>NW_026291554.1:0-318512 GCF_023091745.1 Budorcas taxicolor
CAGAAGCACCCCAAGATCCATGGCAACACTGGAGAGAAATCCTCAGGTTTCGGCCCCGACTCCACACAAGGACTTAGCCCTCGCCATGGACGGGAGAGGAATCCCGAGATGGCCCGTGGCAACTCGCATGGGAACTGGCCTTTCCTGAGCCCACAGAGCGGGTCCCTGAGGTCCCCATCGTAACTCGAGAAGACCTGCCTAACTCGAGAAAATCCAGGAGGTCCTCCCCTCCAGGCGAGATGAGGCCCATTTCCGCTGAGGCGTCTCGAGGCTGATCACACCTAACCTCTGGAACTTCGAAAGGGTCCTTCACACCCTTGGTGCAAATCAAGAAGTTCCCCGACATACCCGTCTCCACTCGAGAGGAAACACGAGGGTCCCGCCCACATCCACAGGAGCCCCTTTCCGCCTCGTAGCTCGAGATGAGGGATCCTTTCCCTGCTTCGTCGGGAAAGAGTTCCCGGCCTTCCCATTGCAACTGAAGAGGAGGCCCTCTCAACAGGAACGGCGAGAGGAACTCGAGGGTCGTGCCACCATTCCAAGAGTCCCCCAGATGTCTCAGTCCATTCCAGAGGAACCGCTTTTCCCTTCACCGGCTCGTCTTTCACGCCGAGGATCGACTCACACCAAGGTGGCACGTGGCACAGAACTGTGGGAAAGCCTCGTGGGAATGCCTCGAGGGAAAGCCTCGAGGGAAAGCCACAGATCCTTTGATCCACGTGACAGGAAGCGTGACACTACTGCTGCAGCTCGAGAGGAAAGCGCACGTGCATGCCCCCACTCGAGACGAGGCCTGACTCCCCTGGGTAGACTCAGAAGCACCCCAAGATCCATGGCCACACTGGAGAGGAATCCTCAGGTTCCGGGTCCGACTAGACACAAGGTCTTAGGCCCCGGCATGGACGGGATAGGAATCTCCAGATGGCCCCTAGCTACTCGCATGGGGACTGGCCTTTCCTGAGGCCACCAGAGCGGGTCCCTGAGGTCCCCGTAGTAACTCGAGAAGACCTGCCGCAACTCGAGAAAATCCAGGAGGTTCTCCCCTCCAGGCGAGATGAGGCCCATTTCCGCTGAGGCGTCTCGAGGCTGCTCACACCTCACCTCTGGAACTTCGAAAGGGTCCTTCACACCCTTGGTGCTAATCAAGAAGTTCCCCGACAAACCCGTCTCCACTTGAGAAGAAACACGAGGGTCCCGCCCAGATCCAGAGGAGCCCCGTTTCCGCCTCGAAGCTCGAGATGAGGGATCCTTTCCCTGCTTCTTCGGGAAAGAGTTCCCGGCGTTCCCGTCCCATCTCAAGAGGAGGCCCTCTCAACAGGAACGGCGAGAGGAACGCCAGGGTCGTGCCACCATTCCAAGAGTCCACCGGATGTCTCAGTCCATTCCAGAGGAACCTCTTTTCCCTTCACCGGCTCATCTTTCATGCCGAAGATCGACTCACACCAAGGTGGCACGTGGCACAGCCCTGGTGGAAAGCCTCGTGGGAAAGCCTCGAGGGAAAGCCACAGATCCCTTGATCCACGTGCCAGGAAGCGTGTCACTACTGCTGCAGCTCGGGAGGAAAGCGCACGTGCATGTCCCCACTCGAGACGAGGCCTGACTCCCTGGGGACACTCAGAAACACCCCATGATCTATGGCAACACTGGAGAGGAATCCTCAGGTTCCGGCCCCGACTCCACACAAGGTCTTAGCCCTCGGCATGGACGGGAGAGGAATCCCGAGATGGCCCCTGGCAACTCGCATGGGGACTGGCCTTTCCTGAGGCCACAAGAGCGAGTCCCTGAGGTCCCAGTCGTAACTCGAGAAGACCTGCCGCAACTCGAGATAATCCAGGAGGTTCTCCCCTCCAGGCGAGATGAGGCCCATTTCCGCTGAGGCGTCTCGAGGCTGATCACACCTCACCTCTGGAAATTCGAAAGGGTCCTTCACACCCTTGGTGCAAATCAAGAAGTTCCCCGACATTCCCGTCTCCACTCGAGAGGAAACATGAGGGTCCCGCCCACTTCCAGAGGAGCCCGTTTCCGCCTCGTAGCTCGAGATGAGGGATCCTTTCCCTGCTTCGTCGCGGAAGAGTTCCCGGCCTTCCCGTCGCATCTCAAGGGGAGGCCCTCTCAACAGGAACGGCGAGAGAAACTCCAGGGTCGTGCCACCATTCCAAGAGTCCACCAGATATCTCAGTGCATTACAGAGGAACCTCTTTTCCTTTCACCGGCTCGCCTATCACGCCGAGGATCGAGTCACACCAAGGTGGCACGTGGCACAGCCCTGTGGGTAAGCCTCGTGGGAAAGCCTCGAGGGAAAGCCTCGAGGGAAAGCCACAGATCCCTTGATCCACGTGACAGGAAGCGTGACACTATTGCAGCAGCTCGGGAGGGTAGCGCACCTGCATGCCCCACTCGAGACGAGGCCTGACTCCCCTGGGGAGACTCAGAAGCACCCCAAGATCCATGGCAACACTGGAGAGGAATCCTCAGGTTACGGCCCCGACTCCACACAAGGTCTTAGCCCTCGCCATGGACGGGAGAGGAATCCCGAGATGGACCCTGGCAACTCGCATGGGGACTGGCCTTTACTGAGGCCACCAGAGCGGGTCCCTGAGGTCCCCGTCGTAACTCGAGAAGAGTTGCCGCAACTCGAGAAAATCCAGGAGGTTCTCCCCTCCAGGCGAGATGAGGCCCATTTCCGCTGAGGCGTCTCGAGGCTGATCACACCTCACCTCTGGAACTTCGAAAGGGTCCTTCACACCCTTGGTGCGAATCAAGAAGTTCCCCGACATTCCCGTCTCCACTCGAGAGGAAACACGAGGGTCCCGCCCACTTCCAGAGGAGCCCCTTTTCCGCCTCGTAGCTCGAGATGAGGGATCCTTTCCCTGCTTCGTCGCGGAAGAGTTCCCGGCCTTCCCGTCGCATCTCAAGGGGAGGCCCTCTCAACAGGAACGGCGAGAGAAACTCCAGGGTCGTGCCACCATTCCAAGAGTCCACCAGATGTCTCAGTGCATTACAGAGGAACCTCTTTTCCTTTCACCGGCTCGCCTATCACGCCGAGGATCGACTCACACCAAGGTGGCACGTGGCACAGCCCTGTGGGTAAGCCTCGTGGGAAAGCCTCGAGGGAAAGCCACAGATCCCTTGATCCACGTGCCAGGAAGCGTGTCACTACTGCTGTATCTCGGGAGGAAAGCGCACGTGCATGTCCCCACTCGAGACGAGGCCTGACTCCCCTGGGGACACTCAGAAGCACCCCATGAACTATGGAAACACTGGAGAGGAATCCTCAGGTTCCGGCCCCGACTCCACACAAGGTCTTAGCCCTCGGCATGGACGGGAGAGGAATCCCGAGATGCCCCCTGGCAACTCCCATGGGGATTGGCCTTTCCTGAGGCCACCAGAGAGAGTCCCTGAGGTCCCAGTTGTAACTCGAGAAGATCTGTCGCAACTCGAGATAATCCAGGAGGATCTCCCCTCCAGGCGAGATGACGCCCATTTCCGCTGAGGCGTCTCGAGGCTGATCACACCTCAGGTCTGGAACTTCGAAAGGGTCCTTCACACCCTTGGTACAAATCAAGAAGTTCCCCGACATACCCGTCTCCACTCGAGAGGAAACACGAGGGTCCCGCCCACATTCAGAGGCACCCCGTTTCCGCCTCATAGCTCGAGATGAGGGATCCTCTCCCTGCTTCGTCGGGAAAGAGTTCCCGGCGTTCCCCTCGCATCTCAAGAGGAGGCCCTCTCAACAGGAAGGGCGAGAGGAACTCCAGGGTCCTGCCACCATTCCAAGAGTCCCCCAGATATCTCAGTCCAATCGAGAGGAACCTCTTTTCCCTTCACCGGCTCGTCTTTCACGCCGAGGATCGACTCACACCAAGGTGGCACGTGGCACAGCCCTGTGGGAAAGCCTCATGGGAAAGCCTCGAGCGAAAGCCTCGAGGGAAAGCCAAAGATCCCATGACCACGTGACAGGAAGCGTGACACTATTGCAGCAGCTCGGGAGGAAAGCGCACCTGCATGCCCCCACTCGAGACGAGGCCTGACTCCCCTGGGGAGACTCAGAAGCACCCCAAGATCCATGGCAACACTGGAGAGAAATCCTCAGGTTTCGGCCCCGACTCCACACAAGGACTTAGCCCTCGCCATGGACGGGAGAGGAATCCCGAGATGGCCCGTGGCAACTCGCATGGGAACTGGCCTTTCCTGAGCCCACAGAGCGGGTCCCTGAGGTCCCCATCGTAACTCGAGAAGACCTGCCTAACTCGAGAAAATCCAGGAGGTCCTCCCCTCCAGGCGAGATGAGGCCCATTTCCGCTGAGGCGTCTCGAGGCTGATCACACCTAACCTCTGGAACTTCGAAAGGGTCCTTCACACCCTTGGTGCAAATCAAGAAGTTCCCCGACATACCCGTCTCCACTCGAGAGGAAACACGAGGGTCCCGCCCACATCCACAGGAGCCCCTTTCCGCCTCGTAGCTCGAGATGAGGGATCCTTTCCTGCTTCGTCGGGAAAGAGTTCCCGGCCTTCCCATTGCAACTGAAGAGGAGGCCCTCTCAACAGGAACGGCGAGAGGAACTCGAGGGTCGTGCCACCATTCCAAGAGTCCCCCAGATGTCTCAGTCCATTCCAGAGGAACCGCTTTTCCCTTCACCGGCTCGTCTTTCACGCCGAGGATCGACTCACACCAAGGTGGCACGAGGCACAGAACTGTGGGAAAGCCTCGTGGGAATGCCTCGAGGGAAAGCCTCGAGGGAAAGCCACAGATCCTTTGATCCACGTGACAGGAAGCGTGACACTACTGCTGCAGCTCGAGAGGAAAGCGCACGTGCATGCCCCCACTCGAGACGAGGCCTGACTCCCCTGGGTAGACTCAGAAGCACCCCAAGATCCATGGCCACACTGGAGAGGAATCCTCAGGTTCCGGGTCCGACTAGACACAAGGTCTTAGGCCCCGGCATGGACGGGATAGGAATCTCCAGATGGCCCCTAGCTACTCGCATGGGGACTGGCCTTTCCTGAGGCCACCAGAGCGGGTCCCTGAGGTCCCCGTAGTAACTCGAGAAGACCTGCCGCAACTCGAGAAAATCCAGGAGGTTCTCCCCTCCAGGCGAGATGAGGCCCATTTCCGCTGAGGCGTCTCGAGGCTGCTCACACCTCACCTCTGGAACTTCGAAAGGGTCCTTCACACCCTTGGTGCTAATCAAGAAGTTCCCCGACAAACCCGTCTCCACTTGAGAAGAAACACGAGGGTCCCGCCCAGATCCAGAGGAGCCCCGTTTCCGCCTCGAAGCTCGAGATGAGGGATCCTTTCCCTGCTTCTTCGGGAAAGAGTTCCCGGCGTTCCCGTCCCATCTCAAGAGGAGGCCCTCTCAACAGGAACGGCGAGAGGAACGCCAGGGTCGTGCCACCATTCCAAGAGTCCACCGGATGTCTCAGTCCATTCCAGAGGAACCTCTTTTCCCTTCACCGGCTCATCTTTCATGCCGAAGATCGACTCACACCAAGGTGGCACGTGGCACAGCCCTGGTGGAAAGCCTCGTGGGAAAGCCTCGAGGGAAAGCCACAGATCCCTTGATCCACGTGCCAGGAAGCGTGTCACTACTGCTGCAGCTCGGGAGGAAAGCGCACGTGCATGTCCCCACTCGAGACGAGGCCTGACTCCCCTGGGGACACTCAGAAACACCCCATGATCTATGGCAACACTGGAGAGGAATCCTCAGGTTCCGGCCCCGACTCCACACAAGGTCTTAGCCCTCGGCATGGACGGGAGAGGAATCCCGAGATGGCCCCTGGCAACTCGCATGGGGACTGGCCTTTCCTGAGGCCACAAGAGCGAGTCCCTGAGGTCCCAGTCGTAACTCGAGAAGACCTGCCGCAACTCGAGATAATCCAGGAGGTTCTCCCCTCCAGGCGAGATGAGGCCCATTTCCGCTGAGGCGTCTCGAGGCTGATCACACCTCACCTCTGGAAATTCGAAAGGGTCCTTCACACCCTTGGTGCAAATCAAGAAGTTCCCCGACATTCCCGTCTCCACTCGAGAGGAAACATGAGGGTCCCGCCCACTTCCAGAGGAGCCCGTTTCCGCCTCGTAGCTCGAGATGAGGGATCCTTTCCCTGCTTCGTCGGGGAAGAGTTCCCGGCCTTCCCGTCGCATCTCAAGGGGAGGCCCTCTCAACAGGAACGGCGAGAGAAACTCCAGGGTCGTGCCACCATTCCAAGAGTCCACCAGATATCTCAGTGCATTACAGAGGAACCTCTTTTCCTTTCACCGGCTCGCCTATCACGCCGAGGATCGAGTCACACCAAGGTGGCACGTGGCACAGCCCTGTGGGTAAGCCTCGTGGGAAAGCCTCGAGGGAAAGCCTCGAGGGAAAGCCACAGATCCCTTGATCCACGTGACAGGAAGCGTGACACTATTGCAGCAGCTCGGGAGGGTAGCGCACCTGCATGCCCCACTCGAGACGAGGCCTGACTCCCCTGGGGAGACTCAGAAGCACCCCAAGATCCATGGCAACACTGGAGAGGAATCCTCAGGTTACGGCCCCGACTCCACACAAGGTCTTAGCCCTCGCCATGGACGGGAGAGGAATCCCGAGATGGACCCTGGCAACTCGCATGGGGACTGGCCTTTACTGAGGCCACCAGAGCGGGTCCCTGAGGTCCCCGTCGTAACTCGAGAAGAGTTGCCGCAACTCGAGAAAATCCAGGAGGTTCTCCCCTCCAGGCGAGATGAGGCCCATTTCCGCTGAGGCGTCTCGAGGCTGATCACACCTCACCTCTGGAACTTCGAAAGGGTCCTTCACACCCTTGGTGCGAATCAAGAAGTTCCCCGACATTCCCGTCTCCACTCGAGAGGAAACACGAGGGTCCCGCCCACTTCCAGAGGAGCCCCTTTTCCGCCTCGTAGCTCGAGATGAGGGATCCTTTCCCTGCTTCGTCGCGGAAGAGTTCCCGGCCTTCCCGTCGCATCTCAAGGGGAGGCCCTCTCAACAGGAACGGCGAGAGAAACTCCAGGGTCGTGCCACCATTCCAAGAGTCCACCAGATGTCTCAGTGCATTACAGAGGAACCTCTTTTCCTTTCACCGGCTCGCCTATCACGCCGAGGATCGACTCACACCAAGGTGGCACGTGGCACAGCCCTGTGGGTAAGCCTCGTGGGAAAGCCTCGAGGGAAAGCCACAGATCCCTTGATCCACGTGCCAGGAAGCGTGTCACTACTGCTGTATCTCGGGAGGAAAGCGCACGTGCATGTCCCCACTCGAGACGAGGCCTGACTCCCCTGGGGACACTCAGAAGCACCCCATGAACTATGGAAACACTGGAGAGGAATCCTCAGGTTCCGGCCCCGACTCCACACAAGGTCTTAGCCCTCGGCATGGACGGGAGAGGAATCCCGAGATGCCCCCTGGCAACTCCCATGGGGATTGGCCTTTCCTGAGGCCACCAGAGAGAGTCCCTGAGGTCCCAGTTGTAACTCGAGAAGATCTGTCGCAACTCGAGATAATCCAGGAGGATCTCCCCTCCAGGCGAGATGACGCCCATTTCCGCTGAGGCGTCTCGAGGCTGATCACACCTCAGGTCTGGAACTTCGAAAGGGTCCTTCACACCCTTGGTACAAATCAAGAAGTTCCCCGACATACCCGTCTCCACTCGAGAGGAAACACGAGGGTCCCGCCCACATTCAGAGGCACCCCGTTTCCGCCTCATAGCTCGAGATGAGGGATCCTCTCCCTGCTTCGTCGGGAAAGAGTTCCCGGCGTTCCCCTCGCATCTCAAGAGGAGGCCCTCTCAACAGGAAGGGCGAGAGGAACTCCAGGGTCCTGCCACCATTCCAAGAGTCCCCCAGATATCTCAGTCCAATCGAGAGGAACCTCTTTTCCCTTCACCGGCTCGTCTTTCACGCCGAGGATCGACTCACACCAAGGTGGCACGTGGCACAGCCCTGTGGGAAAGCCTCATGGGAAAGCCTCGAGCGAAAGCCTCGAGGGAAAGCCAAAGATCCCATGACCACGTGACAGGAAGCGTGACACTATTGCAGCAGCTCGGGAGGAAAGCGCACCTGCATGCCCCCACTCGAGACGAGGCCTGACTCCCCTGGGGAGACTCAGAAGCACCCCAAGATCCATGGCAACACTGGAGAGAAATCCTCAGGTTTCGGCCCCGACTCCACACAAGGACTTAGCCCTCGCCATGGACGGGAGAGGAATCCCGAGATGGCCCGTGGCAACTCGCATGGGAACTGGCCTTTCCTGAGCCCACAGAGCGGGTCCCTGAGGTCCCCATCGTAACTCGAGAAGACCTGCCTAACTCGAGAAAATCCAGGAGGTTCTCCCCTCCAGGCGAGATGAGGCCCATTTCCGCTGAGGCGTCTCGAGGCTGATCACACCTAACCTCTGGAACTTCGAAAGGGTCCTTCACACCCTTGGTGCAAATCAAGAAGTTCCCCGACATACCCGTCTCCACTCGAGAGGAAACACGAGGGTCCCGCCCACATCCACAGGAGCCCCTTTCCGCCTCGTAGATCGAGATGAGGGATCCTTTCCCTGCTTCGTCGGGAAAGAGTTCCCGGCCTTCCCATTGCAACTGAAGAGGAGGCCCTCTCAACAGGAACGGCGAGAGGAACTCGAGGGTCGTGCCACCATTCCAAGAGTCCCCCAGATGTCTCAGTCCATTCCAGAGGAACCGCTTTTCCCTTCACCGGCTCGTCTTTCACGCCGAGGATCGACTCACACCAAGGTGGCACGTGGCACAGAACTGTGGGAAAGCCTCGTGGGAATGCCTCGAGGGAAAGCCTCGAGGGAAAGCCACAGATCCTTTGATCCACGTGACAGGAAGCGTGACACTACTGCTGCAGCTCGAGAGGAAAGCGCACGTGCATGCCCCCACTCGAGACGAGGCCTGACTCCCCTGGGTAGACTCAGAACCACCCCAAGATCCATGGCCACACTGGAGAGGAATCCTCAGGTTCCGGGTCCGACTAGACACAAGGTCTTAGGCCCCGGCATGGACGGGATAGGAATCTCCAGATGGCCCCTAGCTACTCGCATGGGGACTGGCCTTTCCTGAGGCCACCAGAGCGGGTCCCTGAGGTCCCCGTAGTAACTCGAGAAGACCTGCCGCAACTCGAGAAAATCCAGGAGGTTCTCCCCTCCAGGCGAGATGAGGCCCATTTCCGCTGAGGCGTCTCGAGGCTGCTCACACCTCACCTCTGGAACTTCGAAAGGGTCCTTCACACCCTTGGTGCTAATCAAGAAGTTCCCCGACAAACCCGTCTCCACTTGAGAAGAAACACGAGGGTCCCGCCCAGATCCATAGGAGCCCCGTTTCCGCCTCGAAGCTCGAGATGAGGGATCCTTTCCCTGCTTCTTCGGGAAAGAGTTCCCGGCGTTCCCGTCCCATCTCAAGAGGAGGCCCTCTCAACAGGAACGGCGAGAGGAACGCCAGGGTCGTGCCACCATTCCAAGAGTCCACCGGATGTCTCAGTCCATTCCAGAGGAACCTCTTTTCCCTTCACCGGCTCATCTTTCACGCCGAAGATCGACTCACACCAAGGTGGCACGTGGCACAGCCCTGTGGTTAAGCCTCGTGGGAAAGCCTCGAGGGAAAGCCACAGATCCCTTGATCCACGTGCCAGGAAGCGTGTCACTACTGCTGTATCTCGGGAGGAAAGCGCACGTGCATGTCCCCACTCGAGACGAGGCCTGACTCCCCTGGGGACACTCAGAAGCACCCCATGAACTATGGAAACACTGGAGAGGAATCCTCAGGTTCCGGCCCCGACTCCACACAAGGTCTTAGCCCTCGGCATGGACGGGAGAGGAATCCCGAGATGCCCCCTGGCAACTCCCATGGGGATTGGCCTTTCCTGAGGCCACCAGAGAGAGTCCCTGAGGTCCCAGTTGTAACTCGAGAAGATCTGTCGCAACTCGAGATAATCCAGGAGGATCTCCCCTCCAGGCGAGATGACGCCCATTTCCGCTGAGGCGTCTCGAGGCTGATCACACCTCAGGTCTGGAACTTCGAAAGGGTCCTTCACACCCTTGGTACAAATCAAGAAGTTCCCCGACATACCCGTCTCCACTCGAGAGGAAACACGAGGGTCCCGCCCACATTCAGAGGCACCCCGTTTCCGCCTCATAGCTCGAGATGAGGGATCCTCTCCCTGCTTCGTCGGGAAAGAGTTCCCGGCGTTCCCCTCGCATCTCAAGAGGAGGCCCTCTCAACAGGAAGGGCGAGAGGATCTCCAGGGTCCTGCCACCATTCCAAGAGTCCCCCAGATATCTCAGTCCAATCGAGAGGAACCTCTTTTCCCTTCACCGGCTCGTCTTTCACGCCGAGGATCGACTCACACCAAGGTGGCACGTGGCACAGCCCTGTGGGAAAGCCTCATGGGAAAGCCTCGAGCGAAAGCCTCGAGGGAAAGCCAAAGATCCCATGACCACGTGACAGGAAGCGTGACACTATTGCAGCAGCTCGGGAGGAAAGCGCACCTGCATGCCCCCACTCGAGACGAGGCCTGACTCCCCTGGGGAGACTCAGAAGCACCCCAAGATCCATGGCAACACTGGAGAGAAATCCTCAGGTTTCGGCCCCGACTCCACACAAGGACTTAGCCCTCGCCATGGACGGGAGAGGAATCCCGAGATGGCCCGTGGCAACTCGCATGGGAACTGGCCTTTCCTGAGCCCACAGAGCGGGTCCCTGAGGTCCCCATCGTAACTCGAGAAGACCTGCCTAACTCGAGAAAATCCAGGAGGTTCTCCCCTCCAGGCGAGATGAGGCCCATTTCCGCTGAGGCGTCTCGAGGCTGATCACACCTAACCTCTGGAACTTCGAAAGGGTCCTTCACACCCTTGGTGCAAATCAAGAAGTTCCCCGACATACCCGTCTCCACTCGAGAGGAAACACGAGGGTCCCGCCCACATCCACAGGAGCCCCTTTCCGCCTCGTAGCTCGAGATGAGGGATCCTTTCCTGCTTCGTCGGGAAAGAGTTCCCGGCCTTCCCATTGCAACTGAAGAGGAGGCCCTCTCAACAGGAACGGCGAGAGGAACTCGAGGGTCGTGCCACCATTCCAAGAGTCCCCCAGATGTCTCAGTCCATTCCAGAGGAACCGCTTTTCCCTTCACCGGCTCGTCTTTCACGCCGAGGATCGACTCACACCAAGGTGGCACGTGGCACAGAACTGTGGGAAAGCCTCGTGGGAATGCCTCGAGGGAAAGCCTCGAGGGAAAGCCACAGATCCTTTGATCCACGTGACAGGAAGCGTGACACTACTGCTGCAGCTCGAGAGGAAAGCGCACGTGCATGCCCCCACTCGAGACGAGGCCTGACTCCCCTGGGTAGACTCAGAAGCACCCCAAGATCCATGGCCACACTGGAGAGGAATCCTCAGGTTCCGGGTCCGACTAGACACAAGGTCTTAGGCCCCGGCATGGACGGGAGAGGAATCTCCAGATGGCCCCTAGCTACTCGCATGGGGACTGGCCTTTCCTGAGGCCACCAGAGCGGGTCCCTGAGGTCCCCGTAGTAACTCGAGAAGACCTGCCGCAACTCGAGAAAATCCAGGAGGTTCTCCCCTCCAGGCGAGATGAGGCCCATTTCCGCTGAGGCGTCTCGAGGCTGCTCACACCTCACCTCTGGAAATTCGAAAGGGTCCTTCACACCCTTGGTGCAAATCAAGAAGTTCCCCGACATTCCCGTCTCCACTCGAGAGGAAACATGAGGGTCCCGCCCACTTCCAGAGGAGCCCGTTTCCGCCTCGTAGCTCGAGATGAGGGATCCTTTCCCTGCTTCGTCGGGGAAGAGTTCCCGGCCTTCCCGTCGCATCTCAAGGGGAGGCCCTCTCAACAGGAACGGCGAGAGAAACTCCAGGGTCGTGCCACCATTCCAAGAGTCCACCAGATATCTCAGTGTATTACAGAGGAACCTCTTTTCCTTTCACCGGCTCGCCTATCACGCCGAGGATCGAGTCACACCAAGGTGGCACGTGGCACAGCCCTGTGGGTAAGCCTCGTGGGAAAGCCTCGAGGGAAAGCCTCGAGGGAAAGCCACAGATCCCTTGATCCACGTGACAGGAAGCGTGACACTATTGCAGCAGCTCGGGAGGGTAGCGCACCTGCATGCCCCACTCGAGACGAGGCCTGACTCCCCTGGGGAGACTCAGAAGCACCCCAAGATCCATGGCAACACTGGAGAGGAATCCTCAGGTTACGGCCCCGACTCCACACAAGGTCTTAGCCCTCGCCATGGACGGGAGAGGAATCCCGAGATGGACCCTGGCAACTCGCATGGGGACTGGCCTTTACTGAGGCCACCAGAGCGGGTCCCTGAGGTCCCCGTCGTAACTCGAGAAGAGTTGCCGCAACTCGAGAAAATCCAGGAGGTTCTCCCCTCCAGGCGAGATGAGGCCCATTTCCGCTGAGGCGTCTCGAGGCTGATCACACCTCACCTCTGGAACTTCGAAAGGGTCCTTCACACCCTTGGTGCGAATCAAGAAGTTCCCCGACATTCCCGTCTCCACTCGAGAGGAAACACGAGGGTCCCGCCCACTTCCAGAGGAGCCCCTTTTCCGCCTCGTAGCTCGAGATGAGGGATCCTTTCCCTGCTTCGTCGCGGAAGAGTTCCCGGCCTTCCCGTCGCATCTCAAGGGGAGGCCCTCTCAACAGGAACGGCGAGAGAAACTCCAGGGTCGTGCCACCATTCCAAGAGTCCACCAGATGTCTCAGTGCATTACAGAGGAACCTCTTTTCCTTTCACCGGCTCGCCTATCACGCCGAGGATCGACTCACACCAAGGTGGCACGTGGCACAGCCCTGTGGGTAAGCCTCGTGGGAAAGCCTCGAGGGAAAGCCACAGATCCCTTGATCCACGTGCCAGGAAGCGTGTCACTACTGCTGTATCTCGGGAGGAAAGCGCACGTGCATGTCCCCACTCGAGACGAGGCCTGACTCCCCTGGGGACACTCAGAAGCACCCCATGAACTATGGAAACACTGGAGAGGAATCCTCAGGTTCCGGCCCCGACTCCACACAAGGTCTTAGCCCTCGGCATGGACGGGAGAGGAATCCCGAGATGCCCCCTGGCAACTCCCATGGGGATTGGCCTTTCCTGAGGCCACCAGAGAGAGTCCCTGAGGTCCCAGTTGTAACTCGAGAAGATCTGTCGCAACTCGAGATAATCCAGGAGGATCTCCCCTCCAGGCGAGATGACGCCCATTTCCGCTGAGGCGTCTCGAGGCTGATCACACCTCAGGTCTGGAACTTCGAAAGGGTCCTTCACACCCTTGGTACAAATCAAGAAGTTCCCCGACATACCCGTCTCCACTCGAGAGGAAACACGAGGGTCCCGCCCACATTCAGAGGCACCCCGTTTCCGCCTCATAGCTCGAGATGAGGGATCCTCTCCCTGCTTCGTCGGGAAAGAGTTCCCGGCGTTCCCCTCGCATCTCAAGAGGAGGCCCTCTCAACAGGAAGGGCGAGAGGAACTCCAGGGTCCTGCCACCATTCCAAGAGTCCCCCAGATATCTCAGTCCAATCGAGAGGAACCTCTTTTCCCTTCACCGGCTCGTCTTTCACGCCGAGGATCGACTCACACCAAGGTGGCACGTGGCACAGCCCTGTGGGAAAGCCTCATGGGAAAGCCTCGAGCGAAAGCCTCGAGGGAAAGCCAAAGATCCCATGACCACGTGACAGGAAGCGTGACACTATTGCAGCAGCTCGGGAGGAAAGCGCACCTGCATGCCCCCACTCGAGACGAGGCCTGACTCCCCTGGGGAGACTCAGAAGCACCCCAAGATCCATGGCAACACTGGAGAGAAATCCTCAGGTTTCGGCCCCGACTCCACACAAGGACTTAGCCCTCGCCATGGACGGGAGAGGAATCCCGAGATGGCCCGTGGCAACTCGCATGGGAACTGGCCTTTCCTGAGCCCACAGAGCGGGTCCCTGAGGTCCCCATCGTAACTCGAGAAGACCTGCCTAACTCGAGAAAATCCAGGAGGTTCTCCCCTCCAGGCGAGATGAGGCCCATTTCCGCTGAGGCGTCTCGAGGCTGATCACACCTAACCTCTGGAACTTCGAAAGGGTCCTTCACACCCTTGGTGCAAATCAAGAAGTTCCCCGACATACCCGTCTCCACTCGAGAGGAAACACGAGGGTCCCGCCCACATCCACAGGAGCCCCTTTCCGCCTCGTAGATCGAGATGAGGGATCCTTTCCCTGCTTCGTCGGGAAAGAGTTCCCGGCCTTCCCATTGCAACTGAAGAGGAGGCCCTCTCAACAGGAACGGCGAGAGGAACTCGAGGGTCGTGCCACCATTCCAAGAGTCCCCCAGATGTCTCAGTCCATTCCAGAGGAACCGCTTTTCCCTTCACCGGCTCGTCTTTCACGCCGAGGATCGACTCACACCAAGGTGGCACGTGGCACAGAACTGTGGGAAAGCCTCGTGGGAATGCCTCGAGGGAAAGCCTCGAGGGAAAGCCACAGATCCTTTGATCCACGTGACAGGAAGCGTGACACTACTGCTGCAGCTCGAGAGGAAAGCGCACGTGCATGCCCCCACTCGAGACGAGGCCTGACTCCCCTGGGTAGACTCAGAACCACCCCAAGATCCATGGCCACACTGGAGAGGAATAATCAGGTTCCGGGTCCGACTAGACACAAGGTCTTAGGCCCCGGCATGGACGGGATAGGAATCTCCAGATGGCCCCTAGCTACTCGCATGGGGACTGGCCTTTCCTGAGGCCACCAGAGCGGGTCCCTGAGGTCCCCGTAGTAACTCGAGAAGACCTGCCGCAACTCGAGAAAATCCAGGAGGTTCTCCCCTCCAGGCGAGATGAGGCCCATTTCCGCTGAGGCGTCTCGAGGCTGCTCACACCTCACCTCTGGAACTTCGAAAGGGTCCTTCACACCCTTGGTGCTAATCAAGAAGTTCCCCGACAAACCCGTCTCCACTTGAGAAGAAACACGAGGGTCCCGCCCAGATCCATAGGAGCCCCGTTTCCGCCTCGAAGCTCGAGATGAGGGATCCTTTCCCTGCTTCTTCGGGAAAGAGTTCCCGGCGTTCCCGTCCCATCTCAAGAGGAGGCCCTCTCAACAGGAACGGCGAGAGGAACGCCAGGGTCGTGCCACCATTCCAAGAGTCCACCGGATGTCTCAGTCCATTCCAGAGGAACCTCTTTTCCCTTCACCGGCTCATCTTTCACGCCGAAGATCGACTCACACCAAGGTGGCACGTGGCACAGCCCTGGTGGAAAGCCTCGTGGGAAAGCCTCGAGGGAAAGCCACAGATCCCTTGATCCACGTGCCAGGAAGCGTGTCACTACTGCTGCAGCTCGGGAGGAAAGCGCACGTGCATGTCCCCACTCGAGACGAGGCCTGACTCCCCTGGGGACACTCAGAAACACCCCATGATCTATGGCAACACTGGAGAGGAATCCTCAGGTTCCGGCCCCGACTCCACACAAGGTCTTAGCCCTCGGCATGGACGGGAGAGGAATCCCGAGATGGCCCCTGGCAACTCGCATGGGGACTGGCCTTTCCTGAGGCCACAAGAGCGAGTCCCTGAGGTCCCAGTCGTAACTCGAGAAGACCTGCCGCAACTCGAGATAATCCAGGAGGTTCTCCCCTCCAGGCGAGATGAGGCCCATTTCCGCTGAGGCGTCTCGAGGCTGATCACACCTAACCTCTGGAACTTCGAAAGGGTCCTTCACACCCTTGGTGCAAATCAAGAAGTTCCCCGACATACCCGTCTCCACTCGAGAGGAAACACGAGGGTCCCGCCCACATCCACAGGAGCCCCTTTCCGCCTCGTAGCTCGAGATGAGGGATCCTTTCCCTGCTTCGTCGGGAAAGAGTTCCCGGCCTTCCCATTGCAACTGAAGAGGAGGCCCTCTCAACAGGAACGGCGAGAGGAACTCGAGGGTCGTGCCACCATTCCAAGAGTCCCCCAGATGTCTCAGTCCATTCCAGAGGAACCGCTTTTCCCTTCACCGGCTCGTCTTTCACGCCGAGGATCGACTCACACCAAGGTGGCACGTGGCACAGAACTGTGGGAAAGCCTCGTGGGAATGCCTCGAGGGAAAGCCATGAGGGAAAGCCACAGACCCCTTGATCCACATGACAGGAAGCGTGACACTATTGCAGCAGCTCGGGAGGGTAGCGCACCTGCATGCCCCACTCGAGACGAGGCCTGACTCCCCTGGGGAGACTCAGAAGCACCCCAAGATCCATGGCAACACTGGAGAGGAATCCTCAGGTTACGGCCCCGACTCCACACAAGGTCTTAGCCCTCGCCATGGACGGGAGAGGAATCCCGAGATGGACCCTGGCAACTCGCATGGGGACTGGCCTTTACTGAGGCCACCAGAGCGGGTCCCTGAGGTCCCCGTCGTAACTCGAGAAGAGTTGCTGCAACTCGAGAAAATCCAGGAGGTTCTCCCCTCCAGGCGAGATGAGGCCCATTTCCGCTGAGGCGTCTCGAGGCTGATCACACCTCACATCTGGAACTTCGAAAGGGTCCTTCACACCCTTGGTGCGAATCAAGAAGTTCCCCGACATTCCCGTCTCCACTCGAGAGGACACACGAGGGTCCCGCCCACTTCCAGAGGAGCCCCGTTTCCGCCTCGTAGCTCGAGATGAGGGATCCTTTCCCTGCTTCGTCGCGGAAGAGTTCCCGGCCTTCCCGTCGCATCTCAAGGGGAGGCCCTCTCAACAGGAACGGCGAGAGAAACTCCACGGTCGTGCCACCATTCCAAGAGTCCACCAGATGTCTCAGTGCATTACAGAGGAACCTCTTTTCCTTTCACCGGCTCGCCTATCACGCCGAGGATCGACTCACACCAAGGTGGCACGTGGCACAGCCCTGTGGGTAAGCCTCATGGGAAAGCCTCGAGGGAAAGCCTCGAGGGAAAGCCACAGATCCCATGACCACTAGACAGGAAGCGTGACACTATTGCAGCAGCTCGGGAGGAAACCGCACCTGCATGCCCCCACTCGAGACGAGGCCTGACTCCCCTGGGGAGACTCAGAAGCACCCCAAGATCCATGGCAACACTGGAGAGAAATCCTCAGGTTTCGGCCCCGACTCCACACAAGGACTTAGCCCTCGCCATGGACGGGAGAGGAATCCCGAGATGGCCCGTGGCAACTCGCATGGGAACTGGCCTTTCCTGAGCCCACAGAGCGGGTCCCTGAGGTCCCCATCGTAACTCGAGAAGACCTGCCTAACTCGAGAAAATCCAGGAGGTTCTCCCCTCCAGGCGAGATGAGGCCCATTTCCGCTGAGGTGTCTCGAGGCTGATCACACCTCACCTCTGGAACTTCGAAAGGGTCCTTCACACCCTTGGTGCAAATCAAGAAGTTCCCCGACATACCCGTCTCCACTCGAGAGGAAACACGAGGGTCCCGCCCACATCCACAGGAGCCCCTTTCCGCCTCGTAGCTCGAGATGAGGGATCCTTTCCCTGCTTCGTCGGGAAAGAGTTCCCGGCCTTCCCATTGCATCTGAAGAGGAGGCCCTCTCAACAGGAACGGCGAGAGGAACTCGAGGGTCGTGCCACCATTCCAAGAGTCCCCCAGATGTCTCAGTCCATTCCAGAGGAACCGCTTTTCCCTTCACCGGCTCGTCTTTCACGCCGAGGATCGACTCACACCAAGGTGGCACGTGGCACAGAACTGTGGGAAAGCCTCGTGGGAATGCCTCGAGGGAAAGCCTCGAGGGAAAGCCACAGATCCTTTGATCCACGTGACAGGAAGCGTGACACTACTGCTGCAGCTCGAGAGGAAAGCGCACGTGCATGCCTCCACTCGAGACGAGGCCTGACTCCCCTGGGTAGACTCAGAAGCACCCCAAGATCCATGGACACACTGGAGAGGAATCCTCAGGTTCTGGCCCCGAATCCACACAAGGTCTTAGCCCCGGTATGGACGGGAGAGGAATCCAGAGAGGGCACTTATCAACTCGAATGGGACTGGCCATTCCTGAGGCCACCAGAGCGGGTCCCTGAGGTCCCCGTCGTAAATCGAGAAGACCTGCCGCAACTCGAGAAAATCCGGGAGGTTCTCCCCTCCAGGCGAAATAAGGCCCATTTCCACCTAGGCGTCTTGAGGCTGATCTCACCTGACCTCTGGATCTTCGAAAGGGTCCTTCACACCCTTGGTGCAAATGAAGAAGTTCCCCGACATCCCCGTCTCCACTCGAGAGGAAACACGAGGGTCCCGCCCTCATCCAGAGGTGCCCCGTTTACGCCTAGTAGCTCGAGATGAGGGATCCTTTCCCTGCTTCGTCGGGGAAGAGTTCCCGGCCTTCCCGTCGCATCTCAAGGGGAGGCCCTCTCAACAGGAACGGCGAGAGAAACTCCAGGGTCGTGCCACCATTCCAAGAGTCCACCAGATATCTCAGTGCATTACAGAGGAACCGCTTTTCCTTTCACCGGCTCGCCTATCACGCCGAGGATCGAGTCACACCAAGGTGGCACGTGGCACAGCCCTGTGGGTAAGCCTCGTGGGAAAGCCTCGAGGGAAAGCCTCGAGGGAAAGCCACAGATCCCTTGATCCACGTGACAGGAAGCGTGACACTATTGCAGCAGCTCGGGAGGGTAGCGCACCTGCATGCCCCACTCGAGACGAGGCCTGACTCCCCTGGGGAGACTCAGAAGCACCCCAAGATCCATGGCAACACTGGAGAGGAATCCTCAGGTTACGGCCCCGACTCCACACAAGGTCTTAGCCCTCGCCATGGACGGGAGAGGAATCCCGAGATGGACCCTGGCAACTCGCATGGGGACTGGCCTTTACTGAGGCCACCAGAGCGGGTCCCTGAGGTCCCCGTCGTAACTCGAGAAGAGTTGCCGCAACTCGAGAAAATCCAGGAGGTTCTCCCCTCCAGGCGAGATGAGGCCCATTTCCGCTGAGGCGTCTCGAGGCTGCTCACACCTCACCTCTGGAACTTCGAAAGGGTCCTTCACACCCTTGGTGCTAATCAAGAAGTTCCCCGACAAACCCGTGTCCACTTGAGAAAAAACACGAGGGTCCCGCCCAGATCCAGAGGAGCCCCGTTTCCGCCTCGAAGCTCGAGATGAGGGATCCTTTCCCTGCTTCTTCGGGAAAGAGTTCCCGGCGTTCCCGTCCCATCTCAAGAGGAGGCCCTCTCAACAGGGACGGCGAGAGGAACGCCAGGGTCGTGCCACCATTCCAAGAGTCCACCGGATGTCTCAGTCCATTCCAGAGGAACCTCTTTTCCCTTCACCGGCTCATCTTTCAGGCCGAAGATCGACTCACACCAAGGTGGCACGTGGCACAGCCCTGGTGGAAAGCCTCGTGGGAAAGCCTCGAGGGAAAGCCACAGATCCCTTGATCCACGTGCCAGGAAGCGTGTCACTACTGCTGCAGCTCGGGAGGAAAGCGCACGTGCATGTCCCCCTCGAGACGAGGCCTGACTCCCCTGGGGACACTCAGAAACACCCCATGATCTATGGCAACACTGGAGAGGAATCCTCAGGTTCCGGCCCCGACTCCACACAAGGTCTTAGCCCTCGGCATGGACGGGAGAGGAATCCCGAGATGGCCCCTGGCAACTCGCATGGGGACTGGCCTTTCCTGAGGCCACAAGAGCGAGTCCCTGAGGTCCCAGTCGTAACTCGAGAAGACCTGCCGCAACTCGAGATAATCCAGGAGGTTCTCCCCTCCAGGCGAGATGAGGCCCATTTCCGCTGAGGCGTCTCGAGGCTGATCACACCTCACCTCTGGAAATTCGAAAGGGTCCTTCACACCCTTGGTGCAAATCAAGAAGTTCCCCGACATTCCCGTCTCCACTCGAGAGGAAACATGAGGGTCCCGCCCACTTCCAGAGGAGCCCGTTTCCGCCTCGTAGCTCGAGATGAGGGATCCTTTCCCTGCTTCGTCGGGGAAGAGTTCCCGGCCTTCCCGTCGCATCTCAAGGGGAGGCCCTCTCAACAGGAACGGCGAGAGAAACTCCAGGGTCGTGCCACCATTCCAAGAATCCACCAGATATCTCAGTGCATTACAGAGGAACCTCTTTTCCTTTCACCGGCTCGCCTATCACGCCGAGGATCGAGTCACACCAAGGTGGCACGTGGCACAGCCCTGTGGGTAAGCCTCGTGGGAAAGCCTCGAGGGAAAGCCTCGAGGGAAAGCCACAGATCCCTTGATCCACGTGACAGGAAGCGTGACACTATTGCAGCAGCTCGGGAGGGTAGCGCACCTGCATGCCCCACTCGAGACGAGGCCTGACTCCCCTGGGGAGACTCAGAAGCACCCCAAGATCCATGGCAACACTGGAGAGGAATCCTCAGGTTACGGCCCCGACTCCACACAAGGTCTTAGCCCTCGCCATGGACGGGAGAGGAATCCCGAGATGGACCCTGGCAACTCGCATGGGGACTGGCCTTTACTGAGGCCACCAGAGCGGGTCCCTGAGGTCCCCATCGTAACTCGAGAAGAGTTGCCGCAACTCGAGAAAATCCAGGAGGTTCTCCCCTCCAGGCGAGATGAGGCCCATTTCCGCTGAGGCGTCTCGAGGCTGCTCACACCTCACCTCTGGAACTTCGAAAGGGTCCTTCACACCCTTGGTGCTAATCAAGAAGTTCCCCGACAAACCCGTCTCCACTTGAGAAGAAACACGAGGGTCCCGCCCAGATCCAGAGGAGCCCCGTTTCCGCCTCGAAGCTCGAGATGAGGGATCCTTTCCCTGCTTCTTCGGGAAAGAGTTCCCGGCGTTCCCGTCCCATCTCAAGAGGAGGCCCTCTCAACAGGGACGGCGAGAGGAACGCCAGGGTCGTGCCACCATTCCAAGAGTCCACCGGATGTCTCAGTCCATTCCAGAGGAACCTCTTTTCCCTTCACCGGCTCATCTTTCATGCCGAAGATCGACTCACACCAAGGTGGCACGTGGCACAGCCCTGGTGGAAAGCCTCGTGGGAAAGCCTCGAGGGAAAGCCACAGATCCCTTGATCCACGTGCCAGGAAGCGTGTCACTACTGCTGCAGCTCGGGAGGAAAGCGCACGTGCATGTCCCCACTCGAGACGAGGCCTGACTCCCCTGGGGACACTCAGAAACACCCCATGATCTATGGCAACACTGGAGAGGAATCCTCAGGTTCCGGCCCCGACTCCACACAAGGTCTTAGCCCTCGGCATGGACGGGAGAGGAATCCCGAGATGGCCCCTGGCAACTCGCATGGGGACTGGCCTTTCCTGAGGCCACAAGAGCGAGTCCCTGAGGTCCCAGTCGTAACTCGAGAAGACCTGCCGCAACTCGAGATAATCCAGGAGGTTCTCCCCTCCAGGCGAGATGAGGCCCATTTCCGCTGAGGCGTCTCGAGGCTGATCACACCTCACCTCTGGAAATTCGAAAGGGTCCTTCACACCCTTGGTGCAAATCAAGAAGTTCCCCGACATTCCCGTCTCCACTCGAGAGGAAACATGAGGGTCCCGCCCACTTCCAGAGGAGCCCGTTTCCGCCTCGTAGCTCGAGATGAGGGATCCTTTCCCTGCTTCGTCGGGGAAGAGTTCCCGGCCTTCCCGTCGCATCTCAAGGGGAGGCCCTCTCAACAGGAACGGCGAGAGAAACTCCAGGGTCGTGCCACCATTCCAAGAATCCACCAGATATCTCAGTGCATTACAGAGGAACCTCTTTTCCTTTCACCGGCTCGCCTATCACGCCGAGGATCGAGTCACACCAAGGTGGCACGTGGCACAGCCCTGTGGGTAAGCCTCGTGGGAAAGCCTCGAGGGAAAGCCTCGAGGGAAAGCCACAGATCCCTTGATCCACGTGACAGGAAGCGTGACACTATTGCAGCAGCTCGGGAGGGTAGCGCACCTGCATGCCCCACTCGAGACGAGGCCTGACTCCCCTGGGGAGACTCAGAAGCACCCCAAGATCCATGGCAACACTGGAGAGGAATCCTCAGGTTACGGCCCCGACTCCACACAAGGTCTTAGCCCTCGCCATGGACGGGAGAGGAATCCCGAGATGGACCCTGGCAACTCGCATGGGGACTGGCCTTTACTGAGGCCACCAGAGCGGGTCCCTGAGGTCCCCGTCGTAACTCGAGAAGAGTTGCCGCAACTCGAGAAAATCCAGGAGGTTCTCCCCTCCAGGCGAGATGAGGCCCATTTCCGCTGAGGCGTCTCGAGGCTGATCACACCTCACCTCTGGAACTTCGAAAGGGTCCTTCACACCCTTGGTGCGAATCAAGAAGTTCCCCGACATTCCCGTCTCCACTCGAGAGGAAACACGAGGGTCCCGCCCACTTCCAGAGGAGCCCCTTTTCCGCCTCGTAGCTCGAGATGAGGGATCCTTTCCCTGCTTCGTCGCGGAAGAGTTCCCGGCCTTCCCGTCGCATCTCAAGGGGAGGCCCTCTCAACAGGAACGGCGAGAGAAACTCCAGGGTCGTGCCACCATTCCAAGAGTCCACCAGATGTCTCAGTGCATTACAGAGGAACCTCTTTTCCTTTCACCGGCTCGCCTATCACGCCGAGGATCGACTCACACCAAGGTGGCACGTGGCACAGCCCTGTGGGTAAGCCTCGTGGGAAAGCCTCGAGGGAAAGCCACAGATCCCTTGATCCACGTGCCAGGAAGCGTGTCACTACTGCTGTATCTCGGGAGGAAAGCGCACGTGCATGTCCCCACTCGAGACGAGGCCTGACTCCCCTGGGGACACTCAGAAGCACCCCATGAACTATGGAAACACTGGAGAGGAATCCTCAGGTTCCGGCCCCGACTCCACACAAGGTCTTAGCCCTCGGCATGGATGGGAGAGGAATCCCGAGATGCCCCCTGGCAACTCCCATGGGGATTGGCCTTTCCTGAGGCCACCAGAGAGAGTCCCTGAGGTCCCAGTTGTAACTCGAGAAGATCTGTCGCAACTCGAGATAATCCAGGAGGATCTCCCCTCCAGGCGAGATGACGCCCATTTCCGCTGAGGCGTCTCGAGGCTGATCACACCTCAGGTCTGGAACTTCGAAAGGGTCCTTCACACCCTTGGTACAAATCAAGAAGTTCCCCGACATACCCGTCTCCACTCGAGAGGAAACACGAGGGTCCCGCCCACATTCAGAGGCACCCCGTTTCCGCCTCATAGCTCGAGATGAGGGATCCTCTCCCTGCTTCGTCGGGAAAGAGTTCCAGGCGTTCCCCTCGCATCTCAAGAGGAGGCCCTCTCAACAGGAAGGGCGAGAGGAACTCCAGGGTCCTGCCACCATTCCAAGAGTCCCCCAGATATCTCAGTCCAATCGAGAGGAACCTCTTTTCCCTTCACCGGCTCGTCTTTCACGCCTAGGATCGACTCACACTAAGGTGGCACGTGGCGCAGCCCTGTGGGAAAGCCTCATGGGAAAGCCTCGAGCGAAAGCCTCGAGGGAAAGCCAAAGATCCCATGACCACGTGACAGGAAGCGTGACACTATTGCAGCAGCTCGGGAGGAAAGCGCACCTGCATGCCCCCACTCGAGACGAGGCCTGACTCCCCTGGGGAGACTCAGAAGCACCCCAAGATCCATGGCAACACTGGAGAGAAATCCTCAGGTTTCGGCCCCGACTCCACACAAGGACTTAGCCCTCGCCATGGACGGGAGAGGAATCCCGAGATGGCCCGTGGCAACTCGCATGGGAACTGGCCTTTCCTGAGCCCACAGAGCGGGTCCCTGAGGTCCCCATCGTAACTCGAGAAGACCTGCCTAACTCGAGAAAATCCAGGAGGTTCTCCCCTCCAGGCGAGATGAGGCCCATTTCCGCTGAGGCGTCTCGAGGCTGATCACACCTAACCTCTGGAACTTCGAAAGGGTCCTTCACACCCTTGGTGCAAATCAAGAAGTTCCCCGACATACCCGTCTCCACTCGAGAGGAAACACGAGGGTCCCGCCCACATCCACAGGAGCCCCTTTCCGCCTCGTAGATCGAGATGAGGGATCCTTTCCCTGCTTCGTCGGGAAAGAGTTCCCGGCCTTCCCATTGCAACTGAAGAGGAGGCCCTCTCAACAGGAACGGCGAGAGGAACTCGAGGGTCGTGCCACCATTCCAAGAGTCCCCCAGATGTCTCAGTCCATTCCAGAGGAACCGCTTTTCCCTTCACCGGCTCGTCTTTCACGCCGAGGATCGACTCACACCAAGGTGGCACGTGGCACAGAACTGTGGGAAAGCCTCGTGGGAATGCCTCGAGGGAAAGCCTAGAGGGAAAGCCACAGATCCTTTGATCCACGTGACAGGAAGCGTGACACTACTGCTGCAGCTCGAGAGGAAAGCGCACGGGCATGCCCCCACTCGAGACGAGGCCTGACTCCCCTGGGTAGACTCAGAAGCACCCCAAGATCCATGGCCACACTGGAGAGGAATCCTGAGGTTCCGGGTCCGACTAGACACAAGGTCTTAGGCCCCGGCATGGACGGGATAGGAATCTCCAGATGGCCCCTAGCTACTCGCATGGGGACTGGCCTTTCCTGAGGCCACCAGAGCGGGTCCCTGAGGTCCCCGTAGTAACTCGAGAAGACCTGCCGCAACTCGAGAAAATCCAGGAGGTTCTCCCCTCCAGGCGAGATGAGGCCCATTTCCGCTGAGGCGTCTCGAGGCTGCTCACACCTCACCTCTGGAACTTCGAAAGGGTCCTTCACACCCTTGGTGCTAATCAAGAAGTTCCCGACAAACCCGTCTCCACTTGAGAAGAAACACGAGGGTCCCGCCCAGATCCATAGGAGCCCCGTTTCCGCCTCGAAGCTCGAGATGAGGGATCCTTTCCCTGCTTCTTCGGGAAAGAGTTCCCGGCGTTCCCGTCCCATCTCAAGAGGAGGCCCTCTCAACAGGAACGGCGAGAGGAACGCCAGGGTCGTGCCACCATTCCAAGAGTCCACCGGATGTCTCAGTCCATTCCAGAGGAACCTCTTTTCCCTTCACCGGCTCATCTTTCACGCCGAAGATCGACTCACACCAAGGTGGCACGTGGCACAGCCCTGGTGGAAAGCCTCGTGGGAAAGCCTCGAGGGAAAGCCACAGATCCCTTGATCCACGTGCCAGGAAGCGTGTCACTACTGCTGCAGCTCGGGAGGAAAGCGCACGTGCATGTCCCCACTCGAGACGAGGCCTGACTCCCCTGGGGACACTCAGAAACACCCCATGATCTATGGCAACACTGGAGAGGAATCCTCAGGTTCCGGCCCCGACTCCACACAAGGTCTTAGCCCTCGGCATGGACGGGAGAGGAATCCCGAGATGGCCCCTGGCAACTCGCATGGGGACTGGCCTTTCCTGAGGCCACAAGAGCGAGTCCCTGAGGTCCCAGTCGTAACTCGAGAAGACCTGCCGCAACTCGAGATAATCCAGGAGGTTCTCCCCTCCAGGGGAGATGAGGCCCATTTCCGCTGAGGCGTCTCGAGGCTGATCACACCTAACCTCTGGAACTTCGAAAGGGTCCTTCACACCCTTGGTGCAAATCAAGAAGTTCCCCGACATACCCGTCTCCACTCGAGAGGAAACACGAGGGTCCCGCCCACATCCACAGGAGCCCCTTTCCGCCTCGTAGCTCGAGATGAGGGATCCTTTCCCTGCTTCGTCGGGAAAGAGTTCCCGGCCTTCCCATTGCAACTGAAGAGGAGGCCCTCTCAACAGGAACGGCGAGAGGAACTCGAGGGTCGTGCCACCATTCCAAGAGTCCCCCAGATGTCTCAGTCCATTCCAGAGGAACCGCTTTTCCCTTCACCGGCTCGTCTTTCACGCCGAGGATCGACTCACACCAAGGTGGCACGTGGCACAGAACTGTGGGAAAGCCTCGTGGGAATGCCTCGAGGGAAAGCCATGAGGGAAAGCCACAGACCCCTTGATCCACATGACAGGAAGCGTGACACTATTGCAGCAGCTCGGGAGGGTAGCGCACCTGCATGCCCCACTCGAGACGAGGCCTGACTCCCCTGGGGAGACTCAGAAGCACCCCAAGATCCATGGCAACACTGGAGAGGAATCCTCAGGTTACGGCCCCGACTCCACACAAGGTCTTAGCCCTCGCCATGGACGGGAGAGGAATCCCGAGATGGACCCTGGCAACTCGCATGGGGACTGGCCTTTCCTGAGGCCACCAGAGCGGGTCCCTGAGGTCCCCGTCGTAACTCGAGAAGAGTTGCCGCAACTCGAGAAAATCCAGGAGGTTCTCCCCTCCAGGCGAGATGACGCCCATTTCCGCTGAGGCGTCTCGAGGCTGATCACACCTCAGGTCTGGAACTTCGAAAGGGTCCTTCACACCCTTGGTGCGAATCAAGAAGTTCCCCGACATTCCCGTCTCCACTCGAGAGGAAACACGAGGGTCCCGCCCAGATCCATAGGAGCCCCGTTTCCGCCTCGTAGCTCGAGATGAGGGATCCTTTCCCTGCTTCGTCGCGGAAGAGTTCCCGGCCTTCCCGTCCCATCTCAAGGGGAGGCCCTCTCAACAGGAACGGCGAGAGGAACTCCAGGGTCCTGCCACCATTCCAAGAGTCCACCAGATGTCTCAGTCCAATCGAGAGGAACCTCTTTTCCCTTCACCGGCTCGTCTTTCACGCCGAGGATCGACTCACACCAAGGTGGCACGTGGCACAGCCCTGTGGGAAAGCCTCATGGGAAAGCCTCGAGCGAAAGCCTCGAGGGAAAGCCAAAGATCCCATGACCACGTGACAGGAAGCGTGACACTATTGCAGCAGCTCGGGAGGAAACCGCACCTGCATGCCCCCACTCGAGACGAGGCCTGACTCCCCTGGGGAGACTCAGAAGCACCCCAAGATCCATGGCAACACTGGAGAGAAATCCTCAGGTTTCGGCCCCGACTCCACACAAGGACTTAGCCCTCGCCATGGACGGGAGAGGAATCCCGAGATGGCCCGTGGCAACTCGCATGGGAACTGGCCTTTCCTGAGCCCACAGAGCGGGTCCCTGAGGTCCCCATCGTAACTCGAGAAGACCTGCCTAACTCGAGAAAATCCAGGAGGTTCTCCCCTCCAGGCGAGATGAGGCCCATTTCCGCTGAGGCGTCTCGAGGCTGATCACACCTCACCTCTGGAACTTCGAAAGGGTCCTTCACACCCTTGGTGCAAATCAAGAAGTTCCCCGACATACCCGACTCCACGCGAGAGGAAACACGAGGGTCCCGCCCACATCCACAGGAGCCCCTTTCCGCCTCGTAGCTCGAGATGAGGGATCCTTTCCCTGCTTCGTCGGGAAAGAGTTCCCGGCCTTCCCATTGCAACTGAAGAGGAGGCCCTCTCAACAGGAACGGCGAGAGGAACTCGAGGGTCGTGCCACCATTCCAAGAGTCCCCCAGATGTCTCAGTCCATTCCAGAGGAACCTCTTTTCCCTTCACCGGCTCGTCTTTCACGCCGAGGATCGACTCACACCAAGGTGGCACGTGGCACAGCCTTGTGGGGACGACTCGTGGGAAAGCCGCGAGGGAAAGCCACAGATCTCTTGATCCACGTGACAGGAAGCGTGACACAACTGCTGCAGCTCAGGAGGAAAGCACACGTGCATACCCCCACTCGAGACGAGGCCTGATTCCCCTGGGGAGCCTCAAAAGGACCCCAAGATCCATGGCAACACTGGAGAGGAATCCTCAGGTTCCAGTCCCGACTCCACACAAGGTCCTAGGCCCCGGCATGGACGGGAGAGGAATCCCGAGATGCCCCCTAGAAACTCGCATGGGGACTGGCCTTTCCTGAGGCCACCAGAGCGGGTCCCTGAGGTCCTCGTCGTAACTCGAGAAGACCTGCCGCAACTCGAGAAAATCCAGGAGGTTCTCCCCTCCAGGAGAGATGAGGCCCATTTCCGCTGAGGCGTCTCGAGGCTGATCACACCTCACCTCTGGAACTTCGAAAGGGTCCTTCCCACCCTTGGTGCAAATCAAGAAGTTCCCCGACATACCCGTCTCCACTCGAGAGGTAACGCGAGGGTCCCTCCCACATCCAGAGGAGCCCCGTTTCCGCCTCATAGCTCCATATGAGGAATCCTTTCAGTGCTTCGTCGGGAAAGAGTTCCCAGCCATCCGGTCGCATCTCAAGAGGAGTCCCTCTCAACAGGAACGGCGAGAGGAACTCCAGGTCCGTGCCACCATTCCAATAGTCCCCAGATGTCTAAGTCCATTGCAGAGGAACCTCTTTTCCCTTCACCGGCTCGTTTTTCACGACGAGGATCGACTCACACCAAGGTGGCACGTAGCACAGCCCTGTGGAAAAGCCTCGTTGGAAAGCCTAGAGGGAAAGCCTCGATGGAAAGCCACAGATCCCTTGATCCACGTGCCAGGACGCGTGACACTACTGCTGCAGCTCGGGAGAAAGCACACGTGCATGCCCCCACTCGAGACGAGGCCTGACTCCCCTGGGGAGACTCAGAAGCACCCCAAGATCCATGGCAACAATGGAGAGGAATCCTCAGGTTCCGGCCCCGACTCCAACAAGATCTTAGGCCCCGGAATGGAAGGGACAGGAATCCCGAGATGCCCCCTAGAAACTCGCATGGGGACTGGCCTTTCCTGAGGACACCAGAGCGGGTCCCTGAGGTCCCCGTTGTAACTCGAGAAGACCTGCCGTAACTCGAGAAAATCCAGGAGGTTCTCCCCTCCAGGCGAGATGATGCCCATTTCCGCTGAGGAGTCTCGAGGCCGATCACACCTCACCTCTGGAACTTCGAAATGGTCCTTCACACCCTTGGTGCAAATCAAGAAGTTCCCCGACAAACCCGTCTCCACTCGAGAGGAAACACGAGGGTCACGCCCACATCCAGAGGCGCCTCGGTTCCGCCTCGTAGCTCGAGATGAGGGATCCTTTGCCTGCTTCGTCGGGAAAGAGTTCCAGGCGTTCCCGTCGCACCTCAAGAGGAGTCCTTCTCAACAGGAACGGCGAGAGGAACTCCAGGTCCGTGCCTCCATTCGAAGAGTTCCCCGATGTCTCAGTCCATTCCAAAGGAACCTCTTTTCCCTTCACCGGCTCGTCTTTCACGCCGAGGATCGACTCACACCAAGGTGGCACGTGGCACAGGCCTGTGGGAAAGCCTTAGGGAAAGCCTGGAGGAAAAGCCACAGATCCCTTGATCCACGTGACAGGAAGCGTGACACTACTGCTGCAGCACGGGAGGTAATCGCACGTGCATGCCACCACTGGAGACGAGGCCTGACTCCCCTGGGGAGACTCAGAAGCACCCCAAGATCCATGGCAACACTGGAGAGGAATCCTCAGGTTCCGGCCCCGAATCCACACAAGGTCTTATTCCCCGGTATGGACGGGAGAGGAATCTCGAGAGGGTCCCTAGCAACTCGCATGGGGACTGGCCTATCCTGAGGCCACCAGAGCGGGTCCCTGAGGTCCCCGTAGTAACTCGAGAAGACCTGCCGCAACTCGAGAAAATCCAGGAGGTTCTCGCCTCCAGGCCAGATGAGGCCCATTTCCGCTGAGGCGTCTCGAGGCTGATCACACCTCACCTCTAGAACTTCGAAAGGGTCCTTCACACCCTTGGTGCAAATCAAGATGTTCCCTGACATACCCGTCTCCACTCGAGTGGAAACACGAGGGTCCCGCCCACATCCAGAGGAGCCCCGTTTCCGCCTCGTATCTCGAGATGAGGGATCCCTTCCCTGCTACGTCGCGAAAGAGTTCCCGGTCTTCCCGTCGCATCTCAAGTGTAGGCCCTCTCAACAGGAACGGCGAGAGGAACTCCAGGGTCGTGCCACCATTCCAAGAGTCCCCCAGATGTCTCAGTCCATTCCAGAGGAACCTCTTTTCCCTTCACCGGCTCGTCTTTCACGCCGAGGATCGACTTACACCAAGGTGGCTCGTGGCACAGCCCTGTGGGAAAGCCTCGTGGGAAAGCATCGAGGGAAAGCCTCCAGGGAAAGCAACAGATCCCTTGATCCACGTGACAGGAAGCGTGACACTACTGCTGAGGCTCGGGTGGAAAGCGCACGTGCAGCCCCCACTCGAGACGAGGCCTGACTCTCCTGGGGAGACTCAGAAGCACCCCAAGATCCTAGGCAACACTGGAGAGGAATCCTCAGGTTCCGGCCCCGACTCCACACAAGGTCTTAGGCCCCGATATGGACGGGAGAGGAATTCCAGGAGGTCCCCTAGCAACACGCATGGGGACTGGCCTTTCCTGAGGCCACCAGAGCGGGTCCCTGAGGTCCCCGTCGTAATTCGAGAAGAACTGTCGCAACTCCATAAAATCCAGGAGGTTCCCCCTTCCAGCCGAGATGAAGCCCATTTCCGCTGAGGCGTGTCGAGGCTGATCACACCTCACCTCTGGAACTTCGAAAGGGTCCTTCACACCCTTTGTGCAAATCGAGAAGTTCCCCGACATACCCGTCTCCACTCGAGAGGAAACACGAGGGTCCAGCCCACATCCAGAGGATCCACGTTTCCGCCTCGTAGTGCGAGATGAGGGATCCTTTCCCTGTTTCGTCGGGAAAGAGTTCCCGTCGTTCCCGTCGCATCTCAAGAGGAGGCCCTCTCAAGAGGAACGGCGAGAGGAACTCCAGGGTCGTGCCACCATTCCAAGAGTCCCCCAGATGTCTCAGTCCATTCCAGAGGAAACTCTTTTCCCTTCACCGGCTCGTCTTTCACGCCGAGGATTGACTCACACCAAGGTGGCACGTGGCACAGCCATGTGGGAAAGCCTTGTGGGAAAGCCTCGAGGAAAAGCGACCGATCCCTTGATCCACGTGACAGGAAGCGTGACACTACTGCTGAGGCTCGGGAGGAAAGCGCACGTGCAGGCCCCACTCGAGACGAGGCCTGACTCCCCTGGGGAGACTCAGAAGCACCCCAAGATCCATGGCAACACTGGAGAGGAATCATCAGGTTCCGGCCCCGACTCCACACAAGGTCTTAGGCCCCGATATGGACGGGAGAGGAATTCCAGGAGGTCCCCTAGCAACACGCATGGGGACTGGCCTTTCCTTAGGCCACCAGAGCGGGTCCCTGAGGTCCCCGTCGTAATTCGAGAAGACCTGTCGGAACTCGATAAAATCCAGGAGGTTCCCCCTTCCAGCCGAGATGAAGCCCATTTCCGCTGAGGCGTGTCGAGGCTGATCACACCTCACCTCTGGAACTTCGAAAGGGTCCTTCACACCCTTTGTGCAAATCAAGAAGTTCCCCGACATACCCGTCTCCACTCGAGAGGAAACACGAGGTTCCCGACCACATCCAGAGGAGCCCCGATTCCGCCTCGTAGCTCGAGATGAGGGATCCTTTCCCTGATTCGTCGGGAACGAGTTCCCAGCGTTCCCGTCGCATCTCAAGAGGAGGCCCTCTCAACCGGAACGGCGAGAGGAACTCCAGGGTCGTGCCACCATTCCAAGAGCCCCCAGATGTCTCAGTCCATTGCAGAGGAACCTCTTTTCCCTTCACCGGCTCGTCTTTCACGCCGAGGATCGACTCAAACCACGGTGGCACGTGGCACAGCCCTGTGGGAAAGCCTCGAGGGAAAGCCTCGAGTGAAAGCCTCGAGGGAAAGCCACAGATCCCTTGATCCACGTGACAGGGAGCCTGACACTACTGCTGCAGCTCGGAGGAAAAGCGCACGTGCATGCCCCCACTGAAGGCGAAACCTGACTCCCCTGGGGAGACTCAGAAGCACCCCAAGATCCATGGCAACACTGGAGAGGAATCCTCAGGTTCCGGCCCCGACTCCACACAAGGTCTTAGGTCCCGATATGGACGGGAGAGGAATTCCAGGAGGTCCCCTAGCAACACGCATGGGGACTGGCCTTTCCTGAGGCCACCAGAGCGGGTCCCTGAGGTCCCCGTCGTAATTCGAGAAGACCTGTCGCAACTCGATAAAATCCAGGAGGTTCCCCCTTCCAGCCGAGATGAAGCCCATTTCCGCTGAGGCGTGTCGAGGCTGATCACACCTCACCTCTGGAACTTCGAAAGGGTCCTTCACACCCTTGGTGCAAATCGAGAAGTTCCCCGACATACCCGTCTCCACTCGAGAGGAAACACGAGGGTCCAGCCCACATCCAGAGGATCCACGTTTCCGCCTCGTAGTGCGAGATGAGGGATCCTTTCCCTGCTTCGTCGGGAAAGAGTTCCCGTCTTTCCCGTCGCATCTCAAGAGGAGGCCCTCTCAAGAGGAACGGCGAGAGGAACTCCAGGGTCGTGCCACCATTCCAAGAGTCCCCCAGATGTCTCAGTCCATTCCAGAGGAACCTCTTCCCTTCACTGGCTCGTCTTTCACGCCGAGGATTGACTCACACCAAGGTGGCACGTGGCACAGCCCTGTGGGAAAGCCTTGTGGGAAAGCCTCGAGGTAAAGCCACCGATCCCTTGATCCACGTGACAGGAAGCGTGACACTACTGCTGAGGCTCGGGCGGAAAGCGCACGTGCAGGCCCCACTCGAGACGAGGCCTGACTACCCTGGGGAGACTCAGAAGCACCCCAAGATCCATGGCAACACTGGAGCGGAATCCTCAGGTTCCGGCCCCGACACCATACAAGGTCTTCGTCCAGGCATGGACGGGAGAGGAATCTCGAGAGGGCCCCTAGCAACTCGCATGGGGACTGGCCTTTCCTGAGGCCACCAGAGCGGGTCCCTGAGGTCCCCGTCGTAACTCGAGAAGACCTGCCGCAACTCGAGAAAATCCGGTAGGTTCTCCCCTCCAGGCGAGATGAGGCCCATTTCCGCTTAGGCGTCTCGAGGCTGATCACACCTCACCTCTGGAACTTCGAAAGGGTCCTTCACACCCTTGGTGCAAATCAAGAAGTTCCCCGACATACCCGTCTCTACTCGAGTGGAAACACGAGGGTCCCGCCTGCATCCAGAGGAGCCCCGTTTCCGCCTCGTAGCTCGAGATGTGGGATCCTTCCCCTGCTTCCTCGGAAAAGAGTTCCCTGCGTTCCCGTCGCATCTCAAGAGGAGGCCCTCTCAACAGGAACGGCGAAAGGAACTCCAGGGTCGTGCCACCATTCCAAGAGCCCCCAGATGTCTCAGTCCATTGCAGAGGAACCTCTTTTCCCTTCACCAGCTCGTCTTTCACGCCGAGGATCGACTCACACCACGGTGGCACGTGGCACAGCCCTGTGGGAAAGCCTGGAGGGAAAGCCACGAGTGAAAACCTCGAGGGAAAGCCACAGATCCCTTGATCCACGTGACAGGGAGCCTGACACTACTGCTGCAGCTCGGAGGAAAAGCGAACGTGCATGCCCCCACTCAAGGCGAAACCTGACTCCCCTGGGGAGACTCAGAAGCACCCCAAGATCCATGGCAACACTGGAGAGGAATCCTCAAGTTCCGGCCACGACCCCACACAAGGTCTTAGGCCCCGGCATGGACAGGAGAGGAATCCCGAGAGGAACCCTAGCAACTCGCATGGGGACTGGCCTTGCCTGAGGCCACCAGAGCGGGTGCCTGAGGTCCCCGTCGTAACTCGAGAAGACCTGCCGCAACTCGAGAAAATCCAGGAGGTTCTCCCCTCCAGGCGTGATGAGGCCCATTTCCGCTGAGGCGTCTCGAGGCTGATCACACCTCACCTCTGGAACTTCGAAAGGGTCCTTCACTCCCTTGGTGCAAATCAAGAAGTTCCCCGACATACCCGTCTCCACTCGAGAGGAAACACGAGGGTCCCGCCCACATCCAGAAGAGCCCCGTTTCCGCCTCGTAGCTCGAGATGAGGGATCCTTTCCCTGCTTCGTCGGGAAAGAGTTCCCGGCGTACCCGTCGCATCTCAAGAGGAGGCCCTCTCAACAGGAACGGCGAGAGAAACTCCAGGGTCTTGCCACCATTCCAAGAGTCCCCCAGATGTCTCAGTCCATTCCAGAGAAACCTCTTTTCCCTTCACCGCCTCGTCTTTCACGCCGAGGATCGACTCACACCGAGGTGGCACGTGGGAAAGCCCTGTGGGAAAGCCTCGTGGAAAAGACTCGAGGGAAAGCCCAGAGGGAAAGCCACAGATCCCTTGATCCACGTTACAGGAAGCGTGACACTACTACTGAGGCTCGGGAGGAAAGCGCACGTGCATGCCCCGACTCGAGACGAAGCCTGACTCCCATGGGGAGACTCAGAAGCACCCCAAGATCCATGGCAACACTGGAGAGGAATCCTCAGGTTCCGGCCCCGACCCCACACAAGGTCTTAGGCCCCGGCATGGACGGGAGAGGAATCCCGAGAGGACCCGTAGCAACTCGCATGGGGACTGGCCTTGCCTGAGGCCACCAGAGCGGGTGCCTGAGGTCCCCGTCGTAACTCGAGAAGACCTGCCGCAACTCGAGAAAATCCAGGAGGTTCTCCCCTGCAGGCGTGATGAGGCCCATTTCCGCTGAGGCGTCTTGAGGCTGATCACACCTCACCTCTGGAACTTCGAAAGGGTCCTTCACTCCCTTGGTGCAAATCAAGAAGTTCCCCGACATACCCGTCTCCACTCGACAGGAAACACGAGGGTCCCGCCCACATCCAGAGGAGCCCCGTTTCCGCCTCGTAGCTCGAGATGAGGGATCCTTTCCCTGCTTCGTCGGGAAAGAGTTCCCGGCGTTCCCGTCGCATCTCAAGAGGAGGCCCTCTCAACAGGAACGGCGAGAGGAACTCCAGGGTCGTGCCACCATTCCAAGAGTCCGCCAGATGTCTCAGTCCATTCCATAGGAACCTCTTTTCCCTTCACCGGCTCGTCTTTCACGCCGAGGATCGACTCACACCGAGGTGGCACGTGGCAAAGCCCTGTGGGAAAGCCTCATGGGAAAGCGTCGAGGGAAGGCCTCGAGGGAAAGCCACAGATCCCATGATCCACATGACAGGGAGCGTCACACTACTGCTGCAGCTCGGAGGAAATGCGCACGTGCATGCCCCCACTCGAGACGAAGCCTGACTCCCCTGGGGAGACTCAGAAGCACCCCAAGATCCATGGCAACACTGGAGAGAAATCCTCAGGTTCTGGCCCGGACTCCACACAACGTCTTAGGCCCCGGCATGGACGGGAGAGGTATCTCGAGAGGGCCCCTAGCAACTCGCATGGGGACTGGCCTTTCCTGAGGCCACCAGAGCGGGTCCCTGAGGTCCCCGTCGTAACTCAAGAAGACCTGCCGCAACTCGAGAAATTCCAGGAGGTTCTCCCCTCCAGGCCAGATGAGGCCCATTTCCGCTGAGGCGTCTCGAGCCTGATCACACCTCACCTCTGGAACTTCGAAAGTTTCCTTCACATCCTTGGTGCAAATCAAGAAGTTCCCCGACATACCCGCCTCCACTCGAGAGGAAACACGAGGGTCCCGCCCACATCCAGAAGAGCCCCGTTTCCGCCTCGTAGCTCGAGATGAGGGATCCTTTCCCTGCTTCGTATGGAAAGAGTTCCCGGCATTCCCGTCGCATCTCAAGAGGAGGCCCTCTCAACAGGAACGGCGAGAGAAACTCCAGGGTCTTGCCACCATTCCAAGAGTCCCCCAGATGTCTCAGTCCATTCCAGAGAAACCTCTTTTCCCTTCACCGCCTCGTCTTTCACGCCGAGGATCGACTCACACCGAGGTGGCACGTGGGAAAGCCCTGTGGGAAAGCCTCGTGGAAAAGCCTCGAGGGAAAGCCTCGAGGGAAAGCCACAGATCCCTTGATCCACGTGACAGGAAGCGTGACACTACTACTGAGGCTCGGGAGGAAAGCGCACGTGCATGCCCCGACTCGAGACGAAGCCTTACTCCCCTGGGGAGACTCAGAAGCACCCCAAGATCCATGGCAACACTGGAGAGGAATCCTCAGGTTCCGGCCCCGACTCCACACAAGGTCTTAGGCCCAGGCATGGACGGGAGAGGAATCTCGAGAGGGCCCCTAGCAACTCGCATGGGGACTGGCCTTTCCTGAGGCCACCAGAGCGGGTCCCTGAGGTCCCCGTCATAATTCGAGAAGACCTGCAGCAACTCGAGAAAATCTAGGAGGTTCTCCCCTCCAGGCAAGATGAGGCCCATTTCCGCTGAGGCGTCTCGAGGCTGATCACACCTCACCTCTGGAACTTCGAAAGGGTCCTTCACACCCTTGGTGCAAATCAAGAATTTCCCCGACATACCCGTCTCCACTCGAGAGGAAACACGAGGGTCTCGCCCGCATCCAGAGGAGCCACGTTTCCGCCTCGTAGCTCGAGATGAGGGATCCTTTCCCTGCTTCGTCGGAAAGAGTTCCCGGCGTTCCCGTCGCATCTCAAGAGGAGGCCCTCTAAACAGGAACGGCGAGAGGAACTCCAGGGTCGTGCCACCATTCCAAGACTCCCCCAGATGTATCAGTCCATTCCAGAGGAACCTCTTTTCCCTTCCCCGCCTCGTCTTTCACGCCGAGGATCGACTCACACCGAGGTGATACGTGGCACGGCCCTGTGGGAAAGCCTCGTGGGAAAGCCTCGAGGGAAAGTCTCGAGGGAAAGCCACAGATCCCTTGATCCACGTGACAGGAAGCGTGACACTACTGCTGAGGCTCAGGAGGAAAGCGCACGTGCATACCCCCACTCGAGACTAGGCCTGACTCCCCTGGGGAGACTCAGAAGCACCCCAAGATCCATGGCAACACTGGAGAGGAATACTCAGGTTCCGGCCCCGACTCCACACAAGGTCTTAGGCCCAGGCATGGACGGGAGAGGAATCCCGAGAGGGCCCCTAGCAACTCGCATGGGGACTGGCCTTTCCTGAGGCCACCAGAGCGGGTCCGTGAGGTCCCCGTCATAATTCGAGAAGATCTGCAGCAACTCGAGAAAATCTAGGAGGTTCTCCCCTCCAGGCCAGAAGAGGCCCATTTCCGCTGAGGCGACACGAGGCTGAGCACACCTCACCTCTGGAACTTCGAAAGGGTCCTTCACACCCTTGGTGCAAATCAAGAAGTTCCCCGACATACACGTCTCCACTCGAGAGGAAACACGAGGTTCCCGCCTGCATCCAGAGGATCCACGTTTCCGCCTCTTAGCTCGAGATGAGGGATCCTTTCCCTGCTTCTTCGGGAAAGAGTTCCCGGCGTTCCCGTCGCATCTCAAGAGGAGGCCCTCTCAACAGGAACGGCGAGAGGAACTCCAGGGTCGTGCCACCATTCCAAGAGGCCCCCAGATGTCTCAGTCCATTCCAGAGGAACCTCTTTCCCCTTCACCGCCTCGTTTTTCAGGCCGAGGATCGACTCACACCGAGGTGGCACGTGGGAAAGCCCTGTGGGAAAGCCTCGTGGGAAAGCCTGGAGGGTAAGCCTCGAGGGAAAGCCACAGATCCCTTGATCCACGTGACAGGGAGCGAGACACTACTGCTGCAGCTCGGAGGAAAAGCGCACGTGCATGCCCCCACTAGAGACGAAGCCTGACTTCCCTGGGGAGACTCAGAAGCACCGCAAGATGCATGGCAACACTGGAGAGGAATCCTCAGGTTCTGGCCCCGACTCCACACAAGGTCTTAGGCTCTGGCATGGACGGGAGAGGTATCCCAAGAGGGCCCCTAGCAACTCGCATGGGGACTGGCCTTTCCTGAGGCCACCAGAGTGGGTCCCTGAGGTCCCCGTCGTAACTCGAGAAGACCTGCCACAACTCGAGAAATTTCAGGAGGTCTCCCCTCCAGGCCAGATGAGGCCCATTTCCGCTGAGGCGTCTCGAGGCTGATCACACCTCACCTCTGGAACTTCGAAAGGTTCCTTCACACCCTTGGTGCAAATCAAGAAGTTCCCCGACATACCCGCCTCCACTCGAGAGGAAACACGAGGGTCCCGCCCACATCCAGAGGAGCCCCGTTTCCGCCTCGTAGCTCGAGATGAGGGATCCTTTCACTGCTTCGTCGGAAATGAGTTCCCGGCCTTCCCGTCGGATCTCAAGTGCAGGCACTCTCAACAGGAACGGCGAGAGGAACTCCAGGGTCGTGGCACCATTCCAAGAGTCCCCCAAATGTCTAAGTCCATTCCAGAGGAACCTCTTTTCCCTTCCCCGCCTCGTCTTTCACGCCGAGGATCGACTCACACCGAGGTGGCACGTGGCCCAGCCCTGTGGGAATGCCTCTTGGGAAGCCTCGAGGGAAAGCAACGGATCCTTTGATCCACGTGACAGGAAGCGTTACACTACTGCTGAGGCTCGGGAGGACAGCGCACGTGCATTCGCCCACTCGAGACGAGGCCTGACTCCCCTGGGGAGACTGAGAGACACCCCAAGATCCATGTCAACACTGGAGAGGAATCCTCAGGTTCTGGCCCCGACTCCACACAATGTCTTAGGCCCCGGCATGGACGGGAGAGGTATCTCGAGAGGGCCCCTAGCAACTCGCATGGGGACTGGCCTTTCCTGAGGCCACCAGAGCGGGTCCCTGAGGTCCCCGTCGTAACTCGAGAAGACCTGCCGCAACTCGAGAAATTCCAGGAGGTTCTCCCTTCCAGGCCAGATGAGGCCCATTTCCGTTGAGGGGTCTCGAGGCTGATCACACCTCACCTCTGGAACTTCGAAAGTGTCCTTCACATCCTTGGTGCAAATCAAGAAGTTCCCCGACATACCCGCCTCCACTCGAGAGGAAACACGAGGGACCCGCCCACATCCAGAGGAACCCCGTTTCCGCCTCGTAGCTCGAGATGAGGGATCCTTTCACTGCTTCGTCGGGAAAGAGTTCCCGGCCTTCCCGTCGGATCTCAAGTGCAGACACTCTCAACAGGAACGGCGAGAAAAACTTCAGGGTCGTGCCACAATTCCAAGAGTCACCCAGATATCTCAGTCCTTTCCAGAGTAACCTCTTTTTCCTTCACCGGTTCGTCTTTCACGCCGAGGATCGACTCACACAAAGGTGACACGTGGCCCAGCCCTGTGGGAAAGCCTCGTGGGAAGCCTCGAGGGAAAGCTACGGATCCCTTGATCCACGTGACAGGAAGCGTGACACTACTCCTGAGGCTAGGGAAGACAGCGCACGTGCATGCTCCCAAACGAAACGAGTCCGGACTCCCCTGGGGAGACTCAGAAGCACCCCAAGATCCATGGCAACACTGGAGAGGAATCCTCAGGTTCCGGCCCCGAGTCCACACAAGGTCTTAGGCCACGGCATGGACGGGAGAGGAATCCCGAGAGGGCCCCTAGCAACACGCATGGGGACTGGCCTTTCATGAGGCCACCAGAGAGGGTCCCTGAGGTCCCCGTTGTAACTCGAGAAGACCTGCCGCAACTCGAGAAAATCGAGGAGGTTCTCCCCTCCAGGCGAGATGAGGCCCATTTCCGCTGAGGCGTCTCGAGGCTGATCACACCTCACCTCTGGAACTGAGAAAGGGTCCTTCACACCCTTGGTGCAAATCAAGAAGTTCCCCGACATACCCGTCTCCACTCGAGAGGAAACACGAGGTTCCCGCCCGCATCCAGAGGTGCCACGTTTCCGCCTCGTAGCTCGAGATCAGGGATCCTTTCCCTGCTTCGTCGGGAAAGAGTTCCCGGCGTTCCCGTGGCATCTCAAGAGGAGGCCCTCTAAACAGGAATGGCGAGAGGAACTCCAGGGTCGTGCCACCATTCCAAGAGTCCCCCAGATGTCTCATTCCATTTCAGAGGAACCTCTTTTCCCTTCACCGCCTCGTCTTTCACGCCGAGGATCGACTCACACCGAGGTGACACGTGGCACGGCCCTGTGGGAAAGCCTCGTGGGAAAGCCTCGAGGGAAAGTCTCGAGGGAAAGCCACAGATCCCTTGATCCACGTGACAGGAAGCGTGACACTACTGCTGAGGCTCGGGAGGAAAGCGCACGTGCATGCCCCCACTCGAGACGAGGCCTGACTCCCCTGGGGAGACTCAGAAGCACCCCAAGATCCATGGCAACACTGGAAAGGAATACTCAGGTTCCGGCCCCGACTCCAAACAAGGTCTTAGGCCCAGGCATGGACGGGAGAGGAATCCTGACAGGGCCCCTAGCAACTCGCATGGGGACTGGCCTTTCCTGAGGCGACCAGAGCGGGTCCCTGAGGTCCCCGTCATAATTCGAGAAGACCTGCAGCAACTCGAGAAAATCTAGGAGGTTCTCCCCTCCAGGCCAGATGAAGCCCATTTCCGCTGAGGCGTCACGAGGCTGATCACACGTCACCTCTGGAACTTCGAAAGGGTCCTTCACACCCTTGGTGCAAATCAAAAAGTTCCCCGACATACCCGTCTCCACTCGAGAGGAAACACGAGGGTCCCGCCCGCATCCAGAGGAGCCACGTTTCCGCCTCTTAGCTCGAGATGGCGGATCCTTTCCCTGCTTCTTCGGGAAAGAGTTCCCGGCGTTCCCGTCGCATCTCAAGAGGAGGCCCTCTCAACAGGAACGGCGAGAGGAACTCCAGGGTCGTGCCACCATTCCAAGAGTCCCCCAGATGTCTCAGTCCATTCCAAAGGAACCTCTTTAGCCTTCACCGCCTCGTTTTTCACGCCGAGGATCGACTCACACCAAGGTGGCACGTGGCAAAGCCCTGTGGGAAAGCCTCGTGGGAAAGCCACAGATCCCTTGATCCACGTGACAGGGAGCGTGACACTACTGCTGCAGCTCGGAGGAAAAGCGCACGTGCATGTCCCCACTAGAGACGAAGCCTGACTCCCCTGGGGAAACTCAGAAGCACCCCAAGATGCATGTCAACACTGGAGAGGAATCCTCAGGTTCTGGCCCCGACTCCACACAAGGTCTTAGGCTCCGGCATGGACGGGAGAGGAATCCCCAGAGGGACCCTAGCAACTCGCATGGGGACTGGCCTTTCCTGAGGCCAACAGAGCGGGTCCCTGAGGTTCCCGTCGTAACTCGAGAAGACCTGCCACAACTCGAGAAAATCCAGGAGGTTCTCCCCTCCAGGCGAGATGAGGCCCATTTCCGCTGAGGCGTCTCGAGGCTGATCACACCTCACCTCTGGAACTTCGAAATTGTCCTTCACACCCTTGGTGAAAATCAAGACGTTCCCCGACATACCCGTCTCCACTCGAGAGGAAACACGAGGGTCCCGCCCACATCCAGAGGAGCCCCGTTTCCACCTCGTAGCTCGAGATGAGGGATCTTTCCCTGCTTCTTCGGGAAAGAGTTCCCGGCGTTCCCGTCGCATCTCAAGAGGAGGCCCTCTGAACAGGAACGGCGAGAGGAACTCCAGGGTCGTGCCACCATTCCAAGAGTCCCCCAGATGTCTCAGTCCATTCCAGAGGAACCTCTTTTCCCTTCACCGGATCTTCTTTCACGCCGAGGATAGATTCACCCCAAGGTGGCACGTGGCACGGCCCTGTGGGAAAGCCTCATGGGGAGGCCTCGAGGGAAAGCCTCGAGGGAAAGCCACAGATCCCTTGATCCACGTGACAGGAAGCGTGACACTCCTGCTGCAACTCGGGAGGAAAGCTCACGTGCATGCCCCCACTGGAGACGAGGCCTGACTCCCCTGGGGAGACTCAGAAGCACCCCAAGATCCATGGCAACACTGGAGAGGAATCCTCAGGTTCCGGCCTCGACTCCACAGAAGGTCTTAGGATCCGGAATGGACGGGAGAGGAATCCCGCAATGGCCCCTAGCAACTCGCATGGGGACTGGCCTTTCCTGAGGCCACCAGAGCGGGTCCCTGAGGTCCCCATCGTAAGCCGAGAAGACCTGCCGCAACTCGAGAAAATCGAGGAGGTTCTCCCCTCCAGGCGAGATGAGGCCCATTTCCGCTGAGGCGTCTCGAGGCTGATCACACCTCACCTCTGCAACGTAGAAAGTTTCCTTCACACCCTTGGTGCAAATCAAGAAGTTCCCCGACATACCCGACTCCCCTCGAGAAGAAACACGAGGGTCCCGCCCACATCCAGAGGAGCCCCATTCCTCCTCGTAGCTCGAGATGAGGGATCCTTTCCCTGCTTCGTAGGGCAAGAGTTCCCGGCGTTCCCGTTGCATCCCAAGAGGATGCCCTTTCAACAGAAACGTCCAGAGGAACTCCAGGGTCGTGCCACCATTCCAAGAGTCCCCCAGATGTCTCAGTCCATTCCAGAGGAACCTCTTTTCCCTTCACCGGCTCGTCTTTCACGCCGAGGATCGACTCACACAAAGGTGGCACCTGGCACAGCCCTGTGGGAAAGCCTCGTGGGAAAACCTCGAGGAAAAGCCTCGAGGGAAAGCCACCGATCGCTTGAACCACGTGAAAGGTAGCGTGACACTACTGCTGCAGCTCGGGAGGAAAGCGCACGTGCATGCCCCCACTCGAGACGAGGCCTGAGTCCCCTGGGGAGACTCAGAAGCAGCCCAAGATACATGGCAACACTGGAGAGGAATCCTCAGGTTCCGGCCCCGACTCCACACAAGGTCTTAGGCCCCGGAATGGATAAGAGAGGAATCCCGAGAGGGCCCCTAGCAACTCGTAAGGGTACTGGCCTTTCCTGAGGCCACCAGAGCGGGTCCCTGAGGTCCCCGTCGTAACTCGAGAAGACCTGCCGCAACTCCAGAAAATCCAGGAGATTCTCCCCTCCAGGCGAGATGAGGCCCATTTCCGCTGAGGCGTCTCGAGGCTAATCACACCTCACCTCTGGAACTTCGAAAGGGTCTTTCACACCCTTGGTGCAAATCAAGAAGTTCCCCGACATACCCGACTCCCCTCGAGAAGAAACACGAGGGTCCGACCCACATCCAGAGGAGCCCCATTCCTCCTCGTAGCTCCAGATGAGGGATCCTTTCCCTGCTTCGTCGGGCAAGAGTTCCCGGCGTTCCCGTCGCATCTCAAGAGGAGGCCCTCTCAACAGGAACGGCCAGAGGAACTCCAGGGTCCTGCCACTATTCCAAGAGTCCCCCAGATGTCTCAGTCCATTCCAGAGGAACCTCTTTTCCCTTCATCGTCTCGTCTTTCACGCCGACGATCGACTCACACCAAGGTGGCACCTGGCACAGCCCTGTGGGAAAGCCTCGTGGGAAAGCCTGGAGGGAAAGCCTCGAGGGAAAGCCCCAATCGCTTGAACCACGTGACAGGTAGCGTGACACTACTGCTGCAGCTCGGGAGGAAAGCGCACGTGCATGCCCCCAATCGGGACGAGGCCTGACTCCCCTGGGGAGACTCAGAAGCACCCCAAGATCCATGGCAACCCTGGAGAGGAATCCTCAGGTTCCGGCCCCGACTCCACACAAGGTCTTAGGCCCCGGCATGGACGGGAGAGGAATCCCAAGAGGGACCCTAGCAACTCGCATGGGGACTGGCCTTTCCTGAGGCCACCAGAGCGGGTTCCTGAGGTCCCCGTCGTAACTCGAGAACACCTGCCCCAACTCGAGAAAATCCAGGAGGTTCTCCCATCCAGGCGAGATGAGGCCCATTTCCGCTGAGGCGTCTCGAGGCTGATGACACCTCACCTCTGGAACTTCGAAAGGGTCCTTCACACCCTTGGTGCAAATCAAGAAGTTCCCCGACATACCCGACTCCCCTCGAGAAGAAACAGGAGGGTCCTGCCCACATCCAGAGGAGCCCCATTCCTCCTCGTAGCTCGAGATGAGGGATCCTTTCCCTGCTTCGTCGGGCAAGAGTTCCCGGCGTTCCCGTCGCATCTCAAGCGGAGGCCCTCTCAACAGGAACGGCCAGAGGAACTCCAGAGTCGTGCCACCATTCCAAGAGTCCCCCAGATGTCTCAGTCCATTCCAGAGGAAACTCTTTTCCCTTCACCGGCTCGTCTTTCACGCCGAGGATCGACTCACACCAAGATGGCACGTGGCACAGCCCTGTGGGAAAGCCTCGTGGGACAGCCTCGAGGGGCAGCCACAGATCCCTTGATCCACGTTACAGGAAGCATGATACTACTGCTGCAGCTCGGGAGGAAAGCGCACGTGCATGCCCCCACCCGAGACGAGGCCTGACTCCCCTGGGGACACTCAGAAGAACCCCAAGATCCATGGCAACACTGGAGAGGAATCCTCAGGTTCCGGACCCTACTCCACACAAGGTTTTAGGCCCCGGCATGGACGGGAGAGGAATCACAAGAGGGACCCTAGCAACTCGCACGGGGACTGGCCTTTCCTGAGGCCTCCAGAGCGGGTTCCTGTGGTCCCCGTCGTAACTCGAGAAGACCTGCCGCAACTCGAGAAAATCCAGAAGGTTCTCCCCTCCAGGCGAGATGAGGCCCATTTCCGCTGAGGCGTCTCGAGGCTGATCACACCTCACCTCTGGAACTTCGAAAGGGTCCTTCACATCCTTGGAGCAAATCAAGAAGTTCCCCGACATACCCGACTCCCCTCGAGAAGAAACACGAGGGTCCCGCCCACATCCAGAGGAGCCCCATTCCTCCTCGTATCTCGAGATGAGGGATCCTTTCCCTGCTTCGTCGGGCAAGAGTTCCCGGCGTTCCCGTCGCATCTTAAGAGGAGGCCCTCTCAACAGGAACGGCCAGAGGAACTCCAGGGTCGTGTCACCATTCCAAGACTCCCCGAGATGTCTCAGTCCATTCCAGAGGAGCCTCTTTTCCCTTCACCGGCTCGTCTTTGACGCCGAGGATCGACTCACACCAAGGTGGCACGTGCCACGGCCGTGTGGGAAAGCCTCGTGGGAAAGCCTCGAAGGAAAGCCTCGAGGGAAAGCCACAGATCCCTTGATCCACGTGACAGGAAGCGTGACACTACTGCTGCAGCTGGGAGGAAAAGCACACGTGCATGCCCCCACTCAAGGCGAAGCCTGACTCCCCTGGGGAGACTCAGAATCACCCCAAGATCCATGGCAACACAGGAGAGGAATCCTCAGGTTCCGGCCCCGACTCCACACAAGGTCTTAGGCCCCGGCATGCACGGGAGAGGAATCCCGAGAGGGCCCCTAGCAACACGCATGGGGACTGGCCTTTCCTGAGGCCACCGGAGCGGATCCCTGATGTCCCCGTTGTAACTCGAGAAGACCTGCCGCAACTCGAGAAAATCCAGGAGGTTCTCCCCTCCAGGCCAGATGAGGCCCATTTCCGCTGAGGCGTCTCGAGGCTGATCACACCTCACCTCTGGAACTTCGAAAGGGTCCTTCACACCCTTGGTGCAAATCAAGAAGTTCCCCGACATACCCGCCTCCACTCGAGAGGGAACACGAGGGTCCCGCCCACATCCAGAGGAGCCCCGTTTCCGCCTCGTCGCTCGAGATGAGGGATCCTTTCACTGCTTCGTCGGGAATGAGTTCCCGGCCTTCCCGTCGGATCTCAAGTGCAGGCACTCTCAACAGGAACGGCGAGAGGAACTCCAGGGTCGTGGCACCATTCCAAGAGTCCCCCAAATGTCTAAGTCCATTCCAGAGGAACCTCTTTTCCCTTCACCGGCTCGTCTTTCACGCCGAGGATCGACTCACACCAAGGTGGCACGAGGCCCAGCCCTGTGGGAAAGCCTCGTGGGAAGCCTCGAGGGAAAGCAACGGATCCTTTGATCCACGTGACAGGAAGCGTGACACTACTGCTGAGGCTCGGGAGGACAGCGCACGTGCATGCCCCCACACGAAACGAGGCCGGACTTCCCTGGGGAGACTCAGAAGCACCCCAAGATCCATGGCAACACTGGAGAGGAATCCTCAGTTTCTGGCTCCGACTCCACACAACGTCTTAGGCCCCGGCATGGACGGGAGAGGTATCTCGAGAGGGCCCCTAGCAACTCGCATGGGGACTGGCCTTTCCTAAGGCCACCAGAGCGGGTCCCTGAGGTCCCCGTCGTAACTCGAGAAGACCTGCCGCAACTCGAGAAATTCCAGGAGGTTCTCCCCTCCAGGCCAGATGAGGCCCATTTCCGCTGAGGCGTCTCGAGCCTGATCACACCTCACCTCTGGAACTTCGAAAGATTCCTTCACATCCTTGGTGCAAATCAAGAAGTTCCCCGACATACCCGCCTCCACTCGAGAGGAAACACGAGGGTCCCGCCCACATCCAGAAGAGCCCCGTTTCCGCCTCGTAGCTCGAGATGAGGGATCCTTTCCCTGCTTGGTCGGGAAAGAGTTCCCGGCGTTCCCGTCGCATCTCAAGTGGAGGCCCTGTCAACAGGAACGGCGAGAGGAACTCCAGAGTCGTGCCACCATTCCAAGAGTCCCCCAGATGTCTCAGTCAATTACAGGGGAAACTCTTTTCCCATCACCAGCTCGCTTTCACGCCGAGGATCGACTCACACCAAGGTGGCACGTGGCACAGCCCTGTGGGAAAGCCTCGTGGGAAAGCCTCGAGGGACAGACTCGAGGGAAAGCGTCAGATCCCTTGATCCACGTGACAGGAAGCGTGACACTAGTGCTGCAGCTCGGGAGGAAAGCGCACGTGCATGCCCCCACTCGAGACGAGGCCTGACTCCCCTGGGGAGACTCAGAAGCACCCCAAGATCCATGGCCACACTGGAGAGGAATCCTCAGGTTCCGGCCCCGACTCCAAACAAGGTCTTAGGCCCCAACATGGACGGGCGAGGAATCCCAAGATGGCCCCTAGCAACTCGCATGGGGACTGGCCTTTCCTGAGGCCACCAGAGCGGGTCCCTGAGGTCCCCGTCATAACTCGAGAAGACCTGCCGCAACTCGAGAAAATCCAGGAGGTTCTCCCCTCCAGGCGAGATGAGGCCCATTTCCGCTGAGGCGTCTCGAGGCTGATCACGCCTCACCTCTGGAATTTCGAAAGTGTCCTTCACACCCTTGGTGCAAATCAAGAAGTTCTCCGACATACCCGTCTCCACTCAAGAGGAATCACGCGGGTCCCACCCATATCCAGAGGAGCCCAGTTGCCGCCTCGTAGCTCGAGATGAGGGATCCTTTCCATGCTTCGTCGGGAAAGAGTTCACGGCCTTCCCGTCGCATCTCAAGAGGAGGCCCTCTCAACAGGAACGGCGAGAGGAACTCCAGGGTCGTGCCACCATTCCAAGAGTCCCCCAGATGTCTCAGTCTATTCCAGAGGAACCTCTTTTCCCTTCACCGGCTCGTCTTTCACGCCGAGGATCGACTCACACCAAGGTGGCACGTGGCACAGCCCTGTGGGAAAGCCTCGTGGCAAAGCCTCGAGGGATAGCCTCGAGGGAAAGCCAAATATCCCTTGATCCACGTGACAGGAAGCGTGTCACTACTGCTGCAACTCGGGAGGAATGCGCACGTGCATGCCCCCACTCGAGACGAAGCTTGACTCCCCTGGGGAGACTCAGAAGCACCCCAAGATCCACGGCAACATTGGAGAAGAATCCTCAGGTTCCGGCCCCGACTCCACACAAGGTCTTAAGCCCCGGCATGGACGGGAGAGGAATAACGAGATGGCCCCTAGCAACTCGCATGGGGACTTGCCTTTCCAGAGGCCACCAGAGCGGGTCCCTGAGGTCCCCGTCGTAACTCGAGAAGACCTTCCGCAACACGAGAAAGTCCAGGAGGTTCTCCCCTCCAGGCGAGATGAGGCCCATTTCCGCTGAGGCGTCTCGAGGCTGATCACACCTCACATCTGGAACTTCGAAAGGGTCCTTCACACCTTTGGGGCAAAGCAAGAAGTTCTCCGACATACCCGTCTCCACTCAAGAGGAATCACGAGGGTCCCGCCCACATGCAGAGGAGCCCCGTTTCTGCCTCGTAGCTCGAGATGAGGGATCCTTTCCCTGCTTCGTCAGGAAAGAGTTCCCGGCCATCCCGTCGCATCTCAAGAGGAGGCCCTCTAAACAGGAACGGCGAGAGGAACTCCAGGGTCGTGCCACCATTCCAATAGTCCCCCAGATGTCTCAGTCCATTCCAGAGGAACCTCTTTCCCCTTCACCGGCTCGTCTTTCACACCGAGGATCGACTCACACCAAGGTGGCACGTGGCACAGCCCTGTGGGAAAGCCTCGTGGGAAATCCTCGAAGGCCAGCCTGGAGGGAAAGCCAAATATCCCTTGATCCACGTGACAGGAAGCGTGACACTACTGCTGCAGCTCGGCAGGAAAGCGCAGGTGCATGCCCCCACACGAGACGAGGCCTGACTCCCCTGGGGAGACTCAGAAGCACCCCAAAATCCATGGCAACACTGGAGAGGAATCGTCAGGTTCCGGCCCCGACTCCACACAAGGTCTTAAGCCCCGGCATGGACGGGAGAGGAATCCCGAGATGGCCACTAGAAACTGGCATGGGGTCTGGCCTTTCCTGAGGCCACCAGTGCGGGTCCCTGAGGTCCCCGTCGTAACTCGACAAGACCTGCCGCAACTCGAGAAAATCCAGGAGGTTCTCCCCTCCAGGCGAGATGAGGCCCATTTCCGCTGAGACGTCTCGAGGCTGATCACACCTCACCTCTGGAACTTTGAAAGGGTCCTTCACACCCTTGGTGCAAATGAAGAAGTTCCCCGACATACCCGTCTCCACTCGAGAGGAATCACGATGGTCCCGCCCACATCCAGAGGAGCCCCGTTTCCGCCTCGTAGCTCGAGATGAGGCATCCTTTCCCTGCTTCGTCGGGAAAGAGTTCCCGGCGTTCCCGTCGCATCTCAAGAGGAGGCCCTCTCAACAGGAAGGGCGAGAGGAACTCCAGGGTCGTGCCACCATTCCAAGAGTCCCCCAGATGTCTCAGTCCATTCCAGAGGAACCTCTTTTCCCTTCACCGGCTCGTCTTTCACGCCGAGGATCGACTCACACCACGGTGGCACGTGGCACAGCCCTGTAGGAAAGACTCGTGGGAAAGCCTCAAGGGACAGCCTCGAGGGAAAGCCACAGATCCCTTGATCCACGTGACAGGAAGCGTGACACTACTGCTGCAGGTCGGGAGGAATGCGCACGTTCATGACCCCACTCGAGACGAGGCCTGACTCCCCTGGGAAGACTCAGAAGCACCCCAAGATCCATGGCAACACTGGAGAGGAATCCTCAGGTTCCAGCCCCGACTCCACACAAGGACTGAGGCACCGGCATGGACGGGAGAGGAATCCTGAGAGTTACCCTAGCAACTCGCATGGGGACTGGCCTTTCCTGAGGCCAGCAGAGCGGGTCCCTGAGGTCCCCGTCGTAACTCGAGAAGACCTGCCGCAACTCGAGAGAACTCAGGAGGTTCTCCCCTCCAGGCGAGATGAGGCCCATTTCCGCTGAGGCGTCTCGAGCCTGATACACGTGACCTCTGGGACTTCGAAAGGGTCCTTCACACCCTTGGTGCAAATCAAGAAGTTCCCCGACATACCCGTCTCCACTCGAGAGGAAACACGAGGGTCCCGCCCACATCCAGAGGAGCCCCGTTTCCGCCTCGTAGCTCGAGATGAGGGATCCTTTCCCTGCTTCGTCGGGAAAGAGTTCCTGGCGTTCCCGTCGCATCCCAAGAGGAGGCCCTCCAAACAGGAACGGCGAGAGAACTCCAGGGTCGTGCCACCATTCCAAGAGTCCCCCAGATGTCTCAGTCCATTCCAGAAGAACGTCTTTTCCCTTCACCGGCTCGTCGTTCACGCCGAGGATCGACTCACACCAAGGTGGCACGTGGCACAGCCCTGTGGGAAAGCCTCGTGGGAAAGCCTCGAGGGACAGCCTCGAGGGAAAGCCACAGATCCCTTGATCCACGTGACAGGAAGCGTGACACTACTGCTGCAGCTCAGAGGAAAGCACACGTGCAAGCCCCTACTCGAGACGAGGCCTGACTCCCCTGGGGAGACTCAGAGGCACCCCAAGATCCATGGCAACACTGGAGAGGAATCCTCAGGTTCCGGCCCCGACTCCAAACAAGGTCTTTGGCCCCGGCATGGACGGGAGAGGAATCCCAAGATGGCCCCTAGCAACTCGCATGGGGACTGGCCTTTCCTGAGGCCAGCAGAGCGGGTCCCTGAGGTCCCCGTCGTAACTCGAGAAGACCTGCCGCAACTCGAGAAAGTCCAGGAGGTTCTCCCCTCCAGGCGATATGAGGCCCATTTCCGCTGAGACGTCTCGAGGCTGATCACACCTCACCTCTGGAACTTCGAAAGGGTCCTTCACACCCTTGGTGCAAATCAAGAAGTTCCCCGACATACCCGTCTCCACTCGAGAGGAATCACGAAGGTCCCGCCCACATCCAGAGGAGCCCCGTTTCCGCCTCGTAGCTCGAGATGAGGGATCCTTTCCCTGCTTCGTCGGGAAAGAGTTCCCGGCGTTCCCGTCGCATCTCAAGAGGAAGCCCTCTCAACAGGAATGGCGAGAGGAACTCCAGGGTCGTGCCACCGTTCCAAGAGTCCCCCAGATGTCTCAGTCCATTCCAGAGGAACCTCTTTTCCCTTCACCGGCTCGTCTTTCACGCCGAGGATCGACTCACACCAAGGTGGCACGTGGCACAGCCCTGTGGGAAAGCCTCGAGGGAAAGCCTCGAGGGATAGCCTCGAGGGAAAGCCAAATATCCCTTGATCCACGTGACAGGAAGCGTGTCACTACTGCTGCAACTCGGGAGGAATGCGCACGTGCATGCCCCCACTCGAGACGAAGCTTGACTCCCCTGGGGAGACTCAGAAGCACCCCAAGATCCACGGCAACATTGGAGAGGAATCCTCAGGTTCCGGCCCCGACTCCACACAAGGTCTTAAGCCCCGGCATGGACGGGAGAGGAATAACGAGATGGCCCCTAGGAACTCCCATGGGGACTTGCCTTTCCTGAGGCCACCAGAGCGGGTCCCTGAGGTCCCCGTCGTAACTCGAGAAGACCTGCCGCAACTCGAGAAAGTCCAGGAGGTTCTCCCCTCCAGGCGAGATGAGGCCCATTTCCGCTGAGGCGTCTCGAGGCTGATCACACCTCACATCTGGAACTTCGAAAGGGTCCTTCACACCTTTGGGGCAAATCAAGAAGTTCTCCGACATACCCGTCTCCACTCAAGAGGAATCACGAGGGTCCCGCCCACATCCAGAGGAGCCCCGTTTCCGCCTCCTAGCTCGAGATGAGGGATCCTTTCCCTGCTTCGTCAGGAAAGAGTTCCCGGCCATCCCGTCGCATCTCAAGAGGAGGCCCACTCAACAGGAACGGCGAGAGGAACTCCAGGGTCGTGCCACCATTCCAATAGTCCCCCAGATGTCTCAGTCCATTCCAGAGGAACCTCTTTCCCCTTCACCGGCTCGTCTTTCACGCCGAGGATCGACTCACACCAAGGTGGCACGTGGCACAGCCCTGTGGGAAAGCCTCGTGGGAAATCCTCGAAGGCCAGCCTGGAGGGAAAGCCAAATATCCCTTGATCCACGTGACAGGAAGCGTGACACTACTGCTGCAGCTCGGCAGGAAAGCGAAGGTGCATGCCCCCACTCGAGACGAGGCCTGACTCCCCTGGGGAGACTCAGAAGCACCCCAAGATCCATGGCAACACTGGAGAGGAATCGTCAGGTTCCGGCCCCGACTCCACACAAGGTCTTAAGCCCCGGCATGGACGGGAGAGGAATCCCGAGATGGCCACTAGCAACTGGCATGGGGTCTGGCCTTTCCTGAGGCCACCAGTGCGGGTCCCTGAGGTCCCCGTTGTAACTCGACAAGACCTGCCGCAACTCGATAAAATCCAGGAGGTTCTCCCCTCCAGGCGAGATGAGGCCCATTTCCGCTGAGACGTCTCGAGGCTGATCACACCTCACCTCTGGAACTTTGAAAGGGTCCTTCACACCCTTGGTGCAAATCAAGAAGTTCCCCGACATACCCGTCTCCACTCGAGAGGAATCACGAGGGTCCCGCCCACATCCAGAGGAGCCCCGTTTCCGCCTCGTAGCTCGAGATGAGGGATCCTTTCCCTGCTTCCTCGGGAAAGAGTTCCCGGCGTTCCCGTCGCATCTCAAGAGGAGGCCCTCTCAACAGGAATGGCGAGAGGAACTCCAGGGTCGTGCCACCGTTCCAAGAGTCCCCCAGATGTCTCAGTCCATTCCAGAGGAACCTCTTTTCCCTTCACCGGCTCGTCTTTCACGCCGAGGATCGACTCACACCAAGGTGGCACGTGGCACAGCCCTGTGGGAAAGCCTCGTGGGAAAGCTTCGAAGGACAGCCTCGAGGGAAAGCCACAGATCCCTTGATCCACGTGACAGGAAGCGTGACACTACTGCTGCAGCTCGGGAGGAAAGCGCACGTGCAAGCCCCCACTCGAGACGAGGCCTGACTCCCCTGGGGAGACTCAGAAGCACCCCAAGATCCATGGCAACACTGGAGAGGAATCCTCAGGTTCCGGCCCCGACTCCAAACAAGGTCTTAGGCCCCGGCATGGACGGGAGAGGAATCCCAAGATGGCCCCTAGCAACTCGCATGGAGACTGGCCTTTCCTGAGGCCACCAGAGCGGGTCCCTGAGGTCCCCGTCGTAACTCGAGAAGACCTGCCGCAACTCGAGAAAGTCCAGGAGGTTCTCCCCTCCAGGCGAGATGAGGCCCATTTCCGCTGAGGCGTCTCGAGGCTGATCACACCTCACCTCTGGAACTTCGAAAGGGTCATTCACACCTTTGGTGCAAATCAAGAAGTTCTCCGACATACCCGTCTCCACTAGAGAGGAAACACGAGGGTCCCGCCCACATCCAGAGGAGCCCCGTTTCCGCCTCGTAGCTCGAGATGAGGGATCCTTTCCCTGCTTCGTCGGGAACGAGTTCTCGGCGTTCCCGTCGCATCTCAAGAGGAGGCCCTCTCAACAGGAAGGGCGAGAGGAACTCCAGGGTCGTGCCTCCATTCCAAGAGTCCCCCAGATGTCTCAGTCCATTCCAGAGGAACCTCTTTTCCCTTCACCGGCTCGTCTTTCACGCCGAGGATCGACTCACACCACGGTGGCACGTGGCACAGCCCTGTAGGAAAGACTCGTGAGAAAGCCTCAAGGGACAGCCTCGAGGGAAAGCCACAGATCCCTTGATCCACGTGACAGGAAGCGTGTCACTACTGCTGCAACTCGGGAGGAATGCGCACGTGCATGCCCCCACTCGAGACGAAGCTTGACTCCCCTGGGGAGACTCAGAAGCACCCCAAGATCCACGGCAACATTGGAGAGGAATCCTCAGGTTCCGGCCCCGACTCCACACAAGGTCTTAAGCCCCGGCATGGACGGGAGAGGAATAACGAGATGGCCCCTAGGAACTCCCATGGGGACTTGCCTTTCCTGAGGCCACCAGAGCGGGTCCCTGAGGTCCCCGTCGTAACTCGAGAAGACCTGCCGCAACTCGAGAAAGTCCAGGAGGTTCTCCCCTCCAGGCGAGATGAGGCCCATTTCCGCTGAGGCGTCTCGAGGCTGATCACACCTCACATCTGGAACTTCGAAAGGGTCCTTCACACCTTTGGGGCAAATCAAGAAGTTCTCCGACATACCCGTCTCCACTCAAGAGGAATCACGAGGGTCCCGCCCACATCCAGAGGAGCCCCGTTTCCGCCTCGTAGCTCGAGATGAGGGATCCTTTCCCTGCTTCGTCAGGAAAGAGTTCCCGGCCATCCCGTCGCATCTCAAGAGGAGGCCCACTCAACAGGAACGGCGAGAGGAACTCCAGGGTCGTGCCACCATTCCAATAGTCCCCCAGATGTCTCAGTCCATTCCAGAGGAACCTCTTTCCCCTTCACCGGCTCGTCTTTCACGCCGAGGATCGACTCACACCAAGGTGGCACGTGGCACAGCCCTGTGGGAAAGCCTCGTGGGAAATCCTCGAAGGCCAGCCTGGAGGGAAAGCCAAATATCCCTTGATCCACGTGACAGGAAGCGTGACACTACTGCTGCAGCTCGGCAGGAAAGCGAAGGTGCATGCCCCCACTCGAGACGAGGCCTGGCTCCCCTGGGGAGACTCAGAAGCACCCCAAGATCCATGGCAACACTGGAGAGGAATCGTCAGGTTCCGGCCCCGACTCCACACAAGGTCTTAAGCCCCGGCATGGACGGGAGAGGAATCCCGAGATGGCCACTAGCAACTGGCATGGGGTCTGGCCTTTCCTGAGGCCACCAGTGCGGGTCCCTGAGGTCCCCGTTGTAACTCGACAAGACCTGCCGCAACTCGATAAAATCCAGGAGGTTCTCCCCTCCAGGCGAGATGAGGCCCATTTCCGCTGAGACGTCTCGAGGCTGATCACACCTCACCTCTGGAACTTTGAAAGGGTCCTTCACACCCTTGGTGCAAATCAAGAAGTTCCCCGACATACCCGTCTCCACTCGAGAGGAATCACGAGGGTCCCGCCCACATCCAGAGGAGCCCCGTTTCCGCCTCGTAGCTCGAGATGAGGGATCCTTTCCCTGCTTCCTCGGGAAAGAGTTCCCGGCGTTCCCGTCGCATCTCAAGAGGAGGCCCTCTCAACAGGAATGGCGAGAGGAACTCCAGGGTCGTGCCACCGTTCCAAGAGTCCCCCAGATGTCTCAGTCCATTCCAGAGGAACCTCTTTTCCCTTCACCGGCTCGTCTTTCACGCCGAGGATCGACTCACACCAAGGTGGCACGTGGCACAGCCCTGTGGGAAAGCCTCGTGGGAAAGCTTCAAAGGACAGCCTCGAGGGAAAGCCACAGATCCCTTGATCCACGTGACAGGAAGCGTGACACTACTGCTGCAGCTCGGGAGGAAAGCGCACGTGCAAGCCCCCACTCGAGACGAGGCCTGACTCCCCTGGGGAGACTCAGAAGCACCCCAAGATCCATGGCAACACTGGAGAGGAATCCTCAGGTTCCGGCCCCGACTCCAAACAAGGTCTTAGGCCCCGGCATGGACGGGAGAGGAATCCCAAGATGGCCCCTAGCAACTCGCATGGGGACTGGCCTTTCCTGAGGCCACCAGAGCGGGTCCCTGAGGTCCCCGTCGTAACTCGAGAAGACCTGCCGCAACTCGAGAAAGTCCAGGAGGTTCTCCCCTCCAGGCGAGATGAGGCCCATTTCCGCTGAGGCGTCTCGAGGCTGATCACACCTCACCTCTGGAACTTCGAAAGGGTCCTTCACACCTTTGGTGCAAATCAAGAAGTTCTCCGACATACCCGTCTCCACTAGAGAGGAAACACGAGGGTCCCGCCCACATCCAGAGGAGCCCCGTTTCCGCCTCGTAGCTCGAGATGAGGGATCCTTTCCCTGCTTCGTCGGGAACGAGTTCTCGGCGTTCCCGTCGCATCTCAAGAGGAGGCCCTCTCAACAGGAAGGGCGAGAGGAACTCCAGGGTCGTGCCTCCATTCCAAGAGTCCCCCAGATGTCTCAGTCCATTCCAGAGGAACCTCTTTTCCCTTCACCGGCTCGTCTTTCACGCCGAGGATCGACTCACACCACGGTGGCACGTGGCACAGCCCTGTAGGAAAGACTCGTGGGAAAGCCTCAAGGGACAGCCTCGAGGGAAAGCCACAGATCCCTTGATCCACGTGACAGGAAGCGTGACACTACTGCTGCAGGTCGGGAGGAATGCGCACGTTCATGACCCCACTCGAGACGAGGCCTGACTCCCCTGGGAAGACTCAGAAGCACCCCAAGATCCATGGCAACACTGGAGAGGAATCCTCAGGTTCCAGCCCCGACTCCACACAAGGACTGAGGCACCGGCATGGACGGGAGAGGAATCCTGAGAGTTACCCTAGCAACTCGCATGGGGACTGGCTTTTCCTGAGGCCAGCAGAGCGGGTCTCTGAGGTCCCCGTCGTAACTCGAGAAGACCTGCCGCAACTCGAGAAAGTCCAGGAGGTTCTCCCCTCCAGGCGAGATGAGGCCCATTTCCGCTGAGGCGTCTCGAGGCTGATCACACCTCACCTCTGGAATTTCGAAAGGGTCCTTCACACCCTTGGTGCAAATCAAGAAGTTCTCCGACATACCCGTCTCCACTCAAGAGGAATCACGAGGGTCCCACCCACATCCAGAGGAGCCCAGTTGCCGCCTCGTAGCTCAAGATGAGGGATCCTTTCCATGCTTCGTCGGGAAAGAGTTCCCGGCCTTCCTGTCGCATCTCAAGAGGAGGCCCTCTCAACAGGAACGGCGAGAGGAACTCCAGGGTCGTGCCACCATTCCAAGAGTCCCCCAGATGTCTCAGTCCATTCCAGAGGAACCTCTTTTCCCTTCACCGGCTCGTCTTTCACGCCGAGGATCGACTCACACCAAGGTGGCACGTGGCACAGCCCTGTGGGAAAGCCTCGTGGCAAAGCCTCGAGGGACAGCCTCTAGGGAAAGCCAAATATCCTTTGATCCACGTGACAGTAAGCGTGTCACTACTGCTGCAACTCGGGAGGAATGCGCACGTGCATGCCCCCACTCGAGACGAAGCTTGACTCCCCTGGGGAGACTCAGAAGCACCCCAAGATCCACGGCAACATTGGAGAGGAATCCTCAGGTTCCGGCCCCGACTCCACAAAAGGTCTTAAGCCCCGGCATGGACGGGAGAGGAATAACGAGATGGCCCCTAGCAACTCGCATGGGGACTTGCCTTTCCTGAGGCCACCAGAACGGGTCCCTGAGGTCCCCGTCGTAACTCGAGAAGACCTGCCGCAACTCGAGAAAATCCAGGAGGTTCTCCCGTCCAGGTGAGATGAGGCCCATTTCCGCTGAGGCGTCTCGAAGCTGATCACACCTCACCTCTGGAACTTCGAAAGGGTCCTTCACACCCTTGGTGCAACTCAAGAAGTTCCCCGACATACCCGTCTCCATTCGAGAGGAATCACGAGGGTCCCGCCCACATCCAGAGGAGCCCCGTTTCCGCCTCGTAGCTCGAGATGAGGTATCCTTTCCCTGCTTCTTCGGGAAAGAGTTCCCGGCGTTCCCGTCGCATCTCAAGAGGAGGCCCTCTAAACAGGAAAGGCGAAAGGAACTCCAGGGTCGTGCCACCATTCCAATAGTCCCCCAGATGTCTCAGTCCATTCCAGAGGAACCTCTTTCCCCTTCATCGGCTCGTCTTTCACGCCGAGGATCGACTCACACCAAGGTGGCACGTGGCACAGCCCTGTGGGAAAGCCTCGTGGGAAATCCTCGAAGGCCAGCCTCGAGGGAAAGCCAAATATCCCTTGATCCACGTGACAGGAAGCGTGACACTACTGCTGCAGCTCGGGAGGAAAGCGCAGGTGCATGCCCCCACTCGAGACGAGGCCTGACTCCCCTGGGGAGACTCAGAAGCACCCCAAGATCCATGGCAACACTGGAGAGGAATCGTCAGGTTCCGGCCCCGACTCCACACAAGGTCTTAAGCCCCGGCATGGACGGGAGAGGAATCCCGAGATGGCCACTAGCAACTGGCATGGGGTCTGGCCTTTCCTGAGGCCACCAGTGCGGGTCCCTGAGGTCCCCGTCGTAACTCGACAAGACCTGCCGCAACTCGAGAAAATCCAGGAGGTTCTCCCCTCCAGGCGAGATGAGGCCCATTTCCGCTGAGACGTCTCGAGGCTGATCACACCTCACCTCTGGAACTTTGAAAGGGTCCTTCACACCCTTGGTGCAAATCAAGAAGTTCTCCGACATACCCGTCTCCACTCGAGATGAATCACGTGGGTCCCGCCCACATCCAGAGGAGCCCCATTTCCGCCTCGTAGCTCGAGATGAGGGATCCTTTCCCTGCTTCGTCGGGAACGAGTTCTCGGCGTTCCCGTCGCATCTCAAGAGGAGGCCCTCTCAACAGGAAGGGCGAGAGGAACTCCAGGGTCGTGCCACCATTCCAAGAGTCCCCCAGATGTCTCAGTCCATTCCAGAGGAACCTCTTTTCCCTTCACCGGCTCGTCTTTCACGCCGAGGATCGACTCACACCACGGTGGCACGTGGCACAGCCCTGTAGGAAAGACTCGTGGGAAAGCCTCAAGGGACAGCCTCGAGGGAAAGCCACAGATCCCTTGATCCACGTGACAGGAAGCGTGACACTACTGCTGCAGCTCGGGAAGAAAGCGCACGTGCATGCCCCCACTCGAGACGAGGCCTGACTCCCCTGGGGAGACTCAGAAGCACCCCAAGATCCATGGCAACACTGGAGAGGAATCCTCAGGTTCCGGCCCCGACTCCACACAAGGTCTTAAGTCCCGGCATGGACGGGAGAGGAATCCCGAGATGGCCCCTAGCAACTCGCATGGCGACTGGCCTTTCCTGAGGCCACCAGAGCGGTTCCCTTACGTCCCCGTCATAACTCGAGAAGACCTGCCGCAACTCAAAAAAATCCAGGAGGTTCTCCCCTCCAGGCGAGATGAGGCCCATTTCCGCTGAGGCGTCTCGAGCCTGATACACCTCACCTCTGGGACTTCGAAAGGGTCCTTCACACCCTTGGTGCAAATCAAGAAGTTCCCCGACATACCCGTCTCCATTCGAGAGGAGACACGAGGGTCCCGCCCACATCTAAAGGAGCCCCGATTCCGCCTCGTAGCTCGAGTTGTGGGATCCTTTCCCTGCTTCGTCGGGAACGAGTTCTCGGCGTCCCGTCGCATCTCAAGAGGAGGCCCTCTCAACAGGAAGGGCGAGAGGAACTCCAGGGTCGTGCCACCATTCCAAGAGTCCCCCAGATGTCTCAGTCCATTCCAGAGGAACCTCTTTTCCCTTCACCGGCTCGTCTTTCACGCCGAGGATCGACTCACACCACGGTGGCACGTGGCACAGCCCTGTGGGAAAGCCTCGTGGGAAAGCCTCGAGGGACAGCCTCGATGGAAAGCCACAGATCCCTTGATCCACGTGACAGGAAGCGTGACACTACTGCTGCAGCTCGGGAGGAAAGCGCACGTGCATGCCCCCACTGGATACGAGGCCTGACTCCCCTGGGGAGACTCAAAAGCACCCTAAGATCCATGGCAACACTGGAGAGGAATCCTCAGGTTCCGGCCAAGATCCACACAAGGACTCAGGCCCTGGCATGAACGGGAGAGGAATCCCGAGAGGTCCCCTAGCAACTTGCATGGGGACTGGCCTTTCCTGAGGCCAAAAGAGCGGGTCCCTGGGGTCCCCGTCGTAACTCGAGAAGACCTGCCGCAACTCGAGAGAATTCAGGAGGTTCTCCCCTCCAGGCGAGATGAGGCCCATTTCCGCTGAGGTGTCTCGAGACTGAACACACCTCACCTCTGGAACTTCGAAAGGGTCATTCACACCCTTGGTGCAAATCAAGAAGTTCCCCGACATACCCGTCTCCACTCGAGAGGAAACACGAGGGTCCCGCCCACATCCAGAGGAGCCCCGTTTCCGCCTCGTAGCTCGAGATGAGGGATCCTTTCCCTGCTTCGTCGGGAAAGAGTTCCTGGCGTTCCCGTCGCATCCCAAGAGGAGGCCCTCTAAACAGGAACGGCGAGAGAACTCCAGGGTCGTGCCACCATTCCAAGAGTCCCCCAGATGTCTCAGTCCATTCCAGAAGAACCTCTTTTCCCTTCACCGGCTCGTCGTTCACGCCGAGGATCGACTCACACCAAGGTGGCACGTGGCACAGCCCTGTGGGAAAGCCTCGTGGGAAAGCCTCGAGGGACAGCCTCGAGGGAAAGCCACAGATCCCTTGATCCACGTGACAGGAAGCGTGACACTACTGCTGCAGCTCCGGAGGAAAGCACACGTGCAAGCCCCCACTCGAGACGAGGCCTGACTCCCCTGGGGAGACTCAGAAGCACCCCAAGATCCATGGCAACACTGGAGAGGAATCCTCAGGTTCCGGCCCCGACTCCAAACAAGGTCTTAGGCCCCGGCAAGGACGGGAGAGGAATCCCAAGATGGCCCCTAGCAACTCGCATGGGGACTGGCCTTTCCTGAGGCCAGCAGAGCGGGTCCCTGAGGTCCCCGTCGTAACTCGAGAAGACCTGCCGCAACTCGAGAAAGTCCAGGAGGTTCTCCCCTCCAGGCGATATGAGGCCCATTTCCGCTGAGACGTCTCGAGGCTGATCACACCTCACCTCTGGAACTTCGAAAGGGTCCTTCACACCCTTGGTGCAAATCAAGAAGTTCCCCGACATACCCGTCTCCACTCGAGAGGAATCACGAAGGTCCCGCCCACATCCAGAGGAGCCCCGTTTCCGCCTCGTAGCTCGAGATGAGGGATCCTTTCCCTGCTTCGTCGGGAAAGAGTTCCCGGCGTTCCCGTCGCATCTCAAGAGGAAGCCCTCTCAACAGGAATGGCGAGAGGAACTCCAGGGTCGTGCCACCGTTCCAAGAGTCCCCCAGATGTCTCAGTCATTTCCAGAGGAACCTCTTTTCCCTTCACCGGCTGGTCTTTCATGCCGAGGATCGACTCACACCAAGGTGGCACGTGGCACAGCCCTGTGGGAAAGCCTCGAGGGAAAGCCTCGAGGGAAAGCCACAGATCCCTTGATCCAAGTGACAGGAAGTGTGACACTAATGCTGCAGCTTGGGAGGAAAGCGCACGTGCAGGCCCCCACTCGAGACGAGGCCTGATTCCCCTAGGGAGACTCAGAGGTACCCCAAGATCCATGGCAACACTGGAGAGGAATCCTCAGTTTCGGGCCCGACTCCACACAAGGACTGAGGCCCCGGCATGGACGGGAGAGGAATCCCGAGAGGTCCCCTATAAACTCGCATGGGGACTGGCCTGTCCTGAGGCCACCAGAGCGGCTCCCAGAGGTCCCCGTCGGAACTCGAGAACACCAGCCACAACTCGAGAAAATCCAGGAGGTTCTCCCCTCCAGGCGAGATGAGGCCCATTTCCGCTGAGGCGTCTCAAGGCTGATCAAACCTCACCTCTGGAAATTCGAAAGGGTCCTTCACACCCTTGGTGCAAATCAAGAAGTTCCCCGACATACCCGTCTCCACTCGAGATGAATCACGAGGGTCCCGCCCACATCCAGAGGAGCCCCGTATCCGCCTCAAAGCTCGAGATGAGGGATCCTTTCCCTGCTTCGTCGGGAAAGAGCTCCCGGCATTCCCGTCGCATCTCAAGAGGAGGCCCTCTCAACAGGAACGGCGCGAGGAACTCCAGGGTCGTGCCACCATTCCAAGAGTCCCCCAGATGTCTCAGTCCATTCCAGAGGAACCTCTTTTCCCTTCACCGGCTGGTCTTTCACGCCGAGGATCGACTCACACCAAGGTGGCACGTGGCACAGCCCTGTGGGAAAGCCTCGTGGCAAAGCCTCGAGGGATAGTCTCGAGGGAAAGCCAAATATCCCTTGATCCACGTGACAGGAAGCGTGTCACTACTGCTGCAACTCGGGAGGAATGCGCACGTGCATGCCCCCACTCGAGACGAAGCTTGACTCCCCTGGGGAGACTCAGAAGCACCCCAAGATCCACGGCAACATTGGAGAGGAATCCTCAGGTTCCGGCCCCGACTCCACACAAGGTCTTAAGCCCCGGCATGGACGGGAGAGGAATAACGAGATGGCCCCTAGGAACTCGCATGGGGACTTGCCTTTCCTGAGGCCACCAGAGCGGGTCCCTGAGGTCCCCGTCGTAACTCGAGAAGACCTGCCGCAACTCGAGAAAGTCCAGGAGGTTCTCCCCTCCAGGCGAGATGAGGCCCATTTCTGCTGAGGCGTCTCGAGGCTGATCACACCTCACATCTGGAACTTCGAAAGGGTCCTTCACACCTTTGGGGCAAATCAAGAAGTTCTCCGACATACCCGTCTCCACTCAAGAGGAATCACGAGGGTCCCGCCCACATCCAGAGGAGCCCCGTTTCCGCCTCGTAGCTCGAGATGAGGGATCCTTTCCCTGCTTCGTCAGGAAAGAGTTCCCGGCCATCCCGTCGCATCTCAAGAGGAGGCCCTCTAAACAGGAACGGCGAGAGGAACTCCAGGGTCGTGCCACCATTCCAATAGTCCCCCAGATGTCTCAGTCCATTCCAGAGGAACCTCTTTCCCCTTCACCGGCTCGTCTTTCACGCCGAGGATCGACTCACACCAAGGTGGCACGTGGCACAGCCCTGTGGGAAAGCCTCGTGGGAAAGCCTCGAGGGAAAGCCACAGATCCCTTGATCCACGTGACAGGAAGCGTGACACTACTGCTGCAGCTCGGGAGGAAAGCGCACGTGCATGCCCCCACTCGAGACGAGGCCTGACTCCCCTGGGGAGTCTCAGAAGCACCCCCAAGATCCATGGCAACACTGCAGAGGAATCCTCAGGTTCCGGCCCCAACTCCACACAAGGATTGAGGCCCCGGCATGGACGGGAGAGGAATCCCGAGAGGTCCCCTAGCAATTCGCATGGGGACTGGCCTTTCCTGAGGCCACCATAGCGGGTCCCTGAGGTCCCCGTCGTAACTCGAGAAGAGTGGCCGCAACTCGAGAAAATCCAGGAGGTTCTCCCCTCCAGGCGAGATGAGGCCCATTTCCGCTGAGGTGTCTCGAGGCTGATCACACCTCCCGTCTGGAACTTCGAAAGGGTCCTTCCCACCCTTGGTGCAAATCAAGAAATTCCCCGACATTCCCGTCTCCACTCGAGAGGAAACACGAGGGTCCCGCCCACATCCAGAGGAGCCCCGATTCCGCCTCGTAGCTCGAGATGAGGGATCCTTTCCCTGCTTCGTCGGGAACGAGTTCCCGGCGTTCCCGTCGCATCTCAAGAGGAGGCCCTCTCAACAGGAACGGCGAGAGGAACTCCAGGGTCGTGCTACGATTCCAAGAGTCCCCCAGATGTATCAGTCCATACCAGAGGAAACTCTTTTCCCTTCACCGGTTCGTCTTTCACGCCGAGGATCGACTCACACCAAGGTGGCACGTGGCACAGCCCTGTGGGAAAGACTCGTGGGAAAGTCTCGAGGGACAGCCTCGAGGGAAAGCCACAGATCCTTTGATCCACGTGACAGGAAGCGTGACACTACTGCTGAAGCTCGGGAGGAAAGCGCACGTGCATGCCCCCACTCGAGACGAGGTCTGACTCCCCTGGGGAGACTCAGAAGCACCCCAAGATCCATGGCAACACTGGAGAGGAATCCTCAGGTTCCGGCCCCGACTGCACACAAGGACTGAGGCCCCGGCATGGACGGGAGAGGAATCCCGAGAGGTCCCCTAGCAACTCGCATGGGAACTGGCCTTTCCTGAGGCCACCAGAGCGGGTCCCTGAGGTCCCCGTCGTATCTTTAGAAGACCTGCCGCAACTCGAGAAAATCCTTGAGGTTCTCCCCTCCAGGCGAGATGAGGCCCATTTTCCCTGAGGCGTCACAAGGCTGATCACACCTCACCTCTGGAGCTTCGAAAGGGTCCTTCACACCCTTGGTGCAAGTCAAGAAGTTCCCCGACATACCCGTCTCCACTCGAGAGGAAACACGAGGGTCCCGCCCACATCAAGAGGAGCCCCGTTTCCGCCTCGTAGCTCGAGATGAGGAATCCTTTCCCTGCTTCGTCGGGAACGAGTTCTCGGCGTTCCCGTCGCATCTCAAGAGAATGCCCTCTCAACAGGAAGGGCGAGAGGAACTCCAGGGTCGTGCCACCATTCCAAGAGTCCCCCAGATGTCTCAGTCCATTCCAGAGGAACCTCTTTTCCCTTCACCGGCTCGTCTTTCACGCCGAGGATCGACTCCCAACAAGGTGGCACGTGGCACAGCCCTGTAGGAAAGCCTCGTGGGAAAGCCTCAAGGGACAGCCTCGAGGGAAAGCCACAGATCCCTTGATCCACGTGACAGGAATCGTGACACTACTGCTGCAGCTCGGGAGGAAAGCGCATGCATTCCCCCACTCGAGACGATGCCTGACTCCCCTGGAGAGACTCAGAAGCACCCCAAGATCCATGGCAACACTGGAGAGGAATCCTCTTTTTCCGGCCCCGACTCCACACAAGGTCTTAAGTCCCGGCATGGACGGGAGAGGAATCCCGAGATGGCCCCTAGCAACTCGCATGGCGACTGGCCTTTCCTGAGGCCACCAGAGCGGTTCCCTGAGGTCCCCGTCATAACTCGAGAAGACCTGCCGCAACTCAAAAAAATCCAGGAGGTTCTCCCCTCCAGGCGAGATGAGGCCCATTTCCGCTGAGGCGTCTCGAGCCTGATACACCTCACCTCTGGGACTTCGAAAGGGTCCTTCACACCCTTGGTGCAAATCAAGAAGTTCCCCGACATACCCGTCTCCACTCGAGAGGAGACACGAGGGTCCCGCCCACATCTAAAGGAGCCCCGATTCCGCCTCGTAGCTCGAGATGTGGGATCCTTTCCCTGCTTCGTCGGGAACGAGTTCTCGGCGTCCCGTCGCATCTCAAGAGGAGGCCCTCTCAACAGGAAGGGCGAGAGGAACTCCAGGGTCGTGCCACCATTCCAAGAGTCCCCCAGATGTCTCAGTCCATTCCAGAGGAACCTCTTTTCCCTTCACCGGCTCGTCTTTCACGCCGAGGATCGACTCACACCAAGGTGGCACGTGGCACAGCCCTGTGGGAAAGCCTCGTGGGAAAGCCTCGAGGGACAGCCTCGAGGGAAAGCCACAGATCCCTTGATCCACGTGACAGGAAGCGTGACACTACTGCTGCAGCTCGGGAGGAAAGCGCACGTGCATGCCCCCACTGGGTACGAGGCCTGACTCCCCTGGGGAGACTCAGAAGCACCCTAAGATCCATGGCAACACTGGAGAGGAATCCTCAGGTTCCGGCCAAGATCCACACAAGGACTCAGGCCCTGGCATGGACGGGAGAGGAATCCCGAGAGGTCCCCTAGCAAATTGCATGGGGACTGGCCTTTCCTGAGGCCAGCAGAGCGGGTCCCTGAGGTCCCCGTCGTAACTCGAGAAGACCTGCCGCAACTCGAGAGAATTCAGGAGGTTCTCCCCTCCAGGCGAGATGAGGCCCATTTCCGCTGAGGTGTCTCGAGACTGAACACACCTCACCTCTGGAACTTCGAAAGGGTCATTCACACCCTTGGTGCAAATCAAGAAGTTCCCCGACATACCCGTCTCCACTCGAGAGGAAACACGAGGGTCCCGCCCACATCCAGAGGAGCCCCGTTTCCGCCTCGTAGCTCGAGATGAGGGATCCTTTCCCTGCTTCCTCGGGAAAGAGTTCCCGGCGTTCCCGTCGCATCTCAAGAGGAGGCCCTCTCAACAGGAATGGCGAGAGGAACTCCAGGGTCGTGCCACCGTTCCAAGAGTCCCCCAGATGTCTCAGTCCATTCCAGAGGAACCTCTTTTCCCTTCACCGGCTCGTCTTTCACGCCGAGGATCGACTCACACCAAGGTGGCACGTGGCACAGCCCTGTGGGAAAGCTTCGTGGGAAAGCTTCGAAGGACAGCCTCGAGGGAAAGCCACAGATCCCTTGATCCACGTGACAGGAAGCGTGACACTACTGCTGCAGCTCGGGAGGAAAGCGCACGTGCAAGCCCCCACTCGAGACGAGGCCTGACTCCCCTGGGGAGACTCAGAAGCACCCTAAGATCCATGGCAACACTGGAGAGGAATCCTCAGGTTCCGGCCCCGACTCCAAACAAGGTCTTAGGCCCCGGCATGGACGGGAGAGGAATCCCAAGATGGCCCCTAGCAACTCGCATGGGGACTGGCCTTTCCTGAGGCCACCAGAGCGGGTCCCTGAGGTCCCCGTCGTAACTCGAGAAGACCTGCCGCAACTCGAGAAAGTCCAGGAGGTTCTCCCCTCCAGGCGAGATGAGGCCCATTTCCGCTGAGGCGTCTCGAGGCTGATCACACCTCACCTCTGGAACTTCGAAAGGGTCCTTCACACCTTTGGTGCAAATCAAGAAGTTCTCCGACATACCCGTCTCCACTAGAGAGGAAACACGAGGGTCCCGCCCACATCCAGAGGAGCCCCGTTTCCGCCTCGTAGCTCGAGATGAGGGATCCTTTCCCTGCTTCGTCGGGAACGAGTTCTCGGCGTTCCCGTCGCATCTCAAGAGGAGGCCCTCTCAACAGGAAGGGCGAGAGGAACTCCAGGGTCGTGCCTCCATTCCAAGAGTCCCCCAGATGTCTCAGTCCATTCCAGAGGAACCTCTTTTCCCTTCACCGGCTCGTCTTTCACGCCGAGGATCGACTCACACCACGGTGGCACGTGGCACAGCCCTGTAGGAAAGACTCGTGGGAAAGCCTCAAGGGACAGCCTCGAGGGAAAGCCACAGATCCCTTGATCCACGTGACAGGAAGCGTGACACTACTGCTGCAGGTCGGGAGGAATGCGCACGTTCATGACCCCACTCGAGACGAGGCCTGACTCCCCTGGGAAGACTCAGAAGCACCCCAAGATCCATGGCAACACTGGAGAGGAATCCTCAGGTTCCAGCCCCGACTCCACACAAGGACTGAGGCACCGGCATGGACGGGAGAGGAATCCTGAGAGTTACCCTAGCAACTCGCATGGGGACTGGCTTTTCCTGAGGCCAGCAGAGCGGGTCCCTGAGGTCCCCGTCGTAACTCGAGAAGACCTGCCGCAACTCGAGAGAACTCAGGAGGTTCTCCCCTCCAGGCGAGATGAGGCCCATTTCCGCTGAGGTGTCTCAAGACTGAACACACCTCACCTCTGGAACTTCGAAAGGGTCATTCACACCCTTGGTGCAAATCAAGAACTTCCCCGAGATACCCGTCTCCACTCCAGAGGAAACATAGGGTCCCACCCACATCCAGAGGAGTCCCGTTTCCGCCTCGTAGCTCGAGATGAGGGATCCTTTCCCTGCTTCGTCGGGAAAGATTTCCTGGCGTTCCCGTCGCATCCCAAGAGGAGGCCCTCTAAACAGGAACGGCGAGAGAACTCCAGGGTCGTGCCACCATTCCAAGAGTCCCCAAGATGTCTCAGTCCATTCCAGAAGAACCTCTTTTCCCTTCACCGGCTCGTCGTTCACGCCGAGGATCGACTCACACCAAGGTGGCACGTGGCACAGCCCTGTGGGAAAGCCTCGTGGGAAAGCCACGAGGGACAGCCTCGAGGGAAAGCCACAGATCCCTTGATCCACGTGACAGGAAGCGTGACACTACTGCTGCAACTCGGGAGGAAAGCGCACGTGCAAGCCCCCACTCGAGACGAGGCCTGACTCCCCTGGGGAGACTCAGAAGCACCCCAAGATCCATGGCAACACTGGAGAGGAATCCTCAGGTTCCGGCCCCGACTCCAAACAAGGTCTTAGGCCCCGGCATGGACGGAAGAGGAATCCCAAGATGGCCCCTAGCAACTCGCATGGGGACTGGCCTTTCCTGAGGCCACCAGAGCGGGTCCCTGAGGTCCCCGTCGTAACTCGAGAAGACCTGCCGCAACTCGAGAAAGTCCAGGAGGTTCTCCCCTCCAGGCGAGATGAGGCCCATTTCCGCTGAGGCGTCTCGAGGCTGATCACACCTCACCTCTGGAATTTCGAAAGGGTCCTTCACACCCTTGGTGCAAATCAAGAAGTTCTCCGACATACCCGTCTCCACTCAAGAGGAATCACGAGGGTCCCAACCACATCCAGAGGAGCCCAGTTGCCGCCTCGTAGCTCAAGATGAGGGATCCTTTCCATGCTTCGTCGGGAAAGAGTTCCCGGCCTTCCTGTCGCATCTCAAGAGGAGGCCCTCTCAACAGGAACGGCGAGAGGAACTCCAGGGTCGTGCCACCATTCCAAGAGTCCCCCAGATGTCTCAGTCCATTCCAGAGGAACCTCTTTTCCCTTCACCGGCTCGTCTTTCACGCCGAGGATCGACTCACACCAAGGTGGCACGTGGCACAGCCCTGTGGGAAAGCCTCGTGGCAAAGCCTCGAGGGACAGCCTCTAGGGAAAGCCAAATATCCTTTGATCCACGTGACAGTAAGCGTGTCACTACTGCTGCAACTCGGGAGGAATGCGCACGTGCATGCCCCCACTCGAGACGAAGCTTGACTCCCCTGGGGAGACTCAGAAGCACCCCAAGATCCACGGCAACATTGGAGAGGAATCCTCAGGTTCCGGCCCCGACTCCACAAAAGGTCTTAAGACCCGGCATGGACGGGAGAGGAATAACGAGATGGCCCCTAGCAACTCGCATGGGGACTTGCCTTTCCTGAGGCCACCAGAACGGGTCCCTGAGGTCCCCGTCGTAACTCGAGAAGACCTGCCTCAACTCGAGAAAATCCAGGAGGTTCTCCCGTCCAGGTGAGATGAGGCCCATTTCCGCTGAGGCGTCTCGAAGCTGATCACACCTCACCTCTGGAACTTCGAAAGGGTCCTTCACACCCTTGGTGCAACTCAAGAAGTTCCCCGACATACCCGTCTCCATTCGAGAGGAATCACGAGGGTCCCGCCCACATCCAGAGGAGCCCCGTTTCTGCCTCGTAGCTCGAGATGAGGTATCCTTTCCCTGCTTCGTCGGGAAAGAGTTCCCGGCGTTCCCGTCGCATCTCAAGAGGAGGCCCTCTAAACAGGAACGGCGAAAGGAACTCCAGGGTCGTGCCACCATTCCAATAGTCCCCCAGATGTCTCAGTCCATTCCAGAGGAACCTCTTTCCCCTTCATCGGCTCGTCTTTCACGCCGAGGATCGACTCACACCAAGGTGGCACGTGGCACAGCCCTGTGGGAAAGCCTCGTGGGAAATCCTCGAAGGCCAGCCTCGAGGGAAAGCCAAATATCCCTTGATCCACGTGACAGGAAGCGTGACACTACTGCTGCAGCTCGGGAGGAAAGCGCAGGTGCATGCCCCCACTCGAGACGAGGCCTGACTCCCCTGGGGAGACTCAGAAGCACCCCAAGATCCATGGCAACACTGGAGAGGAATCGTCAGGTTCCGGCCCCGACTCCACACAAGGTCTTAAGCCCCGGCATGGACGGGAGAGGAATCCCGAGATGGCCACTAGCAACTGGCATGGGGTCTGGCCTTTCCTGAGGCCACCAGTGCGGGTCCCTGAGGTCCCCGTCGTAACTCGACAAGACCTGCCGCAACTCGAGAAAATCCAGGAGGTTCTCCCCTCCAGGCGAGATGAGGCCCATTTCCGCTGAGACGTCTCGAGGCTGATCACACCTCACCTCTGGAACTTTGAAAGGGTCCTTCACACCCTTGGTGCAAATCAAGAAGTTCTCCGACATACCCGTCTCCACTCGAGATGAATCACGTGGGTCCCGCCCACATCCAGAGGAGCCCCATTTCCGCCTCGTAGCTCGAGATGAGGGATCCTTTCCCTGCTTCGTCGGGAACGAGTTCTCGGCGTTCCCGTCGCATCTCAAGAGGAGGCCCTCTCAACAGGAAGGGCGAGAGGAACTCCAGGGTCGTGCCACCATTCCAAGAGTCCCCCAGATGTCTCAGTCCATTCCAGAGGAACCTCTTTTCCCTTCACCGGCTCGTCTTTCACGCCGAGGATCGACTCACACCACGGTGGCACGTGGCACAGCCCTGTAGGAAAGACTCGTGGGAAAGCCTCAAGGGACAGCCTCGAGGGAAAGCCACAGATCCCTTGATCCACGTGACAGGAAGCGTGACACTACTGCTGCAGCTCGGGAAGAAAGCGCACGTGCATGCCCCCACTCGAGACGAGGCCTGACTCCCCTGGGGAGACTCAGAAGCACCCCAAGATCCATGGCAACACTGGAGAGGAATCCTCAGGTTCCGGCCCCGACTCCACACAAGGTCTTAAGTCCCGGCATGGACGGGAGAGGAATCCCGAGATGGCCCCTAGCAACTCGCATGGCGACTGGCCTTTCCTGAGGCCACCAGAGCGGTTCCCTGAGGTCCCCGTCATAACTCGAGAAGACCTGCCGCAACTCAAAAAAATCCAGGAGGTTCTCCCCTCCAGGCGAGATGAGGCCCATTTCCGCTGAGGCGTCTCGAGCCTGATACACCTCACCTCTGGGACTTCGAAAGGGTCCTTCACACCCTTGGTGCAAATCAAGAAGTTCCCCGACATACCCGTCTCCATTCGAGAGGAGACACGAGGGTCCCGCCCACATCTAAAGGAGCCCCGATTCCGCCTCGTAGCTCGAGTTGTGGGATCCTTTCCCTGCTTCGTCGGGAACGAGTTCTCGGCGTCCCGTCGCATCTCAAGAGGAGGCCCTCTCAACAGGAAGGGCGAGAGGAACTCCAGGGTCGTGCCACCATTCCAAGAGTCCCCCAGATGTCTCAGTCCATTCCAGAGGAACCTCTTTTCCCTTCACCGGCTCGTCTTTCACGCCGAGGATCGACTCACACCACGGTGGCACGTGGCACAGCCCTGTGGGAAAGCCTCGTGGGAAAGCCTCGAGGGACAGCCTCGATGGAAAGCCACAGATCCCTTGATCCACGTGACAGGAAGCGTGACACTACTGCTGCAGCTCGGGAGGAAAGCGCACGTGCATGCCCCCACTGGATACGAGGCCTGACTCCCCTGGGGAGACTCAGAAGCACCCTAAGATCCATGGCAACACTGGAGAGGAATCCTCAGGTTCCGGCCAAGATCCACACAAGGACTCAGGCCCTGGCATGGACGGGAGAGGAATCCCGAGAGGTCCCCTAGCAACTTGCATGGGGACTGGCCTTTACTGAGGCCAAAAGAGCGGGTCCCTGGGGTCCCTGTCGTAACTCGAGAAGACCTGCCGCAACTCGAGAGAATTCAGGAGGTTCTCCCCTCCAGGCGAGATGAGGCCCATTTCCGCTGAGGTGTCTCGAGACTGAACACACCTCACCTCTGGAACTTCGAAAGGGTCATTCACACCCTTGGTGCAAATCAAGAAGTTCCCCGACATACCCGTCTCCACTCGAGAGGAAACACGAGGGTCCCGCCCACATCCAGAGGAGCCCCGTTTCCGCCTCGTAGCTCGAGATGAGGGATCCTTTCCCTGCTTCGTCGGGAAAGAGTTCCTGGCGTTCCCGTCGCATCCCAAGAGGAGGCCCTCTAAACAGGAACGGCGAGAGAACTCCAGGGTCGTGCCACCATTCCAAGAGTCCCCCAGATGTCTCAGTCCATTCCAGAAGAACCTCTTTTCCCTTCACCGGCTCGTCGTTCACGCCGAGGATCGACTCACACCAAGGTGGTACGTGGCACAGCCCTGTGGGAAAGCCTCGTGGGAAAGCCTCGAGGGACAGCCTCGAGGGAAAGCCACAGATCCCTTGATCCACGTGACAGGAAGCGTGACACTACTGCTGCAGCTCCGGAGGAAAGCACACGTGCAAGCCCCCACTCGAGACGAGGCCTGACTCCCCTGGGGAGACTCAGAAGCACCCCAAGATCCATGGCAACACTGGAGAGGAATCCTCAGGTTCCGGCCCCGACTCCAAACAAGGTCTTAGGCCCCGGCAAGGACGGGAGAGGAATCCCAAGATGGCCCCTAGCAACTCGCATGGGGACTGGCCTTTCCTGAGGCCAGCAGAGCGGGTCCCTGAGGTCCCCGTCGTAACTCGAGAAGACCTGCCGCAACTCGAGAAAGTCCAGGAGGTTCTCCCCTCCAGGCGATATGAGGCCCATTTCCGCTGAGACGTCTCGAGGCTGATCACACCTCACCTCTGGAACTTCGAAAGGGTCCTTCACACCCTTGGTGCAAATCAAGAAGTTCCCCGACATACCCGTCTCCACTCGAGAGGAATCACGAAGGTCCCGCCCACATCCAGAGGAGCCCCGTTTCCGCCTCGTAGCTCGAGATGAGGGATCCTTTCCCTGCTTCGTCGGGAAAGAGTTCCCGGCGTTCCCGTCGCATCTCAAGAGGAAGCCCTCTCAACAGGAATGGCGAGAGGAACTCCAGGGTCGTGCCACCGTTCCAAGAGTCCCCCAGATGTCTCAGTCATTTCCAGAGGAACCTCTTTTCCCTTCACCGGCTGGTCTTTCATGCCGAGGATCGACTCACACCAAGGTGGCACGTGGCACAGCCCTGTGGGAAAGCCTCGAGGGAAAGCCTCGAGGGAAAGCCACAGATCCCTTGATCCAAGTGACAGGAAGTGTGACACTAATGCTGCAGCTTGGGAGGAAAGCGCACGTGCATGCCCCCACTCGAGACGAGGCCTGACTCCCCTAGGGAGACTCAGAGGTACCCCAAGATCCATGGCAACACTGGAGAGGAATCCTCAGGTTCCGGCCCCGACTCCACACAAGGTCTTAAGCCCCGGCATGGACGGGAGAGGAATAACGAGATGGCCCCTAGGAACTCGCATGGGGACTTGCCTTTCCTGAGGCCACCAGAGCGGGTCCCTGAGGTCCCCGTCGTAACTCGAGAAGACCTGCCGCAACTCGAGAAAGTCCAGGAGGTTCTCCCCTCCAGGCGAGATGAGGCCCATTTCCGCTGAGGCGTCTCGAGGCTGATCACACCTCACATCTGGAACTTCGAAAGGGTCCTTCACACCTTTGGGGCAAATCAAGAAGTTCTCCGACATACCCGTCTCCACTCAAGAGGAATCACGAGGGTCCCGCCCACATCCAGAGGAGCCCCGTTTCCGCCTCGTAGCTCGAGATGAGGGATCCTTTCCCTGCTTCGTCAGGAAAGAGTTCCCGGCCATCCCGTCGCATCTCAAGAGGAGGCCCTCTAAACAGGAACGGCGAGAGGAAATCCAGGGTCGTGCCACCATTCCAATAGTCCCCCAGATGTCTCAGTCCATTCCAGAGGAACCTCTTTCCCCTTCACCGGCTCGTCTTTCACGCCGAGGATCGACTCACACCAAGGTGGCACGTGGCACAGCCCTGTGGGAAAGCCTCGTGGGAAAGCCTCGAGGGAAAGCCACAGATCCCTTGATCCACGTGACAGGAAGCGTGACACTACTGCTGCAGCTCGGGAGGAAAGTGCACGTGCATGCCCCCACTCGAGACGAGGCCTGACTCCCCTGGGGAGTCTCAGAAGCACCCCCAAGATCCATGGCAACACTGCAGAGGAATCCTCAGGTTCCAGCCCCAACTCCACACAAGGATTGAGGCCCCGGCATGGACGGGAGAGGAATCCCGAGAGGTCCCCTAGCAATTCGCATGGGGACTGGCCTTTCCTGAGGCCACCAGAGCGTGTCCCTGAGGTCCCCATCGTAACTCGAGAAGACCTGCCGCAACTCGAGAAAGTCCAGGAGGTTCTCCCCTCCAGGCGAGATGAGGCCCATTTCCGCTGAGGCGTCTCGAGGCTGATCACACCTCACATCTGGAACTTCGAAAGGGTCCTTCCCACCCTTGGTGCAAATCAAGAAATTCCCCGACATTCCCGTCTCCACTCGAGAGGAAACACGAGGGTCCCGCCCACATCCAGAGGAGCCCCGATTCCGCCTCGTAGCTCAAGATGAGGGATCCTTTCCCTGCTTCGTCGGGAACGAGTTCCCGGCGTTCCCGTCGCATCTCAAGAGGAGGCCCTCTCAACAGGAACGGCGAGAGGAACTCCAGGGTCGTGCTACGATTCCAAGAGTCCCCCAGATGTATCAGTCCATACCAGAGGAAACTCTTTTCCCTTCACCGGTTCGTCTTTCACGCCGAGGATCGACTCACACCAAGGTGGCACGTGGCACAGCCCTGTGGGAAAGACTCGTGGGAAAGTCTCGAGGGACAGCCTCGAGGGAAAGCCACAGATCCTTTGATCCACGTGACAGGAAGCGTGACACTACTGCTGAAGCTCGGGAGGAAAGCGCACGTGCATGCCCCCACTCGAGACGAGGTCTGACTCCCCTGGGGAGACTCAGAAGCACCCCAAGATCCATGGCAACCCTGGAGAGGAATCCTCAGGTTCCGGCCCCGACTGCACACAAGGACTGAGGCCCCGGCATGGACGGGAGAGGAATCCCGAGAGGTCCCCTAGCAACTCGCATGGGAACTGGCCTTTCCTGAGGCCACCAGAGCGGGTCCCTGAGGTCCCCGTCGTATCTTTAGAAGACCTGCCGCAACTCGAGAAAATCCTTGAGGTTCTCCCCTCCAGGCGAGATGAGGCCCATTTTCCCTGAGGCGTCACAAGGCTGATCACACCTCACCTCTGGAGCTTCGAAAGGGTCCTTCACACCCTTGGTGCAAGTCAAGAAGTTCCCCGACATACCCGTCTCCACTCGAGAGGAAACACGAGGGTCCCGCCCACATCAAGAGGAGCCCCGTTTCCGCCTCGTAGCTCGAGATGAGGAATCCTTTCCCTGCTTCGTCGGGAACGAGTTCTCGGCGTTCCCGTCGCATCTCAAGAGAATGCCCTCTCAACAGGAAGGGCGAGAGGAACTCCAGGGTCGTGCCACCATTCCAAGAGTCCCCCAGATGTCTCAGTCCATTCCAGAGGAACCTCTTTTCCCTTCACCGGCTCGTCTTTCACGCCGAGGATCGACTCCCAACAAGGTGGCACGTGGCACAGCCCTGTAGGAAAGACTCGTGGGAAAGCCTCAAGGGACAGCCTCGAGGGAAAGCCACAGATCCCTTGATCCACGTGACAGGAATCGTGACACTACTGCTGCAGCTCGGGAGGAAAGCGCATGCATTCCCCCACTCGAGACGATGCCTGACTCCCCTGGAGAGACTCAGAAGCACCCCAAGATCCATGGCAACACTGGAGAGGAATCCTCTTTTTCCGGCCCCGACTCCACACAAGGTCTTAAGTCCCGGCATGGACGGGAGAGGAATCCCGAGATGGCCCCTAGCAACTCGCATGGCGACTGGCCTTTCCTGAGGCCACCAGAGCGGTTCCCTGAGGTCCCCGTCATAACTCGAGAAGACCTGCCGCAACTCAAAAAAATCCAGGAGGTTCTCCCCTCCAGGCGAGATGAGGCCCATTTCCGCTGAGGCGTCTCGAGCCTGATACACCTCACCTCTGGGACTTCGAAAGGGTCCTTCACACCCTTGGTGCAAATCAAGAAGTTTCCCGACATACCCGTCTCCACTCGAGAGGAGACACGAGGGTCCCGCCCACATCTAAAGGAGCCCCGATTCCGCCTCGTAGCTCGAGATGTGGGATCCTTTCCCTGCTTCGTCAGGAAAGAGTTCTCGGCGTCCCGTCGCATCTCAAGAGGAGGCCCTCTCAACAGGAAGGGCGAGAGGAACTCCAGGGTCGTGCCACCATTCCAAGAGTCCCCCAGATGTCTCAGTCCATTCCAGAGGAACCTCTTTTCCCTTCACCGGCTCGTCTTTCACGCCGAGGATCGACTCACACCAAGGTGGCACGTGGCACAGCCCTGTGGGAAAGCCTCGTGGGAAAGCCTCGAGGGACAGCCTCGAGGGAAAGCCACAGATCCCTTGATCCACGTGACAGGAAGCGTGACACTACTGCTGCAGCTCGGGAGGAAAGCGCACGTGCATGCCCCCACTGGGTAGGAGGCCTGACTCCCCTGGGGAGACTCAGAAGCACCCTAAGATCCATGGCAACACTGGAGAGGAATCCTCAGGTTCCGGCCAAGATCCACACAAGGACTCAGGCCCTGGCATGGACGGGAGAGGAATCCCGAGAGGTCCCCTAGCAACTTGCATGGGGACTGGCCTTTCCTGAGGCCAGCAGAGCGGGTCCCTGAGGTCCCCGTCGTAACTCGAGAAGACCTGCCGCAACTCGAGAGAATTCAGGAGGTTCTCCCCTCCAGGCGAGATGAGGCCCATTTCCGCTGAGGTGTCTCGAGACTGAACACACCTCACCTCTGGAACTTCGAAAGGGTCATTCACACCCTTGGTGCAAATCAAGAAGTTCCCCGACATACCCGTCTCCACTCGAGAGGAAACACGAGGGTCCCGCCCACATCCAGAGGAGCCCCGTTTCCGCCTCGTAGCTCGAGATGAGGGATCCTTTCCCTGCTTCGTCGGGAAAGAGTTCCTGGCGTTCCCGTCGCATCCCAAGAGGAGGCCCTCTAAACAGGAACGGCGAGAGAACTCCAGGGTCGTGCCACCATTCCAAGAGTCCCCCAGATGTCTCAGTCCATTCCAGAAGAACCTCTTTTCCCTTCACCGGCTCGTCTTTCCCGCCGAGGATCGACTCACACCAAGGTGGTACGTGGCACAGCCCTGTGGGAAAGCCTCGTGGGAAAGCCTCGAGGGACAGCCTCGAGGGAAAGCCACAGATCCCTTGATCCACGTGACAGGATGCGTGACCCTACTGCTGCAGCTCGGGAGGAAAGCCCACGTGCATGCCCCCACTCGAGACGAAGCCTGACTCCCCTGGGGAGACTCACAGGCACCCCAAGATCCATGTCAACTCTGGAGAGGAATCCTCAGGTTCCGGCCCCGACTCCACACAAGGACTTAGGCCCCAGCATCGACGGGAGAGGAATCCCGAGATGGCCCTAGCAACTCGTATGGGGACTGGCCCTTCCTGAGGCCACCAGAGCCGGTCCCTGAGGTCCCCGTCGTAACTCGAGAAGACCTGCCGAAACTCGAGAAAATCAAGGGGGTTCTCCCCTCCAGGCGAGATGAGGCCCATTTCCGCTGAGGCGTCTCGAGGCTGATCACACCTCACCTCTGGAACTTTGAAAGGGTCCTTCACACCCTTGGTGCAAATCAAGAAGTTCCCCGACATACCCGTCTCCACTCGAGATGAATCACGTGGGTCCCGCCCACATCCAGAGGAGCCCCATTTCCGCCTCGTAGCTCGAGATGAGGGATCCTTTCCCTGCTTCGTCGGGAACGAGTTCTCGGCGTTCCCGTCGCATCTCAAGAGAATGCCCTCTCAACAGGAAGGGCGAGAGGAACTCCAGGGTCGTGCCACCATTCCCAGAGTCCCCCAGATGTCTCAGTCCATTCCAGAGGAACCTCTTTTCCCTTCACCGGCTCGTCTTTCACGCCGAGGATCGACTCCCAACAAGGTGGCACGTGGCACAGCCCTGTAGGAAAGACTCGTGGGAAAGCCTCAAGGGACAGCCTCGAGGGAAAGCCACAGATCCCTTGATCCACGTGACAGGAATCGTGACACTACTGCTGCAGCTCGGGAGGAAAGCGCATGCATTCCCCCACTCGAGACGATGCCTGACTCCCCTGGAGAGACTCAGAAGCACCCCAAGATCCATGGCAACACTGGAGAGGAATCCTCTTTTTCCGGCCCCGACTCCACACAAGGTCTTAAGTCCCGGCATGGACGGGAGAGGAATCCCGAGATGGCCCCTAGCAACTCGCATGGCGACTGGCCTTTCCTGAGGCCACCAGAGCGGTTCCCTGAGGTCCCCGTCATAACTCGAGAAGACCTGCCGCAACTCAAAAAAGTCCAGGAGGTTCTCCCCTCCAGGCGAGATGAGGCCCATTTCCGCTGAGGCGTCTCGAGCCTGATACACCTCACCTCTGGGACTTCGAAAGGGTCCTTCACACCCTTGGTGCAAATCAAGAAGTTCCCCGACATACCCGTCTCCACTCGAGAGGAGACACGAGGGTCCCGCCCACATCTAAAGGAGCCCCGATTCCGCCTCGTAGCTCGAGATGTGGGATCCTTTCCCTGCTTCGTCGGGAACGAGTTCTCGGCGTCCCGTCGCATCTCAAGAGGAGGCCCTCTCAACAGGAAGGGCGAGAGGAACTCCAGGGTCGTGCCACCATTCCAAGAGTCCCCCAGATGTCTCAGTCCATTCCAGAGGAACCTCTTTTCCCTTCACCGGCTCGTCTTTCACGCCGAGGATCGACTCACACCAAGGTGGCACGTGGCACAGCCCTGTGGGAAAGCCTCGTGGGAAAGCCTCGAGGGACAGCCTCGAGGGAAAGCCACAGATCCCTTGATCCACGTGACAGGAAGCGTGACACTACTGCTGCAGCTCGGGAGGAAAGCGCACGTGCATGCCCCCACTGGGTACGAGGCCTGACTCCCCTGGGGAGACTCAGAAGCACCCTAAGATCCATGGCAACACTGGAGAGGAATCCTCAGGTTCTGGCCAAGATCCACACAAGGACTCAGGCCCTGGCATGGACGGGAGAGGAATCCCGAGAGGTCCCCTAGCAACTTGCATGGGGACTGGCCTTTCCTGAGGCCAGCAGAGCGGGTCCCTGAGGTCCCCGTCGTAACTCGAGAAGACCTGCCGCAACTCGAGAGAATTCAGGAGGTTCTCCCCTCCAGGCGAGATGAGGCCCATTTCCGCTGAGGTGTCTCGAGGCTGATCACACCTCCCCTCTGGAACTTCGAAAGGGTCCTTCCCACCCTTGGTGCAAATCAAGAAATTCCCCGACATTCCCGTCTCCACTCGAGAGGAATCACGAGGGTCCCGCCCACATCCAGAGGAGCCCCGATTCCGCCTCGTAGCTCGAGATGAGGGATCCTTTCCCTGCTTCGTCGGGAACGAGTTCCCGGCGTTCCCGTCGCATCTCAAGAGGAGGCCCTCTCAACAGGAACGGCGAGAGGAACTCCAGTGTCGTGCTACGATTCCAAGAGTCCCCCAGATGTATCAGTCCATACCAGAGGAAACTCTTTTCCCTTCACCGGTTCGTCTTTCACGCCGAGGATCGACTCACACCAAGGTGGCACGTGGCACAGCCCTGTGGGAAAGACTCGTGGGAAAGCCTCGAGGGACAGCTTCGAGGGAAAGCCACAGATCCTTTGATCCACGTGACAGGAAGCGTGACACTACTGCTGAAGCTCGGGAGGAAAGCGCACGTGCATGCCCCCACTCGAGACGAGGCCTGACTCCCCTGGGGAGACTCAGAAGCACCCCAAGATCCATGGCAACACTGGAGAGGAATCCTCAGGTTCCGGCCCCGACTGCACACAAGGACTGAGGCCCCGGCATGGACGGGAGAGGAATCCCGAGAGGTCCCCTAGCAACTCGCATGGGAACTGGCCTTTCCTGAGGCCACCAGAGCGGGTCCCTGAGGTCCCCGTCGTATCTTTAGAAGACCTGCCGCAACTCGAGAAAATCATTGAGGTTCTCCCCTCCAGGCGAGATGAGGCCCATTTTCCCTGAGGCGTCACAAGGCTGATCACACCTCACCTCTGGAGCTTCGAAAGGGTCCTTCACACCCTTGGTGCAAGTCAAGAAGTTCCCCGACATACCCGTCTCCACTCGAGAGGAAACACGAGGGTCCCGCCCACATCAAGAGGAGCCCCGTTTCCGCCTCGTAGCTCGAGATGAGGAATCCTTTCCCTGCTTCGTCGGGCAAGAGTTCCGGTCGTTCCCGTCGCATCTCAAGAGGAGGCCCTCTCAACAGGAACATCGAGAGGAACTCCAGGGTCGTGCCACCATTCCAAGAGTCCCCCAGATGTCTCAGTCCATTCCAGAAGAACCTCTTTTCCCTTCACCGGCTCGTCTTTCACGCCGAGGATCGACTCACACCAAGGTGGCTCTTGGCATAGCCCTGTGGGAAAGCTTCGTGGAAAAGCCTCGAGGGAAAGCCTCGAGGGAAAGCCACAGATCCCTTGATCCACGTGACAGGATGCGTGACCCTACTGCTGCAGCTCGGGAGGAAAGCCCACGTGCATGCCCCCACTCGAGACGAAGCCTGACTCCCCTGGGGAGACTCACAGGCACCCCAAGATCCATGTCAACTCTGGAGAGGAATCCTCAGGTTCCGGCCCCGACTCCACACAAGGACTTAGGCCCCAGCATCGACGGGAGAGGAATCCCGAGATGGCCCTAGCAACTCGCATGGGGACTGGCCCTTCCTGAGGCCACCAGAGCCGTCCCTGAGGTCCCCGTCGTAACTCGAGAAGACCTGCCGAAACTCGAGAAAATCAAGGGGGTTCTCCCGCCAGGCGAGAGGATGCCAATTTCCGCAGAGGCTTCTCGGGGCTAATCACACCTCACCTCTGGAACGTCGAAAGGGTCCTTCACTCCCTTGGTGCAACTCAAGAAGTTCCCCACCATACCCGTCTCCACTCGAGAGGAAACACGAGGGTTCCGCCCACATCCAGAGGAGCCCCGTTTCCGCCTCGTAGCTCGAGGTGAGGGATCCTTTCCCTGCTTCGTCGGTAAAGAATTGCCGGCCTTCCCTTCGGATCTCAAGAGGAGGCCTTCTCAACAGGAACGGCGAGAGGAACTCTAGGGTCGTGTCACCATTCCAAGAGTCCCCCAGATGTCTCAGTGCATTCCAGAGGATCCTCTTTTCCCTTCACCGGCTCGTCTTTCACGCCGAGGATCGACTCACACCAAGGTGGCACTTGGCATAGCCCTGTGGGAAAGCCTCGGGGGAAAGCCTCGAGGGAAAGCCACAGATCCCTTGATCCACGTGACAGGAAGCCTGACCCTACTGCTGCAGCTCGGGAGAAATGCGCACGTGCATGCCCCCACTCGAGAAAAGGCCTGACTCCCCTGGGGAGACTCAGAGGCACCCCAAGATCCATGTCAACACTGGAGAGGAATCCTCAGGTTCCGGAACCGCCTCCACACAAAGTCTTAGTTCCCGGCATCGACGGGAGAGGAATCCCGAGATGGCCCCTAGCAACACGCATGGGGCCAGGCCCTTCCTGAGGCCACCAGAGCGGGTCCCTGAGGTCCCCGTCGTAACTCGAGAAGACCTGCCGCAACTCGAGAATATCCAGGAGGTTCTCCCCTGCAGGCGAGATGAGGCCCATTTCCGCAGAGGCTTCTCGGGGCTAATCACACCTCACCTCTGGAACGTCGAAAGGGTCCTTCACACCCTAGGTGCAACTCAAGAAGTTCCTCGACATACCCGTCTCCACTCGAGAGGAAACACGAGGGTCCCGCCCACATCCAGAGGAGCCCCGTTTCCGCCTCGTAGCACGAGGTGAGGGATCCTTTCCCTGCTTCGTCGGGAAAGAATTCCCGGCGTTCCCGTCGCATCTCAAGAGGAGGCCCTCTCAACAGGAACGGCGAGAGGAACTCCAGGGTCGTGCCACCATTCCAAGAGTCCCCGAGATGTCTCAGTCCATTCCAGAGGAACGTCTTTTCCCTTCACCGGCTCGTCTTTTAAGCCGAGAATCGACTCACACCAAGGTGGCACTTGGCACAGCCCTGTGGGCAAGCCTCGAGGGAAAGCCTCGAGGGAAAGCCTCGAGGGAAAGCCACAGATCCCTTGATACACGTGACAGGAAGCGTGACCCTACTGCTGCAGCTCGGGAGGAAAGCGCACGTGCATGCCCACACTCGAGACGAAGCCTGACTCCCCTGGGGAGACTCAGAGGCACCCCAAGATGCATGTCAACACTGGAGAGGAATCCTCAGGTTCCAGCCCCTACTCCACAGAAGGTCTTAGTTCCCGGCATCGACGGGAGAGGAATCCCGAGATGGCCCCTAGCAACTCGCATGGGGACTGGACCTTCCTGAGGCCACCAGAGCGGGTCCCTGAGGTCCCCGTCGTAACTCGAGAAGACCTGCCGCAACTCGAGAATATCCAGGAGGTTCTCCCCTGCAGGCGAGATGATGCCCATTTCCGCAGAGGCTTCTCGGGGCTAATCACACCTCACCTCTGGAACGTCGAAAGGGTCCTTCACACCCTAGGTGCAACTCAAGAAGTTCCTCGACATACACGTCTCCACTCGAGAGGAAACACGAGGGTCCCGCCCACAACAAGAGGAGCCCCGTTTCCGCCTCGTAGCACGAGGTGACTGATCCTTTCCCTGCTGCGTCGGGAAAGAATTCCCGGCGTTCCCGTCGCATCTCAAGAGGAGGCCCTCTCAACAGGAACGGCGAGAGGAACTCCAGGGTCCTGCCACCATTCCAAGAGTCCCCGAGATGTCTCAGTCCATTCCAGAGGAACCTCTTTTCCCTTCACCGGCTCGTGTTTCACGCCGAGGATCGACTCACACCAAGGTGGCTCTTGGCATAGCCCTGTGTGTAAGCCTCGTGGGAAAGCCTCGAGGGAAAGCCACAGATCCCTTGATCTACGTGACAGGAAGCGTGACCCTACTCCAGCAGCTCGGAAGGAAAGGGCACGTGCATGCCCCCACTCGAGACGAAGCCTGACTCCCCTGGGGAGACTCAGAGGCACCCCAAGATCCATGTCAACACTGGAGAGGAATGCTCAGGTTCCGGCCCCGACTCCACACATGGTCTTAGGCCATGGCATGGACGCGAGAGGAATCCCGAGATGGCCCCTAGCAACTCGCATTGGGACTGGCCGTTCCTGAGGCCACCAGAGCGGGTCCCTGAGGTCCCCGTCTTAACTCGAGAAGACCTGCCGCAACTCGAGAATATCCACGAGGTTCTCCCCTGCAGGCGAGATGAGGCCCATTTCCGCAGAGGCTTCTCGGGGCTAATCACATCTCACCTCTGGAACGTCGAAAGGGTCCTTCACACCCTTGGTGCAACTCAAGAAGTTCCCCGACATACCCGTCTCCACTCGAGAGGAAGCACGAGGGTCCCGCCCACATCCAGAGGAGCCCCGTATCCGCCTCGTAGCTCGAGGTGAGGGATCCTTTCCCTGCTTCGTCGGGAAAGAATTCCCGGCGTTCCCGTCGCATCTCAAGAGGAGGCCCTCTCAACAGGAACGGCGAGAGGAACTCCAGGGTCGTGCCACCATTGCAAGAGTCCCCCAGATGTCTCAGTCCATTCCAGAGGAACCTCTTTTCCCTTCACCGGCTCGTCTTTCACGCCGAGGATCGACTCACTCCAAGGTGGCACTTGGCACAGTCCTGTGGGCAAGCCTCGTGGGAAAGCCTCGAGGGAAAGCCTCGAGGGAAAGCCTCGAGGGAAACCCTCGAGGGAAAGCCTCGAGGGAAAGCCACAGATCCCTTAATCCACGTGACAGGAAGCGTGACCCTACTGCTGCAGCTCGGGAGGGAAACACACGTGCATGCCCCCACTGGAGAAAAGGCCTGACTCCCCTGGTGAGACTCAGAGGCACCCCAAGATCCATGTCAACACTGGAGAGGAATCCTCAGGTTCCGGCCCCGACTCCACACAAGGTATTAGGCCACGGCATCGACAGGAGAGGAATCCTGAGATGGCCCCTAGCAACTCGCATGGGGACTGGCCCTCCCTGAGGCCACCAGAGCGGGTCCCTGAGGTTCCCGTCTTAACTCGAGAAGACCTGCCGCAACTCGAGAATATCCAGGAGGTTCTCCCCTGCAGGCGACATGAGGCCCATTTCCGCAGAGGCTTCTCGGGGCTAATCACACCTCACCTCTGGAACGTCGAAAGGGTCCTTCACTCCCTTGGTGCAACTCAAGAAGTTCCCCGACATACCCGTCTCCACTCGAGAGGAAACACGAGGGTGCCGCCCACATCCAGAGGAGCCCCGTTTCCGCCTCGTAGCTCGAGGTGAGGGATCCTTTCCCTGCTTCGTTGGGAAAGAATTCCCGGCGTTCCCGTCGCATCTCAATAGGAGGCCCTCTCATCTGGAACGGAGAGAGGAACTCCAGGGTCTTGCCACCATTCCAAGAGTCCCCCAGATGTCTCAGTCCATTCCAGAGGAACCTCTTTTCCCTTCACCGTCTCGTCTTTCACGCCGAGGATCGACTCACACCAAGGTGGCACTTGGCATGGCCCTGTGGGAAAGCCTCGTGGGAAAGCCTCGAGGGAAAGCCTTGAGGGAAAGCCACAGATCCCTCGATCCACGTGACAGGAAGCGTGACCCTACTGCTGCAGCTCGGGAGGGAAGCGCACGTGGATGCCCCAAATCGAACGAGGCCTGACTCCCCTGGGGAGACTCAGAGGCACCCCAAAATCCATGTCAACACTGGAGAGGAATCCTCAGGTACCGGACCCGACTCCACACAAGGGCTTAGTTCCCGGCATCGACGGGAGAGGAATCCCGAGATGGCCCTAGCAACTCGCATGGGGACTGGCCCTTCCTGAGGCCACCAGAGCCGGTCCCTGAGGTCCCCGTCGTAACTCGAGAAGACCTGCCGAAACTCGAGAAAATCAAGGGGGTTCTCCCGCCAGGCGAGAGGATGCCAATTTCCGCAGAGGCTTCTCGGGGCTAATCACACCTCACCTCTGGAACGTCGAAAGGGTCCTTCACTCCCTTGGTGCAACTCAAGAAGTTCCCCTCCATACCCGTCTCCACTCGAGAGGAAACACGAGGGTTCCGCCCACATCCAGAGGAGCCCCGTTTCCGCCTCGTAGCTCGCGGTGAGGGATCCTTTCCCTGCTTCGTCGGTAAAGAATTGCCGGCCTTCCCTTCGGATCTCAAGAGGAGGCCCTCTCAACAGGAACGGCGAGAGGAACTCTAGGGTCGTGCCACCATTCCAAGAGTCCCCCAGATGTCTCAGTGCATTCCAGAGGATCCTCTTTTCCCTTCACCGGCTCGTCTTTCACGCCGAGGATCGACTCACACCAAGGTGGCACTTGGCATAGCCTTGTGGGAAAGCCTCGGGGGAAAGTCTCGAGGGACAGCCTCGAGGGAAAGCCACAGATCCTTTGATCCACGTGACAGGAAGCGTGACACTACTGCTGAAGCTCGGGAGGAAAGCGCACGTGCATGCCCCCACTCGAGACGAGGCCTGACTCCCCTGGGGAGACTCAGAAGCACCCCAAGATCCATGGCAACACTGGAGAGGAATCCTCAGGTTCCGGCCCCGACTGCACACAAGGACTGAGGCCCCGGCATGGACGGGAGAGGAATCCCGAGAGGTCCCCTAGCAACTCGCATGGGAACTGGCCTTTCCTGAGGCCACCAGAGCGGGTCCCTGAGGTCCCCGTCGTATCTTTAGAAGACCTGCCGCAACTCGAGAAAATCCTTGATGTTCTCCCCTCCAGGCGAGATGAGGCCCATTTTCGCTGAGGCGTCACAAGGCTGATCACACCTCACCTCTGGAGCTTCGAAAGGTTCCTTCACACCCTTGGTGCAAGTCAAGAAGTTCCCCGACATACCCGTCTCCACTCGAGAGGAAACACGAGGGTCCCGCCCACATCAAGAGGAGCCCCGTTTCCGCCTCGTAGCTCGAGATGAGGAATCCTTTCCCTGCTTCGTCGGGCAAGAGTTCCGGTCGTTCCCGTCGCATCTCAAGAGGAAGCCCTCTCAACAGGAACAGCGAGAGGAACTCCAGGGTCGTGCCACCATTCCAAGAGTCCCCCAGATGTCTCAGTCCATTCCAGAAGAACCTCTTTTCCCTTCACCGGCTCGTCTTTCACCCCGAGGATCGACTCACACCAAGGTGGCTCTTGGCATAGCCCTGTGGGAAAGCTTCGTGGAAAAGCCTCGAGGGAAAGCCTCGAGGGAAAGCCACCGATCCCTTGATCCACGTGACAGGATGCGTGACCCTACTGCTGCAGCTCGGGAGGAAAGCCCACGTGCATGCCCCCACTCGAGACGAAGCCTGACTCCCCTGGGGAGACTCACAGGCACCCCAAGATCCATGTCAACACTGGAGAGGAATCCTCAGGTTCCGGCCCCGACTCCACACAAGGACTTAGGCCCCAGCATCGACGGGAGAGGAATCCCGAGATGGCCCTAGCAACTCGCATGGAGACTGGCCCTTCCTGAGGCCACCAGAGCCGGTCCCTGAGGTCCCCGTCGTAACTCGAGAAGACCTGCCGAAACTCGAGAAAATCAAGGGGGTTCTCCCGCCAGGCGAGAGGATGCCAATTTCCGCAGAGGCTTCTCGGGGCTGATCACACCTCACCTCTGGAACGTCGAAAGGGTCCTTCACTCCCTTGGTGCAACTCAAGAAGTTCCCCGACATACCCGTCTCCACTCGAGAGGAAACACGAGGGTTCCGCCCACATCCAGAGGAGCCCCGTTTCCGCCTCGTAGCTCGAGGTGAGGGATCCTTTCCCTGCTTCTTCGTTAAAGAATTGCCGGCCTTCCCTTCGGATCTCAAGAGGAGGCCCTCTCAACAGGAACGGCGAGAGGGACTCCAGGGTCGTGCCACCATTCCAAGAGTACCCCAGATGTCTCAGTGCATTCCAGAGGATCCTCTTTTCCCTTCACCGGCTCGTCTTTCACGCCGAGGATCGACTCACACCAAGGTGGCACTTGGCATAGCCTTGTGGGAAAGCCTCGGGGGAAAGCCTCGAGGGAAAGCCACAGATCCCTTGATCCACGTGACAGGAAGCCTGACCCTACTGCTGCAGCTGGGGAGGGAAGCGCACGTGCATGCCCCCACTCGAGACGAGGCCTGACTCCCCTGGGGAGACTCAGAGGCACCCCAAGATCCATGTCAACACTGGAGAGGAATCCTCAGGTTCCGGCCCCGCCTCCACACAAAGTCTTAGTTCCCGGCATCGACGGGAGAGGAATCCCGAGATGGCCCCTAGCAACACGCATGGGGCCAGGCCCTTCCTGAGGCCACCAGAGCGGGTCCCTGAGGTCCCCGTCGTAACTCGAGAAGACCTGCCGCAACTCGAGAATATCCAGGAGGTTCTCCCCTGCAGGCGAGATGAGGCCCATTTCCGCAGAGGCTTCTCGGGGCTAATCACACCTCACCTCTGGAACGTCGAAAGGGTCCTTCACACCCTTCCTGCAACTCAAGAAGTTCCCCGACATACCCGTCTCCACTCGAGAGGAAGCACGAGGGTCCCGCCCACATCCAGAGGAGCCCCGTTTCCGCCTCGTAGCTCGAGGTGAGGGATCCTTTCCCTGCTTCGTCGGGAAAGAATTCCGGGCGTTCCCGTCGCATCTCAAGTTGAGGTCCTCTCAACAGGAACAGCGAGAGGAACTCCAGGGTCGTGCCACCATTCCAAAAGTCCCCCAGATGTCTCTGTCCATTCCAGAGGAACCTCTTTTCCATACACTGGCTCGTCTTTCACGCCGAGGATCGACTCACACCAAGGTGGCACTTGCCATAGCCCTGTGGGAAAGCCTCGTGGGAAAGCCTCGAGGGAAAGCCTCGAGGGAAAGACACAGATCCCTTGATCCACGTGACAGGGTGTGTGACACTACTGCTGCAGCTTGGGAGGAAAGCGCATGTGCATGCCCCCACTCGAAACGAGGCCTGACTCCTCTTTGGAGACTCAGAGGCACCCCAAGATTCATGTCAACACTGGAGAGGAATGCTCAGGTTCCGGCCCCTACTCCACACAAGGTCTTAGGCCACGGCATCGACAGGAGAGGAATCCCGAGATGGCCCCTAACAACTCGCATGGGGACTGGCCCTCCCTGAGGCCACCAGAGCGGGTCCCTGAGGTCCCCGTCGAAACTCGAGAATACCTGCCGCAACTCGAGAATATCCAGGAGTTTCTCCTATGCAGGCGAGATGAGGCCCATTTCCGCAGAGGCTTCTCGGGACTAATCACACCTCACCTCTGGAACGTCGAAAGGGTCCTTCACACCCTTGGTGCAACTCAAGAAGTTCCCCGACATACCCGTCTCCACTCGAGAGGAAACACGAGGGTCCCGCCCACATCCAGAGTAGCCCCGTATCCGCCTCGTAGCTCGAGGTGAGGGATCCTTTCCCTGCTTCGTCGGGAAAGAATTCCCGGCGTTCCCGTCGCATCTCTAGGGGAGGCCCTCTCAACAGGAACGGCGAGAGGAACTCCAGGGTCGTGCCACCATTGCAAGAGTCCCCCAGATATCTCAGTCCATTCCAGAGGAACCTCTTTTCCCTTGACCGGCTCGTCATTCACGCCGAGGATCGACTCACTCCAAGGTGGCACTTGGCACAGTCCTGTGGGAAAGCCTCGTGGGAAAGCCTCGAGGGAAAGCCTCGAGGGAAAGCCTCGAGGGAAAGCCACAGATCCCTTAATCCACGTGACAGGAAGCGTGACCCTACTGCTGCAGCTCGGGAGAAATGCGCACGTGCATGCCCCCACTCGAGAAAAGGCCTGACTCCCCTGGGGAGACTCAGAGGCACCACAAGATCCATGTCAACACTGGAGAGGAATCCTCAGGTTCCGGCCCCACCTCCACACAAAGTCTTAGTTCGCGGCATCGACGGGAGAGGAATCCCGAGATGGCCCCTAGCAACTCGCATGGGGCCAGGCCCTTCCTGAGGCCACCAGAGCGGGTCCCTGAGGTCCCCGTCGTAACTCGAGAAGACCTGCCGCAACTCGAGAATATCCACGAGGTTCTCGCCTGCAGGCGAGATGATGCCCATTCCCGCAGAGGCTTCTCGGGGCTAATCACACCTCACCTCTGGAACGTCGAAAGGGTCCTTCACACCCTAGGTGCAACTCAAGAAGTTCCTCGACATACCCGTCTCCACTCGAGAGGAAACACGAGGGTCCCGCCCACATCCAGAGGAGCCCCGTTTCCGCCTCGTAGCACGAGGTGAGGGATCCTTTCCCTGCTTCGTCGGGAAAGAATTCCCGGCGTTCCCGTCGCATCTCAAGAGGAGGCCCTCTCAACAGGAACGGCGAGAGGAACTCCAGGGTCGTGCCACCATTCCAAGAGTCCCCGAGATGTCTCAGTCCATTCCAGAGGAACGTCTTTTCCCTTCACCGGCTCGTCTTTTAAGCCGAGGATCGACTCACACCAAGGTGGCACTTGGCACAGCCCTGTGGGCAAGCCTCGAGGGAAAGCCTCGAGGGAAAGCCACAGATCCCTTGATACACGTGACAGGAAGCGTGACCCTACTGCTGCAGCTCGGGAGGAAAGCGCACGTGCATGCCCACACTCGAGACGAAGCCTGACTCCCCTGGGGAGACTCAGAGGCACCCCAAGATGCATGTCAACACTGGAGAGGAATCCTCAGGTTCCAGCCCCTACTCCACAGAAGGTCTTAGTTCCCGGCATCGACGGGAGAGGAATCCCGAGATGGCCCCTAGCAACTCGCATGGGGACTGGACCTTCCTGAGGCCACCAGAGCGGGTCCCTGAGGTCCCCGTCGTAACTCGAGAAGACCTGCCGCAACTCGAGAATATCCAGGAGGTTCTCCCCTGCAGGCGAGATGATGCCCATTTCCGCAGAGGCTTCTCGGGGCTAATCACACCTCACCTCTGGAACGTCGAAAGGGTCCTTCACACCCTAGGTGCAACTCAAGAAGTTCCTCGACATACCCGTCTCCACTCGAGAGGAAACACGAGGGTCCCGCCCACATCCAGAGGAGCCCCGTTTCAGCCTCGTAGCACGAGGTGACTGATCCTTTCCCTGCTTCGTCGGGAAAGAATTCCCGGCGTTCCCGTCGCATCTCAAGAGGAGGCCCTCTCAACAGGAACGGCGAGAGGAACTCCAGGGTCCTGCCACCATTCCAAGAGTCCCCGAGATGTCTCAGTCCATTCCAGAGGAACCTCTTTTCCCTTCACCGGCTCGTCTTTCACGCCGAGGATCGACTCACACCAAGGTGGCTCTTGGCATAGCCCTGTGTGTAAGCCTCGTGGGAAAGCCTCGAGGGAAAGCCACAGATCCCTTGATCTACGTGACAGGAAGCGTGACCCTACTCCAGCAGCTCGGAAGGAAAGCGCACGTGCATGCCCCCACTCGAGACGAAGCCTGACTCCCCTGGGGAGACTCAGAGGCACCCCAAGATCCATGTCAACACTGGAGAGGAATGCTCAGGTTCCGGCCCCGACTCCACACAAGGTCTTAGGCCATGGCATCGACGGGAGAGGAATCCCGAGATGGCCCCTAGCAACTCGCATTGGGACTGGCCGTTCCTGAGGCCACCAGAGCGGGTCCCAGAGGTCCCCGTCTTAACTCGAGAAGACCTGCCGCAACTCGAGAATATCCACGAGGTTCTCCCCTGCAGGCGAGATGAGGCCCATTTCCGCAGAGGCTTCTCGGGGCTAATCACATCTCACCTCTGGAACGTCGAAAGGGTCCTTCACACCCTTGGTGCAACTCAAGAAGTTCCCCGACATACCCGTCTCCACTCGAGAGGAAGCACGAGGGTCCCGCCCACATCCAGAGGAGCCCCGTATCCGCCTCGTAGCTCGAGGTGAGGGATCCTTTCCCTGCTTCGTCGGGAATGAATTCCCAGCGTTCCCGTCGCATCTCAAGAGGAGGCCCTCTCAACAGGAACGGCGAGAGGAACTCCAGGGTCGTGCCACCATTGCAAGAGTCCCCCAGATGTCTCAGTCCATTCCAGAGGAACCTCTTTTCCCTTCACCGGCTCGTCTTTCACGCCGAGGATCGACTCACTCCAAGGTGGCACTTGGCACAGTCCTGTGGGAAAGCCTCGTGGGAAAGCCTCGAGGGAAAGCATCGAGGGAAAGCCTCGAGGGAAACCCTCGAGGGATAGCCTCGAGGGAAAGCCACAGATCACTTAATCCACGTGACAGGAAGCGTGACCCTACTGCTGCAGCTCGGGAGGGAAACACACGTGAATGCCCCCACTGGAGAAAAGGCCTGACTCCCCTGGTGAGACTCAGAGGCACCCCAAGATCCATGTCAACACTGGAGAGGAATCCTCAGGTTCCGGCCCCGACTCCACACAAGGTATTAGGCCACGGCATCGACAGGAGAGGAATCCCGAGATGGCCCCTAGCAACTCGCATGGGGACTGGCCCTCCCTGAGGCCACCAGAGCGGGTCCCTGAGGTTCCCGTCTTAACTCGAGAAGACCTGCCGCAACTCGAGAATATCCAGGAGGTTCTCCCCTGCAGGCGACATGAGGCCCATTTCCGCAGAGGCTTCTCGGGGCTAATCACACCTCACCTCTGGAACGTCGAAAGGGTCCTTCACTCCCTTGGTGCAACTCAAGAAGTTCCCCGACATACCCGTCTCCACTCGAGAGGAAACACGAGGGTCCCGCCCAAATCCAGAGGAGCCCCGTTTCCGCCTCGTAGCTCGAGGTGAGGCATCCTTTCCCTGCTTCGTCGGGAAAGAATTCCCGCCGTTCCCGTCGCATCTCAAGAGGAGGCCCTCTCAACAGGAACAGCGAGAGGAACTCCAGGGTCGTGCCACCATTCAAAGAGTCCCCCAGATGTCTCAGTCCATTCCAAAGGATACTCTTTTCCCTTCACCGGCTCGTCTTTCACGCCGAGGATTGACTCACACCAAGGTGGCACTTGGCTCAGCCCTGTGGGAAACCCTCTTGGGAATGACTCGAGGGAAAGCCTCGAGGGAAAGCACAGATCCCTTGATACACGTAACAGGAAGCGTTACCCTATTGCTGCAGCTCGGGAGGGAAGCGGACGTGCATGCCCCCACTCGAGACGAGGCCTGACTCCCCTGGGGAGACTCAGTGGCACCCCAAGATCCATGTCAACACTGGAGAGGAATGCTCAGGTTCCGGCCCCGACTCCACACAAGGTCTTAGGCCCCGGCATCGACGGGAGAGGAATCCCGAGATGGCCCCTAGCAACTCGCATGGGGACTGGCCCTTCCTGAGGCCACCAGAGCGGGTCCCTGAGGTCCCCGTCGTAACTCGAGAAGACCTGCCGCAACTCGAGAACATCCAGGAGGTTCTCCCCTGCAGGCGAGAGGAGGCCCATTTCCGCAGAGGCTTTCCGGGGCTAATCACTCCTCAACTCTGGAACGTCGAAAGGGTCCTTCACACCCTTGGTGCAACTCAAGAAGTTCCCCGACATACCCGTCTCCACTCGAGAGGAAACACGAGGGTGCCGCCCACATCCAGAGGAGCCCCGTTTCCGCCTCGTAGCTCGAGGTGAGGGATCCTTTCCCTGCTTCGTTGGGAAAGAATTCCCGGCGTTCCCGTCGCATCTCAATAGGAGGCCCTCTCATCAGGTTTGGCGAGAGGAACTCCAGGGTCGTTCCACCATTCCAAGAGTCCCCCAAATGTCTCAGTCCATTCCAGAGGAACCTCTTTTCCCTTCACCGGCTCGTCTTTCACGCCGAGGATCGACTCACACCAAGGTGCCACTTGGCATGGCCCTGTGGGAAAGCCTCGCCGGAAAGCCTCGAGGGAAAGCCTTGAGGGAAAGCCACAGATTCGTTGATCCAGTTGACAGGAAGCGTTACCCTATTGCTGCAGCTCGGGAGGGAAGGAGACGTGCATGCCCCCACTCGAGACGAGGCCTGACTCCGCTGGGGAGACTCAGAGGCACCCCAAGAAACATGTCAACACTGGAGAGGAATGCTCAGGTTCCGGCCCCAACTCCACACAAGGTCTTAGGCCCCGGCATCGACGGGAGTGGAATCCCGAGATGGGCCCTAGCAACTCGCATGGGGACTGGCCCTTCCTGAGGCCACCAGAGCGGGTCCCTGAGGTCCCCGTCGTAATTTGAGAAGACCTGCGGCAACTCGAGAAAATCCAGGAGGATCTCCCCTCCAGGCGAGAGGAGGCCCGTTTCCACAGAGGCTTCTCGGGGCTAATCACACCTCACATCTGGAACGTCGAAAGGGTCCTTCACACCCTTGGTGCAACTCAAGAAGTTCCCCGACATACCCGTCTCCACTCGAGAGGAAACACGAGGGTCCCGCCCACATCCAGAGGAGCCCCGTTTCCGCCTCATAGCTCGAGGTGAGGGATCCTTTCCCTGCTTCGTCGGGAAAGAATTCCCGGCGTTCCCGTCGCATCTCAAGAGGAGGCCTTCTCAACAGGAACAGCGAGAGGAACTCCAGGGTCGTTCCACCATTCTAAGAGTCCCCCAAATGTCTCAGTCCATTCAAGAGGAACCTCTTCTCCCTTCACCGGCTCGTCTTTCACGCCGAGGATCGACTCACACCAAGGTGCCACTTGGCATGGCCCTGTGGGAAAGCCTCTTGGGAAAGCCTCGAGGGAAAGCCTCGAGGGAAAGCCACAGATCCCTTGATCCACGTGACAGGAAGCGTGACACTACTGCTGCAGCTCGGGAGGGAAGGGCACGTGCATGCCCCCACACGAGACGAGACCTGACTCCCCTGGGGAGACTCAGAGGTACCCCAAGATCCATGTCAACACTGGAGAGGAATGCTCAGGTTCCGGCCCCAACTCCACACAAGGTGTTAGGCCCCGGCATCGACGGGAGAGGAATGCCGAGATGGCCCCTAGCATCTCGCATGGGGACTGGCCCTTCCTGAGGCCACCAGAGCGGGTCCCTGAGGTCCCCGTCGTAACTCGAGAACACCTGCCACAACTCGAGAAAATCCAGGAGGATCTCCACTCCAGGCAAGAGGAGGCCCATTTCCGCAGTATCCTCTCGGGGCTATTCACACCTCACCTCTGGAACGTCGAAAGGGTCCTTCACACCCTGGGTGCAAATCAAGAAGTTCCCCGACATACCCGTCTCCACTCGAGAGGAAACCCGAGGGTCCCGCCCACATCCAGAGGAGCCCCGTTTCCGCCTCGTATCTCGAGGTGAAGGATCCTTTACCTGCTTCGTCGGGAAAGACTTCCCGGCGTTACCGTCGCATCTCAAGAGGAGGTCGTCTCAACAGGAACGGCGAGAGGAACTCCAGGGTCGTGCCACCATTCCAAGAGACCCTCAAATGTCTCAGTCCATTGCAGAGGAACCTCTTTTCCCTTCACTGGCTCGTCTTTCACGCCGAGGATCGACACACACCAAGGTGGCACTTTGCACAGCCGTGTGGGAAAGCCTCTTGGAAAATCCTCGAGGGAAATCCTCGAGGGAAATCCACAGATCCCTTGATCCACGTGACAGTAAGCGTGACACTACTGCTGCAGCTCGGGAGGGAAGGGCACGTGCATGCCCCCACTCGAGACGAGGCCTGACTCCCCTGGGGAGACTCAGAGGCACCCCAAGATCCATGTCAACACTGGAGAGGAATGCTCAGGTTCCGGCACCAACTCCACACAAGGTCTTAGGCCACGGCATCGACGGGAGAAGAATCCCGAGATGGCCCCTCGCAACTCGCATGGGGACTGGCCCTTCCTGAGACCACCAGAGCGGGTCCCTGAGGTCCCCGTCGTAACTCGAGAAGACCTGCCCAACTCGAGAATATCCAGGAGGTTCTCCCCTGCAGGAGAGATGAGGCCCATTTCGGCACTGACTTCTCGGGGCTAATCACATCTCACCTCTGGAACGTCGAAAGGGTCCGTCGCACCCTTGGTGCAACTCAAGAAGTTCCCCGACATACCCTTCTCCACTCGAGAGGAAGCACGAGGGTCCCGCCCACATCCAGAGGAGCCCCGTTTCCGCCTCGTAGCTCGAGGTGACGGACCTTTCCCTGCTTCGTCGGGAAAGAATTCCCGGCGTTCCCGTCGCACCCCAAGAGGAGGCCCTGTCAACAGGAACGGCGAGAGGAACTCCAGGGTCGTGTCACCATTCCAAGAGTCCCCCAGATGTCTCAGTCCATTCCAGAGGTACCTCTTTTCCCTTCACCGGCTCGTCTTTCACGCCGAGGATCGACTCACACCAAGGTGCCACTTGGCATGGCCCTGTGGGAAAGCCTCTTGGGAAAGCCTCGAGGGAAAGCCTCGAGGGAAAGCCACAGATCCCTTGATCCACGTTACAGGAAGCGTGACACTACTGCTGCAGCTCGGGAGGGAAGGGCACGTGCATGCCCCCACACGAGACGAGACCTGACTCCCCTGGGGAGACTCAGAGGCACCCCAAGATCCATGTCAACACTGGAGAGGAATGCTCAGGTTCCGGCCCCAACTCCACACAAGGTGTTAGGCCCCGGCATCGACGGGAGAGGAATGCCGAGATGGCCCCTAGCATCTCGCATGGGGACTGGCCCTTCCTGAGGCCACCAGAGCGGGTCCCTGAGGTCCCCGTCGTAACTCGAGAACACCTGCCACAACTCGAGAAAATCCAGGAGGATCTCCCCTCCAGGCAAGAGGAGGCCCATTTCCGCAGAGTCTTCTCGGGGCTATTCACACCTCACCTCTGGAACGTCGAAAGGGTCCTTCACACCCTGGGTGCAAATCAAGAAGTTCCCCGACATACCCGTCTCCACTCGAGAGGAAACACGAGGGTCCCGCCCACATCCAGAGGAGCCCCGTTTCCGCCTGGTAGCTCGAGGTGAAGGATCCTTTACCTGCTTCGTCGGGAAAGAATTCCCGGCGTTCCCGTCGCATCTCAAGAGGAGGTCGTCTCAACAGGAACGGCGAGAGGAACTCCAGGGTCGTGCCACCATTCCAAGAGACCCTCAAATGTCTCAGTCCATTGCAGAGGAACCTCTTTTCCCTTCACCGGCTCGTCTTTCACGCCGAGGATCGACACACACCAAGGTGGCACTTTGCACAGCCCTGTGGGAAAGCCTCGTGGAAAATCCTCGAGGGAAAGCCTCGAGGGAAAGCCACAGATCCCTTGATCCACGTGACAGGAAGCGTGACACTACTGCTGCAGCTCGGGAGGGAAGGGCACGTGCATGCCCCCACTCGAGACGAGGCCTGACTCCCCTGGGGAGACACAGAGGCACCCCAAGATCCATGTCAACACTGGAGAGGAATGCTCAGGTTCCGGCACCAACTCCACACAAGGTCTTAGGCCACGGCATCGATGGGAGAAGAATCCCGAGATGGCCCCTCGCAACTCGCATGGGGACTGGCCCTTCCTGAGACCACCAGAGCGGGTCCCTGAGGTCCCCGTCGTAACTCGAGAAGACCTGCCGCAACTCGAGAATATCCAGGAGGTTCTCCCCTGCAGGAGAGATGAGGTCCATTTCGGCACTGACTTCTCGGGGCTAATCACATCTCACCTCTGGAACGTCGAAAGGGTCCGTCGCACCCTTGGTGCAACTCAAGAAGTTCCCCGACATACCCTTCTCCACTCGAGAGGAAACACGAGGGTCCCGCCCACATCCAGAGGAGCCCCGTTTCCGCCTCGTAGCTCGAGGTGACGGACCTTTCCCTGCTTCGTCGGGAAAGAATTCCCGGCGTTCCCGTCGCACCCCAAGAGGAGGCCCTGTCAACAGGAACGGCGAGAGGAACTCCAGGGTCGTGTCACCATTCCAAGAGTCCCCCAGATGTCTCAGTCCATTCCAGAGGTACCTCTTTTCCCTTCACCAGCTCGTCTTTCACGCCGAGGATCGACTCACACCAAGGTGGCACTTGGCACAGACCTGTGGGAAAGCCTCGTCGGAAAGCCTCGAGGGAAAGCCTTGAGGGAAAGCCACAGATTCGTTGATCCAGGTGACAGGAAGCGTTACCCTATTGCTGCAGCTCGGGAGGGAAGGAGACGTGCATGCCCCCACTCGAGACGAGGCCTGACTCCGCTGGGGAGACTCAGAGGCACCCCAAGATCCATGTCAACACTGGAGAGGAATGCTCAGGTTCCGGCCCCAACTCCACACAAGGTCTTAGGCCCCGGCATCGACGGGAGTGGAATCCCGAGATGGGCCCTAGCAACTCGCATGGGGACTGGCCCTTCCTGAGGCCACCAGAGCGGGTCCCTGAGGTCCCCGTCGTAATTTGAGAAGACCTGCGGCAACTCGAGAAAATCCAGGAGGATCTCCCCTCCAGGCGAGAGGAGGCCCGTTTCCACAGAGGCTTCTCGGGGCTAATCACACCTCACATCTGGAACGTCGAAAGGGTCCTTCACACCCTTGGTGCAACTCAAGAAGTTCCCCGACATACCCGTCTCCACTCGAGAGGAAACACGAGGGTCCCGCCCACATCCAGAGGAGCCCCGTTTCCGCCTCGTAGCTCGAGGTGAGGGATCCTTTCCCTGCTTCGTCGGGAAAGAATTCCCGGCGTTCCCGTCGCATCTCAAGAGGAGGCCCTCTCAACAGGAACAGCGAGAGGAACTCCAGGGTCGTTCCACCATTCCAAGAGTCCCCCAAATGTCTCAGTCCATTCCAGAGGAACCTCTTTTCCCTTCACCGGCTCGTCTTTCACGCCGAGGATCGACTCACACCAAGGTGCCACTTGGCATGGCCCTGTGGGAAAGCCTCTTGGGAAAGCCTCGAGGGAAAGCCTCGAGGGAAAGCCACAGATCCCTTGATCCACGTGACAGGAAGCGTGACACTACTGCTGCAGCTCGGGAGGGAAGGGCACGTGCATGCCCCCACACGAGACGAGACCTGACTCCCCTGGGGAGACTCAGAGGCACCCCAAGATCCATGTCAACACTGGAGAGGAATGCTCAGGTTCCGGCCCCAACTCCACACAAGGTGTTAGGCCCCGGCATCGACGGGAGAGGAATGCCGAGATGGCCCCTAGCATCTCGCATGGGGACTGGCCCTTCCTGAGGCCACCAGAGCGGGTCCCTGTGGTCCCCGTCATAATTCGAGAACACCTGCCACAACTCGAGAAAATCCAGGAGGATCTCACCTCCAGGCAAGAGGAGGCCCATTTCCGCAGAGTCTTCTCGGGGCTATTCACACCTCACCTCTGGAACGTCGAAAGGGTCCTTCACACCCTGGGTGCAAATCAAGAAGTTCCCCGACATACCCGTCTCCACTCGAGAGGAAACACGAGGGTCCCGCCCACATCCAGAGGAGCCCCGTTTCCGCCTCGTAGCTCGAGGTGAAGGATCCTTTACCTGCTTCGTCGGGAAAGAATTCCCGGCGTTCCCGTCGCATCTCAAGAGGAGGTCGTCTCAACAGGAACGGCGAGAGGAACTCCAGGGTCGTGCCACCATTCCAAGAGACCCTCAAATGTCTCAGTCCATTGCAGAGGAACCTCTTTTCCCTTCACCGGCTCGTCTTTCACGCCGAGGATCGACACACACCAAGGTGGCACGTTGCACAGCCCTGTGGGAAAGCCTCGTGGAAAATCCTCGAGGGAAAGCCTCGAGGGAAAGCCACAGATCCCTTGATCCACGTGACAGGAAGCGTGACACTACTGCTGCAGCTCGGGAGGGAAGGGCACGTGCATGCCCCCACTCGAGACGAGGCCTGACTCCCCTGGGGAGACTCAGAGGCACCCCAAGATCCATGTCAACACTGGAGAGGAATGCTCAGGTTCCGGCACCAACTCCACACAAGGTCTTAGGCCACGGCATCGACGGGAGAAGAATCCCGAGATGGCCCCTCGCAACTCGCATGGGGACTGGCCTTTCCTGAGGCCACCAGAGCCGGTCCCTGAAGTCCCCGTCGTAACTCGAGAAGACATGCCGCAACTCGAGAACATCCAGGAGGTTCTCTCCTGCAGGCGAGAGGAGGCCCATTTCCGCAGAGGCTTTTCGGGGCTAATCACTCCTCAACTCTGGAACGTCGAAAGGGTCCTTCACACCCTTGGTGCAACTCAAGAAGTTCCCCGACATACCCGTCTCCACTCGAGAGGAAACCCGAGGGTGCCGCCCACATCCAGAGGAGCCCCGTTTCCGCCTCGTAGCTTGAGGTGAGGGATCCTTTCCCTGCTTCGTCGGGAAAGAATTCCCGGCGTTCCCGTCGCATCTCAATAGGAGGCCCTCTCATCAGGAACGGCGAGAGGAACTCCAGGGTCTTGCCACCATTCCAAGAGCCCCCAGATGTCTCAGTCCATTCCAGAGGAACCTCTTTTCCCTTCACCGGCTCGTCTTTCACGCCGAGGATCGACTCACACCAAGGTGGCACTTGGCATGGCCCTGTGGGAAAGCCTCGTGGGAAAGCCTCGTGGGAAAGCCTTGAGGGAAAGCCACAGATCCCTCGATCCACGTGACAGGAAGCGTGACCCTACTGCTGCAGCTCGGGAAGGAAGCGCACGTGGATGCCCCAACTCGAACGAAGCCTGACTCCCCTGGGGAGATTCAGAGGCACCCCAAAATCCATGTCAACACTGGAGAGGAATCCTCAGGTACCGGACCCGATTCAACACAAGGTCTTAGGCCCCGGCATCGACGGGAGAGGAATCCCGAGATGGCCCCTAGCAACTTGCATGGGGACTGGCCCTTCCTGAGGCCACCAGAGCGGGTCCCTGAGGTCCCCGTCGTAACTCGAGAAGACCTGCCTCAACTCGAGAATATCCAGGAGATTCTCCCCTGCAGGCGAGATGAGGCCCATTTCCGCAGAGGCTTCTCGGGGCTAATCACACCTCACCTCTGGAACGTCGAAAGGGTCCTTCACACCCTGGGTGCAACTGAAGAAGTTCCCCGACATACCCGTCTCCACTCGAGAGGAAACACGAGGGTCCCGCCCACATCCAGAGGAGCCCCGTTTCCGCCTCGTAGCTCGAGGTGAGGGATCCTTTCCCTGCTTCGTCGGGAAAGAATTCCCGGCGTTCCCGTCGCATCTCAAGAGGAGGCCCTCTCAACAGGAACAGCGAGAGGAACTCCAGGGTCGTTCCACCATTCCAAGAGTCCCCCAAATGTCTCAGTCCATTCCAGAGGAACCTCTTTTCCCTTCACCGGCTCGTCTTTCACGCCGAGGATCGACTCACACCAAGGTGCCACTTGGCATGGCCCTGTGGGAAAGCCTCTTGGGAAAGCCTCGAGGGAAAGCCTCGAGGGAAAGCCACAGATCCCTTGATCCACGTGACAGGAAGCGTGACACTACTGCTGCAGCTCGGGAGGGAAGGGCACGTGCATGCCCCCACACGAGACGAGACCTGACTCCCCTGGGGAGACTCAGAGGCACCCCAAGATCCATGTCAACACTGGAGAGGAATGCTCAGGTTCCGGCCCCAACTCCACACAAGGTGTTAGGCCCCGGCATCGACGGGAGAGGAATGCCGAGATGGCCCCTAGCATCTCGCATGGGGACTGGCCCTTCCTGAGGCCACCAGAGCGGGTCCCTGTGGTCCCCGTCGTAATTCGAGAACACCTGCCACAACTCGAGAAAATCCAGGAGGATCTCACCTCCAGGCAAGAGGAGGCCCATTTCCGCAGAGTCTTCTCGGGGCTATTCACACCTCACCTCTGGAACGTCGAAAGGGTCCTTCACACCCTGGGTGCAAATCAAGAAGTTCCCCGACATACCCGTCTCCACTCGAGAGGAAACACGAGGGTCCCGCCCACATCCAGAGGAGCCCCGTTTCCGCCTCGTAGCTCGAGGTGAAGGATCCTTTACCTGCTTCGTCGGGAAAGAATTCCCGGCGTTCCCGTCGCATCTCAAGAGGAGGTCGTCTCAACAGGAACGGCGAGAGGAACTCCAGGGTCGTGCCACCATTCCAAGAGACCCTCAAATGTCTCAGTCCATTGCAGAGGAACCTCTTTTCCCTTCACCGGCTCGTCTTTCACGCCGAGGATCGACACACACCAAGGTGGCACTTTGCACAGCCCTGTGGGAAAGCCTCGTGGAAAATCCTCGAGGGAAAGCCTCGAGGGAAAGCCACAGATCCCTTGATCCACGTGACAGGAAGCGTGACACTACTGCTGCAGCTCGGGAGGGAAGGGCACGTGCATGCCCCCACTCGAGACGAGGCCTGACTCCCCTGGGGAGACTCAGAGGCACCCCAAGATCCATGTCAACACTGGAGAGGAATGCTCAGGTTCCGGCACCAACTCCACACAAGGTCTTAGGCCACGGCATCGACGGGAGAAGAATCCCGAGATGGCCCCTCGCAACTCGCATGGGGACTGGCCTTTCCTGAGGCCACCAGAGCCGGTCCCTGAAGTCCCCGTCGTAACTCGAGAAGACATGCCGCAACTCGAGAACATCCAGGAGGTTCTCTCCTGCAGGCGAGAGGAGGCCCATTTCCGCAGAGGCTTTTCGGGGCTAATCACTCCTCAACTCTGGAACGTCGAAAGGGTCCTTCACACCCTTGGTGCAACTCAAGAAGTTCCCCGACATACCCGTCTCCACTCGAGAGGAAACCCGAGGGTGCCGCCCACATCCAGAGGAGCCCCGTTTCCGCCTCGTAGCTTGAGGTGAGGGATCCTTTCCCTGCTTCGTCGGGAAAGAATTCCCGGCGTTCCCGTCGCATCTCAATAGGAGGCCCTCTCATCAGGAACGGCGAGAGGAACTCCAGGGTCTTGCCACCATTCCAAGAGCCCCCAGATGTCTCAGTCCATTCCAGAGGAACCTCTTTTCCCTTCACCGGCTCGTCTTTCACGCCGAGGATCGACTCACACCAAGGTGGCACTTGGCATGGCCCTGTGGGAAAGCCTCGTGGGAAAGCCTCGTGGGAAAGCCTTGAGGGAAAGCCACAGATCCCTCGATCCACGTGACAGGAAGCGTGACCCTACTGCTGCAGCTCGGGAAGGAAGCGCACGTGGATGCCCCAACTCGAACGAAGCCTGACTCCCCTGGGGAGACTCAGAGGCACCCCAAAATCCATGTCAACACTGGAGAGGAATCCTCAGGTACCGGACCCGATTCAACACAAGGTCTTAGGCCCCGGCATCGACGGGAGAGGAATCCCGAGATGGCCCCTAGCAACTTGCATGGGGACTGGCCCTTCCTGAGGCCACCAGAGCGGGTCCCTGAGGTCCCCGTCGTAACTCGAGAAGACCTGCCGCAACTCGAGAATATCCAGGAGATTCTCCCCTGCAGGCGAGATGAGGCCCATTTCCGCAGAGGCTTCTCGGGGCTAATCACACCTCACCTCTGGAACGTCGAAAGGGTCCTTCACACCCTGGGTGCAACTGAAGAAGTTCCCCGACATACCCGTCTCCACTCGAGAGGAAACACGAGGGTCCCGCCCACATCCAGAGGAGCCCCGTTTCCGCCTCGTAGCTCGAGGTGAGGGATCCTTTCCCTGCTTCGTCGGGAAAGAATTCCCGGCGTTCCCGTCGCATCTCAAGAGGAGGCCCTCTCAACAGGAACAGCGAGAGGAACTCCGGGGTCGTGCCACCATTCCAAGAGTCCCCCAGATGTCTCAGTCCATTCCAGAGGAACCTCTTTTCCCTTCACCGGCTCGTCTTGCACGCCGAGGATCGACTCACACCAAGGTGGCACTTGGCATGGCCCTGTTCGATTGCCTCGTGGTAAAGCTCGAGGGAAAGCCTCGAGGGAAAGCCACAGATCCCTTGATCCACGTGACAGGAAGCGTGACACTACTGCTGCAGCTCGGGAGGGAAGGGCACGTGCATGCCCCCACACGAGACGAGACATGACTCCCCTGGGGAGACTCCAAGGCACCCCAAGGTCCATGTCAACACTGGGGAGGAATGCTCAGGTTCCGGCCCCGACTCCACACAAGGTCTTAGGCCCAGGCATCGATGGGAGAGGAATCCCGAGATGGCCTCTAGCAACTCGCGTGGGTCCTGGCCCTTCCAGAGGCCACCAGAGCGGGTCCCTGAGGTCCCTGTCGTAACTCGAGAAGACATGCCGCAACTCGAGAAAATCCAGGAGGATCTCCCCTCCAGGCGAGAGGAGGCCCATTTCCGCAGAGGCTTCTCGGGGCTAATCACACCTCACCTCTGGAACGTCGAAAGGGTCCTTCACACCCTGGGTGCAACTCAAGAAGTTCCCCGACATACCCGTCTCCACTCGAGAGGAAACACGAGGGTCCCGTCCACATCCAGAGGAGCCCCGTTTCCGCCTCATAGCTCGAGGTGAAGGATCCTTTCCCTGCTTCGTCGGGAAAGAATTCCCGGGGTTCCCGTCGCATCTCAAGAAGAGGCCCTCTCAACAGGAACGGCGAGAGGAACTCCAGGGTCGTGCCACCATTCCAAGACTCCCCCAGATGTCAGTCCATTACAGAGGAACCTCTTTTCCCTTCACCGGCTCGTCTTTCACGCCGAGGATCGACTCACACCAAGGTGGCACTTGGCACAGCCCTGTGGGAAAGCCTCGTGGGAAAGCCTCGAGGGAAAGCCTTGAGTGAAAGCCACAGATCCCTCGATCCACGTGACAGGAAGCGTGACCCTACTGCTGCAGCTCGGGAGGGAAGCGCACGTGGATGCCCCAACTCGAACGAGGCATGACTCCCCTGGGGAGACTCAGAGGCACCCCAAGATCCATGTCAACACTGGAGAGGAATCCTCAGGTACCGGACCCGACTCCACACAAGGTCTTACTTCCCGGCATCGACGGGAGAGGAATCCCGAGATGGCCCCTAGCAACTTGCATGGGGACTGGCCCTTCCTGAGGCCACCAGAGCGGGTCCCTGAGGTCCCCGTCGTAACTCGAGAAGACCTGCCGCAACTCGAGAATAACCAGGAGGTTCAACCCTGCAGACGAGATAAGGCCCATTTCCGCAGAGGCTTCTCGGGGCTAATCACACCTCACCTCTGGAACGTCGAAAGGGTCCTTCACACCCTGGGTGCAACTCAAGAAGTTCCCCGACATACCCGTCTCCACTCGAGAGGAAACACGAGGGTCCCGCCCACATACAGAGGTGCCCCGTTTCCGCCTCGTAGCTCGAGGTGAGGGATCCTTTCCCTGCTTCTTCGGGAAAGAATTCCCGGCGTTCCCGTCGCATCTCAAGAGGAGGCCCTCTCAACAGGAATGGCGAGAGGAACTCCAGGGTCGTGCCACCATTCCAAGAGTCCCCCAGATGTCTCAGTCCATTCCAGAGGACCTCTTTTCCCTTCACCGGCTCGTCTTTCACGCCGAGGATCGACAGCCACCAAGGTGGCACTTTGCACAGCCCTGTGGGTTTGCCTCGTGGGAAAGCCTCCAGGGAAAGCCTCGAGGGAAAGCCACTGATCCCTCGATCCACGTGACAGGAAGCGTGACACTACTGCTGCAGCTCGGGAGGGAAGGGCACGTGCATGCCCCCACACGAGATGAGACCTGATTCCCCTGGGGAGACTCCGAGGCACCAGAAGATCCATGTCAACACTGGAGAGGAATGCTCAGGTTCCGGCCCCGACTCCACACAAGGTCTTAGGCCCCGGCATCGACGGGAGAGGAATCCCGAGATGGCCCCTAGCAACTCGCATGGGGACTGGCCCTTCCTGAGGCCACCAGAGCGGGTCCCTGAGGTCCCCGTCGTAACTCGAGAAGACCTGCCGCAACTCGAGAACATCCAGGAGGTTCTCTCCTGCAGGCGAGAGGAGGCCCATTTCCGCTGAGGCTTTTCGGGGCTAATCACTCCTCAACTCTGGAACGTCGAAAGGGTCCTTCACACCCTTGGTGCAACTCAAGAAGTTCCCCGACATACCCGTCTCCACTCGAGAGGAAACACGAGGGTGCCGCCCACATCCAGAGGAGCCCCGTTTCCGCCTCGTAGCTCGAGGTGAGGGATCCTTTCCCTGCTTCGTCGGGAAAGAATTCCCGGCGTTCCCGTCGCATCTCAATAGGAGGCCCTCTCATCAGGAACGGCGACAGGAACTCCAGGGTCTTGCCACCATTTCAAGAGTCCCCCAGATGTCTCAGTCCATTCCAGAGGAACCTCTTTTCCCTTCACCGGCTCGTCTTTCACGCCGAGGATCGACTCACACCAAGGTGGCACTTGGCATGGCCCTGTTCGATTGCCTCGTGGTAAAGCTCGAGGGAAAGCCTCGAGGGAAAGCCACAGATCCCTTGATCCACGTGACAGGAAGCGTGACACTACTGCTGCAGCTCGGGAGGGAAGGGCACGTGCATGCCCCCACACGAGACGAGACATGACTCCCCTGGGGAGACTCCAAGGCACCCCAAGGTCCATGTCAACACTGGGGAGGAATGCTCAGGTTCCGGCCCCGACTCCACACAAGGTCTTAGGCCCAGGCATCGATGGGAGAGGAATCCCGAGATGGCCTCTAGCAACTCGCGTGGGTCCTGGCCCTTCCAGAGGCCACCAGAGCGGGTCCCTGAGATCCCTGTCGTAACTCGAGAAGACATGCCGCAACTCGAGAATGTACAGGAGGATCTCCCCTCCAGGCGAGAGGAGGCCCATTTCCGCAGAGGCTTCTCGGGGCTAATCACACCTCACCTCTGGAACGTCGAAAGGGTCCTTCACACCCTGGGTGCAACTCAAGAAGTTCCCCGACATACCCGTCTCCACTCGAGAGGAAACACGAGGGTCCCGTCCACATCCAGAGGAGCCCCGTTTCCGCCTCATAGCTCGAGGTGAAGGATCCTTTCCCTGCTTCGTCGGGAAAGAATTCCCGGGGTTCCCGTCGCATCTCAAGAAGAGGCCCTCTCAACAGGAACGGCGAGAGGAACTCCAGGGTCGTGCCACCATTCCAAGACTCCCCCAGATGTCAGTCCATTACAGAGGAACCTCTTTTCCCTTCACCGGCTCGTCTTTCACGCCGAGGATCGACTCACACCAAAGTGGCACTTGGCACAGCCCTGTGGGAAAGCCTCGTGGGAAAGCCTCGAGGGAAAGCCTTGAGGGAAAGCCACAGATCCCTCGATCCACGTGACAGGAAGCGTGACCCGACTGCTGCAGCTCGGGAGGGAAGCGCACGTGGATGCCCCAACTCGAACGAGGCATGACTCCCCTGGGGAGACTCAGAGGCACCCCAAGATCCATGTCAACACTGGAGAGGAATCCTCAGGTACCGGACCCGACTCCACACAAGGTCTTACTTCCCGGCATCGACGGGAGAGGAATCCCGAGATGGCCCCTAGCAACTTGCATGGGGACTGGCCCTTCCTGAGGCCACCAGAGCGGGTCCCTGAGGTCCCCGTCGTAACTCGAGAAGACCTGCCGCAACTCGAGAATAACCAGGAGGTTCAACCCTGCAGACGAGATAAGGCCCATTTCCGCAGAGGCTTCTCGGGGCTAATCACACCTCACCTCTGGAACGTCGAAAGGGTCCTTCACACCCTGGGTGCAACTCAAGAAGTTCCCCGACATACCCGTCTCCACTCGAGAGGAAACACGAGGGTCCCGCCCACATACAGAAGTGCCCCGTTTCCGCCTCGTAGCTCGAGGTGAGGGATCCTTTCCCTGCTTCTTCGGGAAAGAATTCCCGGCGTTCCCGTCGCATCTCAAGAGGAGGCCCTCTCAACAGGAATGGCGAGAGGAACTCCAGGGTCGTGCCACCATTCCAAGAGTCCCCCAGATGTCTCAGTCCATTCCAGAGGACCTCTTTTCCCTTCACCGGCTCGTCTTTCACGCCGAGGATCGACAGCCACCAAGGTGGCACTTTGCACAGCCCTGTGGGTTTGCCTCGTGGGAAAGCCTCCAGGGAAAGCCTCGAGGGAAAGCCACTGATCCCTCGATCCACGTGACAGGAAGCGTGACACTACTGCTGCAGCTCGGGAGGGAAGGGCACGTGCATGCCCCCACACGAGATGAGACCTGATTCCCCTGGGGAGACTCCGAGGCACCAGAAGATCCATGTCAACACTGGAGAGGAATGCTCAGGTTCCGGCCCCGACTCCACACAAGGTCTTAGGCCCCGGCATCGACGGGAGAGGAATCCCGAGATGGCCCCTAGCAACTCGCATGGGGACTGGCCCTTCCTGAGGCCACCAGAGCGGGTCCCTGAGGTCCCCGTCGTAACTCGAGAAGACCTGCCGCAACTCGAGAACATCCAGGAGGTTCTCTCCTGCAGGCGAGAGGAGGCCCATTTCCGCTGAGGCTTTTCGGGGCTAATCACTCCTCAACTCTGGAACGTCGAAAGGGTCCTTCACACCCTTGGTGCAACTCAAGAAGTTCCCCGACATACCCGTCTCCACTCGAGAGGAAACACGAGGGTGCCGCCCACATCCAGAGGAGCCCCGTTTCCGCCTCGTAGCTCGAGGTGAGGGATCCTTTCCCTGCTTCGTCGGGAAAGAATTCCCGGCGTTCCCGTCGCATCTCAATAGGAGGCCCTCTCATCAGGAACGGCGAGAGGAACTCCAGGGTCTTGCCACCATTTCAAGAGTCCCCCAGATGTCTCAGTCCATTCCAGAGGAACCTCTTTTCCCTTCACCGGCTCGTCTTTCACGCCGAGGATCGACTCACACCAAGGTGGCACTTGGCATGGCCCTGTTCGATTGCCTCGTGGGAAAGCTCGAGGGAAAGCCTCGAGGGAAAGCCACAGATCCCTTGATCCACGTGACAGGAAGCGTGACACTACTGCTGCAGCTCGGGAGGGAAGGGCACGTGCATGCCCCCACACGAGACGAGACATGACTCCCCTGGGGAGACTCCAAGGCACCCCAAGGTCCATGTCAACACTGGGGAGGAATGCTCAGGTTCCGGCCCCGACTCCACACAAGGTCTTAGGCCCAGGCATCGATGGGAGAGGAATCCCGAGATGGCCTCTAGCAACTCGCGTGGGTCCTGGCCCTTCCAGAGGCCACCAGAGCGGGTCCCTGAGTTCCCTGTCGTAACTCGAGAAGACATGCCGCAACTCGAGAAAATCCAGGAGGATCTCCCCTCCAGGCGAGAGGAGGCCCATTTCCGCAGAGGCTTCTCGGGGCTAATCACACCTCACCTCTGGAACGTCGAAAGGGTCCTTCACACCCTGGGTGCAACTCAAGAAGTTCCCCGACATACCCGTCTCCACTCGAGAGGAAACACGAGGGTCCCGTCCACATCCAGAGGAGCCCCGTTTCCGCCTCATAGCTCGAGGTGAAGGATCCTTTCCCTGCTTCGTCGGGAAAGAATTCCCGGGGTTCCCGTCGCATCTCAAGAAGAGGCCCTCTCAACAGGAACGGCGAGAGGAACTCCAGGGTCGTGCCACCATTCCAAGACTCCCCCAGATGTCAGTCCATTACAGAGGAACCTCTTTTCCCTTCACCGGCTCGTCTTTCACGCCGAGGATCGACTCACACCAAGGTGGCACTTGGCATGGCCCTGTTCGATTGCCTCGTGGTAAAGCTCGAGGGAAAGCCTCGAGGGAAAGCCACAGATCCCTTGATCCACGTGACAGGAAGCGTGACACTACTGCTGCAGCTCGGGAGGGAAGGGCACGTGCATGCCCCCACACGAGACGAGACATGACTCCCCTGGGGAGACTCCAAGGCACCCCAAGGTCCATGTCAACACTGGGGAGGAATGCTCAGGTTCCGGCCCCTACTCCACACAAGGTCTTAGGCCCAGGCATCGATGGGAGAGGAATCCCGAGATGGCCTCTAGCAACTCGCGTGGGTCCTGGCCCTTCCAGAGGCCACCAGAGCGGGTCCCTGAGGTCCCTGTCGTAACTCGAGAAGACATGCCGCAACTCGAGAAAATCCAGGAGGATCTCCCCTCCAGGCGAGAGGAGGCCCATTTCCGCAGAGGCTTCTCGGGGCTAATCACACCTCACCTCTGGAACGTCGAAAGGGTCCTTCACACCCTGGGTGCAACTCAAGAAGTTCCCCGACATACCCGTCTCCACTCGAGAGGAAACACGAGGGTCCCGTCCACATCCAGAGGAGCCCCGTTTCCGCCTCATAGCTCGAGGTGAAGGATCCTTTCCCTGCTTCGTCGGGAAAGAATTCCCGGGGTTCCCGTCGCATCTCAAGAAGAGGCCCTCTCAACAGGAACGGCGAGAGGAACTCCAGGGTCGTGCCACCATTCCAAGACTCCCCCAGATGTCAGTCCATTACAGAGGAACCTCTTTTCCCTTCACCGGCTCGTCTTTCACGCCGAGGATCGACTCACACCAAGGTGGCACTTGGCACAGCCCTGTGGGAAAGCCTCGTGGGAAAGCCTCGAGGGAAAGCCTTGAGGGAAAGCCACAGATCCCTCGATCCACGTGACAGGAAGCGTGACCCTACTGCTGCAGCTCGGGAGGGAAGCGCACGTGGATGCCCCAACTCGAACGAGGCATGACTCCCCTGGGGAGACTCAGAGGCACCCCAAGATCCATGTCAACACTGGAGAGGAATCCTCAGGTACCGGACCCGACTCCACACAAGGTCTTACTTCCCGGCATCGACGGGAGAGGAATCCCGAGATGGCCCCTAGCAACTTGCATGGGGACTGGCCCTTCCTGAGGCCACCAGAGCGGGTCCCTGAGGTCCCCGTCGTAACTCGAGAAGACCTGCCGCAACTCGAGAATAACCAGGAGGTTCAACCCTGCAGACGAGATAAGGCCCATTTCCGCAGAGGCTTCTCGGGGCTAATCACACCTCACCTCTGGAACGTCGAAAGGGTCCTTCACACCCTGGGTGCAACTCAAGAAGTTCCCCGACATACCCGTCTCCACTCGAGAGGAAACACGAGGGTCCCGCCCACATACAGAGGTGCCCCGTTTCCGCCTCGTAGCTCGAGGTGAGGGATCCTTTCCCTGCTTCTTCGGGAAAGAATTCCCGGCGTTCCCGTCGCATCTCAAGAGGAGGCCCTCTCAACAGGAATGGCGAGAGGAACTCCAGGGTCGTGCCACCATTCCAAGAGTCCCCCAGATGTCTCAGTCCATTCCAGAGGACCTCTTTTCCCTTCACCGGCTCGTCTTTCACGCCGAGGATCGACAGCCACCAAGGTGGCACTTTGCACAGCCCTGTGGGTTTGCCTCGTGGGAAAGCCTCCAGGGAAAGCCTCGAGGGAAAGCCACTGATCCCTCGATCCACGGGACAGGAAGCGTGACACTACTGCTGCAGCTCGGGAGGGAAGGGCACGTGCATGCCCCCACACGAGATGAGACCTGATTCCCCTGGGGAGACTCCGAGGCACCAGAAGATCCATGTCAACACTGGAGAGGAATGCTCAGGTTCCGGCCCCGACTCCACACAAGGTCTTAGGCCCCGGCATCGACGGGAGAGGAATCCCGAGATGGCCCCTAGCAACTCGCATGGGGACTGGCCCTTCCTGAGGCCACCAGAGCGGGTCCCTGAGGTCCCCGTCGTAACTCGAGAAGACCTGCCGCAACTCGAGAACATCCAGGAGGTTCTCTCCTGCAGGCGAGAGGAGGCCCATTTCCGCTGAGGCTTTTCGGGGCTAATCACTCCTCAACTCTGGAACGTCGAAAGGGTCCTTCACACCCTTGGTGCAACTCAAGAAGTTCCCCGACATACCCGTCTCCACTCGAGAGGAAACACGAGGGTGCCGCCCACATCCAGAGGAGCCCCGTTTCCGCCTCGTAGCTCGAGGTGAGGGATCCTTTCCCTGCTTGGTCGGGAAAGAATTCCCGGCGTTCCCGTCGCATCTCAATAGGAGGCCCTCTCATCAGGAACGGCGAGAGGAACTCCAGGGTCTTGCCACCATTTCAAGAGTCCCCCAGATGTCTCAGTCCATTCCAGAGGAACCTCTTTTCCCTTCACCGGCTCGTCTTTCACGCCGAGGATCGACTCACACCAAGGTGGCACTTGGCATGGCCCTGTTCGATTGCCTCGTGGGAAAGCTCGAGGGAAAGCCTCGAGGGAAAGCCACAGATCCCTTGATCCACGTGACAGGAAGCGTGACACTACTGCTGCAGCTCGGGAGGGAAGGGCACGTGCATGCCCCCACACGAGACGAGACATGACTCCCCTGGGGAGACTCCAAGGCACCCCAAGGTCCATGTCAACACTGGGGAGGAATGCTCAGGTTCCGGCCCCGACTCCACACAAGGTCTTAGGCCCAGGCATCGATGGGAGAGGAATCCCGAGATGGCCTCTAGCAACTCGCGTGGGTCCTGGCCCTTCCAGAGGCCACCAGAGCGGGTCCCTGAGGTCCCTGTCGTAACTCGAGAAGACATGCCGCAACTCGAGAAAATCCAGGAGGATCTCCCCTCCAGGCGAGAGGAGGCCCATTTCCGCAGAGGCTTCTCGGGGCTAATCACACCTCACCTCTGGAACGTCGAAAGGGTCCTTCACACCCTGGGTGCAACTCAAGAAGTTCCCCGACATACCCGTCTCCACTCGAGAGGAAACACGAGGGTCCCGTCCACATCCAGAGGAGCCCCGTTTCCGCCTCATAGCTCGAGGTGAAGGATCCTTTCCCTGCTTCGTCGGGAAAGAATTCCCGGGGTTCCCGTCGCATCTCAAGAAGAGGCCCTCTCAACAGGAACGGCGAGAGGAACTCCAGGGTCGTGCCACCATTCCAAGACTCCCCCAGATGTCAGTCCATTACAGAGGAACCTCTTTTGCTTCACCGGCTCGTCTTTCACGCCGAGGATCGACTCACACCAAGGTGGCACTTGGCACAGCCCTGTGGGAAAGCCTCGTGGGAAAGCCTCGAGGGAAAGCCTTGAGGGAAAGCAACAGATCCCTCGATCCACGTGACAGGAAGCGTGACCCTACTGCTGCAGTTCGGGAGGGAAGCGCACGTGGATGCCCCAACTCGAACGAGGCATGACTCCCCTGGGGAGACTCAGAGGCACCCCAAGATCCATGTCAACACTGGAGAGGAATCCTCAGGTACCGGACCCGACTCCACACAAGGTCTTACTTCCCGGCATCGACGGGAGAGGAATCCCGAGATGGCCCCTAGCAACTTGCATGGGGACTGGCCCTTCCTGAGGCCACCAGAGCGGGTCCCTGAGGTCCCCGTCGTAACTCGAGAAGACCTGCCGCAACTCGAGAATAACCAGGAGGTTCAACCCTGCAGACGAGATAAGGCCCATTTCCGCAGAGGCTTCTCGGGGCTAATCACACCTCACCTCTGGAACGTCGAAAGGGTCCTTCACACCCTGGGTGCAACTCAAGAAGTTCCCCGACATACCCGTCTCCACTCGAGAGGAAACACGAGGGTCCCGCCCACATACAGAGGTGCCCCGTTTCCGCCTCGTAGCTCGAGGTGAGGGATCCTTTCCCTGCTTCTTCGGGAAAGAATTCCCGGCGTTCCCGTCGCATCTCAAGAGGAGGCCCTCTCAACAGGAATGGCGAGAGGAACTCCAGGGTCGTGCCACCATTCCAAGAGTCCCCCAGATGTCTCAGTCCATTCCAGAGGACCTCTTTTCCCTTCACCGGCTCGTCTTTCACGCCGAGGATCGACAGCCACCAAGGTGGCACTTTGCACAGCCCTGTGGGTTTGCCTCGTGGGAAAGCCTCCAGGGAAAGCCTCGAGGGAAAGCCACTGATCCCTCGATCCACGTGACAGGAAGCGTGACACTACTGCTGCAGCTCGGGAGGGAAGGGCACGTGCATGCCCCCACACGAGATGAGACCTGATTCCCCTGGGGAGACTCCGAGGCACCAGAAGATCCATGTCAACACTGGAGAGGAATGCTCAGGTTCCGGCCCCGACTCCACACAAGGTCTTAGGCCCCGGCATCGACGGGAGAGGAATCCCGAGATGGCCCCTAGCAACTCGCATGGGGACTGGCCCTTCCTGAGGCCACCAGAGCGGGTCCCTGAGGTCCCCGTCGTAACTCGAGAAGACCTGCCGCAACTCGAGAACATCCAGGAGGTTCTCTCCTGCAGGCGAGAGGAGGCCCATTTCCGCTGAGGCTTTTCGGGGCTAATCACTCCTCAACTCTGGAACGTCGAAAGGGTCCTTCACACCCTTGGTGCAACTCAAGAAGTTCCCCGACATACCCGTCTCCACTCGAGAGGAAACACGAGGGTGCCGCCCACATCCAGAGGAGCCCCGTTTCCGCCTCGTAGCTCGAGGTGAGGGATCCTTTCCCTGCTTCGTCGGGAAAGAATTCCCGGCGTTCCCGTCGCATCTCAATAGGAGGCCCTCTCATCAGGAACGGCGAGAGGAACTCCAGGGTCTTGCCACCATTTCAAGAGTCCCCCAGATGTCTCAGTCCATTCCAGAGGAACCTCTTTTCCCTTCACCGGCTCGTCTTTCACGCCGAGGATCGACTCACACCAAGGTGGCACTTGGCATGGCCCTGTTCGATTGCCTCGTGGGAAAGCTCGAGGGAAAGCCTCGAGGGAAAGCCACAGATCCCTTGATCCACGTGACAGGAAGCGTGACACTACTGCTGCAGCTCGGGAGGGAAGGGCACGTGCATGCCCCCACACGAGACGAGACATGACTCCCCTGGGGAGACTCCAAGGCACCCCAAGGTCCATGTCAACACTGGGGAGGAATGCTCAGGTTCCGGCCCCGACTCCACACAAGGTCTTAGGCCCAGACATCGATGGGAGAGGAATCCCGAGATGGCCTCTAGCAACTCGCGTGGGTCCTGGCCCTTCCAGAGGCCACCAGAGCGGGTCCCTGAGGTCCCTGTCGTAACTCGAGAAGACATGCCGCAACTCGAGAAAATCCAGGAGGATCTCCCCTCCAGGCGAGAGGAGGCCCATTTCCGCAGAGGCTTCTCGGGGCTAATCACACCTCACCTCTGGAACGTCGAAAGGGTCCTTCACACCCTGGGTGCAACTCAAGAAGTTCCCCGACATACCCGTCTCCACTCGAGAGGAAACACGAGGGTCCCGTCCACATCCAGAGGAGCCCCGTTTCCGCCTCATAGCTCGAGGTGAAGGATCCTTTCCCTGCTTCGTCGGGAAAGAATTCCCGGGGTTCCCGTCGCATCTCAAGAAGAGGCCCTCTCAACAGGAACGGCGAGAGGAACTCCAGGGTCGTGCCACCATTCCAAGACTCCCCCAGATGTCAGTCCATTACAGAGGAACCTCTTTTCCCTTCACCGGCTCGTCTTTCACGCCGAGGATCGACTCACACCAAGGTGGCACTTGGCACAGCCCTGTGGGAAAGCCTCGTGGGAAAGCCTCGAGGGAAAGCCTTGAGGGAAAGCCACAGATCCCTCGATCCACGTGACAGGAAGCGTGACCCTACTGCTGCAGCTCGGGAGGGAAGCGCACGTGGATGCCCCAACTCGAACGAGGCATGACTCCCCTGGGGAGACTCAGAGGCACCCCAAGATCCATGTCAACACTGGAGAGGAATCCTCAGGTACCGGACCCGACTCCACACAAGGTCTTACTTCCCGGCATCGACGGGAGAGGAATCCCGAGATGGCCCCTAGCAACTTGCATGGGGACTGGCCCTTCCTGAGGCCACCAGAGCGGGTCCCTGAGGTCCCCGTCGTAACTCGAGAAGACCTGCCGCAACTCGAGAATAACCAGGAGGTTCAACCCTGCAGACGAGATAAGGCCCATTTCCGCAGAGGCTTCTCGGGGCTAATCACACCTCACCTCTGGAACGTCGAAAGGGTCCTTCACACCCTGGGTGCAACTCAAGAAGTTCCCCGACATACCCGTCTCCACTCGAGAGGAAACACGAGGGTCCCGCCCACATACAGAGGTGCCCCGTTTCCGCCTCGTAGCTCGAGGTGAGGGATCCTTTCCCTGCTTCTTCGGGAAAGAATTCCCGGCGTTCCCGTCGCATCTCAAGAGGAGGCCCTCTCAACAGGAATGGCGAGAGGAACTCCAGGGTCGTGCCACCATTCCAAGAGTCCCCCAGATGTCTCAGTCCATTCCAGAGGACCTCTTTTCCCTTCACCGGCTCGTCTTTCACGCCGAGGATCGACAGCCACCAAGGTGGCACTTTGCACAGCCCTGTGGGTTTGCCTCGTGGGAAAGCCTCCAGGGAAAGCCTCGAGGGAAAGCCACTGATCCCTCGATCCACGTGACAGGAAGCGTGACACTACTGCTGCAGCTCGGGAGGGAAGGGCACGTGCATGCCCCCACACGAGATGAGACCTGATTCCCCTGGGGAGACTCCGAGGCACCAGAAGATCCATGTCAACACTGGAGAGGAATGCTCAGGTTCCGGCCCCGACTCCACACAAGGTCTTAGGCCCCGGCATCGACGGGAGAGGAATCCCGAGATGGCCCCTAGCAACTCGCATGGGGACTGGCCCTTCCTGAGGCCACCAGAGCGGGTCCCTGAGGTCCCCGTCGTAACTCGAGAAGACCTGCCTCAACTCGAGAACATCCAGGAGGTTCTCTCCTGCAGGCGAGAGGAGGCCCATTACCGCAGAGGCTTTTCGGGGCTAATCACTCCTCAACTCTGGAACGTCGAAATGGTCCTTCACACCCTTGGTGCAACTCAAGAAGTTCCCCGACATACCCGTCTCCACTCGAGAGGAAACACGAGGGTGCCGCCCACATCCAGAAGAGCCCCGTTTCCGCCTCGTAGCTCGAGGTGAGGGATCCTTTCCCTGCTTCGTCGGGAAAGAATTCCCGGCGTTCCCGTCGCATCTCAATAGGAGGCCCTCTTATCAGGAACGGCAAGAGGAACTCCAGGGTCTTGCCACCATTTCAAGAGTCCCCCAGATGTCTCAGTCCATTCCAGAGGAACCTCTTTTCCCTTCACCGGCTCGTCTTTCACGCCGAGGATCGACTCACACCAAGGTGGCACTTGGCATGGCCCTGTGGGAAAGCCTCGTGGGAAAGCCTCGAGGGAAAGCCTTGAGGGAAAGCCACAGATCCCTCGATCCACGTGACAGGAAGCGTGACCCTACTGCTGCAGCTCGGGAGGGAAGCGCACGTGGATGCCCCAACTCGAACGAGGCCTGTCTCCCCTGGGGAGACTCAGAGGCACCCCAAAATCCATGTCAACACTGGAGAGGAATCCTCAGGTACTGGACCCGACTCCACACAAGGTCTTAGTTCCCAGCATCGACGGGAGAGGAATCCCGAGATGGCCCCTAGCAACTTGCATGGGGACTGGCCCTTCCTGAGGCCACCAGAGCGGGTCCCTGAGGTCCCCGTCGTAACTCGAGAAGACCTGCCGCAACTCGAGAATATCCAGGAGATTCTCCCCTGCAGGCGAGATGAGGCCCATTTCCGCAGAGGCTTCTCGGGGCTAATCACACCTCACCTCTGGAACGTCGAAAGGGTCCTTCACACCCTGGGTGCAACTGAAGAAGTTCCCCGACATACCCGTCTCCACTCGAGAGGAAACACGAGGGTCCCGCCCACATCCAGAGGAGCCCCGTTTCCGCCTCCTAGCTCGAGGTGAGGGATACTTTCCCTGCTTCGTCGGGAAAGAATTCCCGGCGTTCCCGTCGCATCTCAAGAGGAGGCCCTCTCAACAGGAACAGCGAGAGGAACTCCGGGGTCGTGCCACCATTCCAAGAGTCCCCCAGATGTCTCATTCCATTCCAGAGGAACCTCTTTTCCCTTCACCGGCTCGTCTTTCATGCCGAGGATCGACTCACACCAAGGTGGCACTTGGCATGGCCCTGTGGGAAAGCCTCGTGGGAAAGCCTCGAGGGACAGCCTCGAGGGAAAGCCACAGATCCCTTGATCCACGTGACAGGAAGCGTGACGCTACTGCTGCAGCTCGGGAGGGAAGCGCACGTGCATGCCCCCACTCGAGACGAGGCCTGACTCCCCTGGGGAGACTCAGAGGCACCCCAAGATCCATGTCAACACTGGAGAGAAGTGCTCAGGTTCCGGCCCTGACTGCACACAAGGTCTTAGGCCCCGGCATCGACGGGAGAGGAATCCCGAGATGGCCCCTAGCAACTCGCATGGGGACTGGCCCTTCCTGAGGCCACCAGAGCGGGTCCCTGAGGTCCCCGTCGTAACTCGAGAAGACCTGCCGCAACTCGAGAACATCCAGGAGGTTCTCTCCTGCAGGCGAGAGGAGGCCCATTTCCGCTGAGGCTTTTCGGGGCTAATCACTCCTCAACTCTGGAACGTCGAAAGGGTCCTTCACACCCTTGGTGCAACTCAAGAAGTTCCCCGACATACCCGTCTCCACTCGAGAGGAAACACGAGGGTACCGCCCACATCCAGAGGAGCCCCGTTTCCGCCTCGTAGCTCGAGGTGAGGGATCCTTTCCCTGCTTCGTCGGGAAAGAATTCCCGGCGTTCCCGTCGCATCTCAATAGGAGGCCCTCTCATCAGGAACGGCGAGAGGAACTCCAGGGTCTTGCCACCATTTCAAGAGTCCCCCAGATGTCTCAGTCCATTCCAGAGGAACCTCTTTTCCCTTCACCGGCTCGTCTTTCACGCCGAGGATCGACTCACACCAAGGTGGCACTTGGCATGGCCCTGTTCGATTGCCTCGTGGTAAAGCTCGAGGGAAAGCCTCGAGGGAAAGCCACAGATCCCTTGATCCACGTGACAGGAAGCGTGACACTACTGCTGCAGCTCGGGAGGGAAGCGCACGTGGATGCCCCAACTCGAACGAGGCATGACTCCCCTGGGGAGACTCAGAGGCACCCCAAGATCCATGTCAACACTGGAGAGGAATCCTCAGGTACCGGACCCGACTCCACACAAGGTCTTACTTCCCGGCATCGACGGGAGAGGAATCCCGAGATGGCCCCTAGCAACTTGCATGGGGACTGGCCCTTCCTGAGGCCACCAGAGCGGGTCCCTGAGGTCCCCGTCGTAACTCGAGAAGACCTGCCGCAACTCGAGAATAACCAGGAGGTTCAACCCTGCAGACGAGATAAGGCCCATTTCCGCAGAGGCTTCTCGGGGCTAATCACACCTCACCTCTGGAACGTCGAAAGGGTCCTTCACACCCTGGGTGCAACTGAAGAAGTTCCCCGACATACCCGTCTCCACTCGAGAGGAAACACGAGGGTCCCGCCCACATACAGAGGTGCCCCGTTTCCGCCTCGTAGCTCGAGGTGAGGGATCCTTTCCCTGCTTCTTCGGGAAAGAATTCCCGGCGTTCCCGTCGCATCTCAAGAGGAGGCCCTCTCAACAGGAATGGCGAGAGGAACTCCAGGGTCGTGCCACCATTCCAAGAGTCCCCCAGATGTCTCAGTCCATTCCAGAGGACCTCTTTTCCCTTCACCGGCTCGTCTTTCACGCCGAGGATCGACAGCCACCAAGGTGGCACTTTGCACAGCCCTGTGGGTTTGCCTCGTGGGAAAGCCTCCAGGGAAAGCCTCGAGGGAAAGCCACTGATCCCTCGATCCACGTGACAGGAAGCGTGACACTACTGCTGCAGCTCGGGAGGGAAGGACACGTGCATGCCCCCACACGAGATGAGACCTGATTCCCCTGGGGAGACTCCGAGGCACCAGAAGATCCATGTCAACACTGGAGAGGAATGCTCAGGTTCCGGCCCCGACTCCACACAAGGTCTTAGGCCCCGGCATCGACGGGAGAGGAATCCCGAGATGGCCCCTAGCAACTCGCATGGGGACTGGCCCTTCCTGAGGCCACCAGAGCGGGTCCCTGAGGTCCCCGTCGTAACTCGAGAAGACCTGCCGCAACTCGAGAACATCCAGGAGGTTCTCTCCTGCAGGCGAGAGGAGGCCCATTTCCGCTGAGGCTTTTCGGGGCTAATCACTCCTCAACTCTGGAACGTCGAAAGGGTCCTTCACACCCTTGGTGCAACTCAAGAAGTTCCCCGACATACCCGTCTCCACTCGAGAGGAAACACGAGGGTGCCGCCCACATCCAGAGGAGCCCCGTTTCCGCCTCGTAGCTCGAGGTGAGGGATCCTTTCCCTGCTTCGTCGGGAAAGAATTCCCGGCGTTCCCGTCGCATCTCAATAGGAGGCCCTCTCATCAGGAACGGCGAGAGGAACTCCAGGGTCTTGCCACCATTTCAAGAGTCCCCCAGATGTCTCAGTCCATTCCAGAGGAACCTCTTTTCCCTTCACCGGCTCGTCTTTCACGCCGAGGATCGACTCACACCAAGGTGGCACTTGGCATGGCCCTGTTCGATTGCCTCGTGGGAAAGCTCGAGGGAAAGCCTCGAGGGAAAGCCACAGATCCCTTGATCCACGTGACAGGAAGCGTGACACTACTGCTGCAGCTCGGGAGGGAAGGGCACGTGCATGCCCCCACACGAGACGAGACATGACTCCCCTGGGGAGACTCCAAGGCACCCCAAGGTCCATGTCAACACTGGGGAGGAATGCTCAGGTTCCGGCCCCGACTCCACACAAGGTCTTAGGCCCAGACATCGATGGGAGAGGAATCCCGAGATGGCCTCTAGCAACTCGCGTGGGTCCTGGCCCTTCCAGAGGCCACCAGAGCGGGTCCCTGAGGTCCCTGTCGTAACTCGAGAAGACATGCCGCAACTCGAGAAAATCCAGGAGGATCTCCCCTCCAGGCGAGAGGAGGCCCATTTCCGCAGAGGCTTCTCGGGGCTAATCACACCTCACCTCTGGAACGTCGAAAGGGTCCTTCACACCCTGGGTGCAACTCAAGAAGTTCCCCGACATACCCGTCTCCACTCGAGAGGAAACACGAGGGTCCCGTCCACATCCAGAGCAGCCCCGTTTCCGCCTCATAGCTCGAGGTGAAGGATCCTTTCCCTGCTTCGTCGGGAAAGAATTCCCGGGGTTCCCGTCGCACCTCAAGAAGAGGCCCTCTCAACAGGAACGGCGAGAGGAACTCCAGGGTCGTGCCACCATTCCAAGACTCCCCCAGATGTCAGTCCATTACAGAGGAACCTCTTTTCCCTTCACCGGCTTGTCTTTCACGCCGAGGATCGACTCACACCAAGGTGGCACTTGGCACAGCCCTGTGGGAAAGCCTCGTGGGAAAGCCTCGAGGGAAAGCCTTGAGGGAAAGCCACAGATCCCTCGATCCACGTGACAGGAAGCGTGACCCTACTGCTGCAGCTCGGGAGGGAAGCGCACGTGGATGCCCCAACTCGAACGAGGCATGACTCCCCTGGGGAGACTCAGAGGCACCCCAAGATCCATGTCAACACTGGAGAGGAATCCTCAGGTACCGGACCCGACTCCACACAAGGTCTTACTTCCCGGCATCGACGGGAGAGGAATCCCGAGATGGCCCCTAGCAACTTCCATGGGGACTGGCCCTTCCTGAGGCCACCAGAGCGGGTCCCTGAGGTCCCCGTCGTAACTCGAGAAGACCTGCCGCAACTCGAGAATAACCAGGAGGTTCAACCCTGCAGACGAGATAAGGCCCATTTCCGCAGAGGCTTCTCGGGGCTAATCACACCTCACCTCTGGAACGTCGAAAGGGTCCTTCACACCCTGGGTGCAACTGAAGAAGTTCCCCGACATACCCGTCTCCACTCGAGAGGAAACACGAGGGTCCCGCCCACATACAGAGGTGCCCCGTTTCTGCCTCGTAGCTCGAGGTGAGGGATCCTTTCCCTGCTTCTTCGGGAAAGAATTCCCGGCGTTCCCGTCGCATCTCAAGAGGAGGCCCTCTCAACAGGAATGGCGAGAGGAACTCCAGGGTCGTGCCACCATTCCAAGAGTCCCCCAGATGTCTCAGTCCATTCCAGAGGACCTCTTTTCCCTTCACCGGCTCGTCTTTCACGCCGAGGATCGACAGCCACCAAGGTGGCACTTTGCACAGCCCTGTGGGTTTGCCTCGTGGGAAAGCCTCCAGGGAAAGCCTCGAGAGAAAGCCACTGATCCCTCGATCCACGGGACAGGAAGCGTGACACTACTGCTGCAGCTCGGGAGGGAAGGGCACGTGCATGCCCCCACACGAGATGAGACCTGATTCCCCTGGGGAGACTCCGAGGCACCAGAAGATCCATGTCAACACTGGAGAGGAATGCTCAGGTTCCGGCCCCGACTCCACACAAGGTCTTAGGCCCCGGCATCGACGGGAGAGGAATCCCGAGATGGCCCCTAGCAACTCGCATGGGGACTGGCCCTTCCTGAGGCCACCAGAGCGGGTCCCTGAGGTCCCCGTCGTAACTCGAGAAGACCTGCCTCAACTCGAGAACATCCAGGAGGTTCTCTCCTGCAGGCGAGAGGAGGCCCATTACCGCAGAGGCTTTTCGGGGCTAATCACTCCTCAACTCTGGAACGTCGAAATGGTCCTTCACACCCTTGGTGCAACTCAAGAAGTTCCCCGACATACCCGTCTCCACTCGAGAGGAAACACGAGGGTGCCGCCCACATCCAGAAGAGCCCCGTTTCCGCCTCGTAGCTCGAGGTGAGGGATCCTTTCCCTGCTTCGTCGGGAAAGAATTCCCGGCGTTCCCGTCGCATCTCAATAGGAGGCCCTCTTATCAGGAACGGCGAGAGGAACTCCAGGGTCTTGCCACCATTTCAAGAGTCCCCCAGATGTCTCAGTCCATTCCAGAGGAACCTCTTTTCCCTTCACCGGCTCGTCTTTCACGCCGAGGATCGACTCACACCAAGGTGGCACTTGGCATGGCCCTGTGGGAAAGCCTCGTGGGAAAGCCTCGAGGGAAAGCCTTGAGGGAAAGCCACAGATCCCTCGATCCACGTGACAGGAAGCGTGACCCTACTGCTGCAGCTCGGGAGGGAAGCGCACGTGGATGCCCCAACTCGAACGAGGCCTGACTCCCCTGGGGAGACTCAGAGGCACCCCAAAATCCATGTCAACACTGGAGAGGAATCCTCAGGTACTGGACCCGACTCCACACAAGGTCTTAGTTCCCGGCATCGACGGGAGAGGAATCCCGAGATGGCCCCTAGCAACTTGCATGGGGACTGGCCCTTCCTGAGGCCACCAGAGCGGGTCCCTGAGGTCCCCGTCGTAACTCGAGAAGACCTGCCGCAACTCGAGAATATCCAGGAGATTCTCCCCTGCAGGCGAGATGAGGCCCATTTCCGCAGAGGCTTCTCGGGGCTAATCACACCTCACCTCTGGAACGTCGAAAGGGTCCTTCACACCCTGGGTGCAACTGAAGAAGTTCCCCGACATACCCGTCTCCACTCGAGAGGAAACACGAGGGTCCCGCCCACATCCAGAGGAGCCCCGTTTCCGCCTCCTAGCTCGAGGTGAGGGATACTTTCCCTGCTTCGTCGGGAAAGAATTCCCGGCGTTCCCGTCGCATCTCAAGAGGAGGCCCTCTCAACAGGAACAGCGAGAGGAACTCCGGGGTCGTGCCACCATTCCAAGAGTCCCCCAGATGTCTCAGTCCATTCCAGAGGAACCTCTTTTCCCTTCACCGGCTCGTCTTTCATGCCGAGGATCGACTCACACCAAGGTGGCACTTGGCATGGCCCTGTGGGAAAGCCTCGTGGGAAAGCCTCGAGGGACAGCCTCGAGGGAAAGCCACAGATCCCTTGATCCTCGTGACAGGAAGCGTGACGCTACTGCTGCAGCTCGGGAGGGAAGCGCACGTGCATGCCCCCACTCGAGACGAGGCCTGACTCCCCTGGGGAGACTCAGAGGCACCCCAAGATCCATGTCAACACTGGAGAGAAGTGCTCAGGTTCCGGCCCTGACTGCACACAAGGTCTTAGGCCCCGGCATCGACGGGAGAGGAATCCCGAGATGGCCCCTAGCAACTCGCATGGGGACTGGCCCTTCCTGAGGCCACCAGAGCGGGTCCCTGAGGTCCCCGTCGTAACTCGAGAAGACCTGCCGCAACTCGAGAACATCCAGGAGGTTCTCTCCTGCAGGCGAGAGGAGGCCCATTTCCGCTGAGGCTTTTCGGGGCTAATCACTCCTCAACTCTGGAACGTCGAAAGGGTCCTTCACACCCTTGGTGCAACTCAAGAAGTTCCCCGACATACCCGTCTCCACTCGAGAGGAAACACGAGGGTACCGCCCACATCCAGAGGAGCCCCGTTTCCGCCTCGTAGCTCGAGGTGAGGGATCCTTTCCCTGCTTCGTCGGGAAAGAATTCCCGGCGTTCCCGTCGCATCTCAATAGGAGGCCCTCTCATCAGGAACGGCGAGAGGAACTCCAGGGTCTTGCCACCATTTCAAGAGTCCCCCAGATGTCTCAGTCCATTCCAGAGGAACCTCTTTTCCCTTCACCGGCTCGTCTTTCACGCCGAGGATCGACTCACACCAAGGTGGCACTTGGCATGGCCCTGTTCGATTGCCTCGTGGGAAAGCTCGAGGGAAAGCCTCGAGGGAAAGCCACAGATCCCTTGATCCACGTGACAGGAAGCGTGACACTACTGCTGCAGCTCGGGAGGGAAGGGCACGTGCATGCCCCCACACGAGACGAGACATGACTCCCCTGGGGAGACTCCAAGGCACCCCAAGGTCCATGTCAACACTGGGGAGGAATGCTCAGGTTCCGGCCCCGACTCCACACAAGGTCTTAGGCCCAGGCATCGATGGGAGAGGAATCCCGAGATGGCCTCTAGCAACTCGCGTGGGGACTGGCCCTTCCAGAGGCCACCAGAGCGGGTCCCTGAGGTCCCTGTCGTAACTCGAGAAGACATGCCGCAACTCGAGAAAATCCAGGAGGATCTCCCCTCCAGGCGAGAGGAGGCCCATTTCCGCAGAGGCTTCTCGGGGCTAATCACACCTCACCTCTGGAACGTCGAAAGGGTCCTTCACACCCTGGGTGCAACTCAAGAAGTTCCCCGACATACCCGTCTCCACTCGAGAGGAAACACGAGGGTCCCGTCCACATCCAGAGCAGCCCCGTTTCCGCCTCATAGCTCGAGGTGAAGGATCCTTTCCCTGCTTCGTCGGGAAAGAATTCCCGGGGTTCCCGTCGCATCTCAAGAAGAGGCCCTCTCAACAGGAACGGCGAGAGGAACTCCAGGGTCGTGCCACCATTCCAAGACTCCCCCAGATGTCAGTCCATTACAGAGGAACCTCTTTTCCCTTCACCGGCTCGTCTTTCACCCCGAGGATCGACTCACACCAAGGTGGCACTTGGCACAGCCCTGTGGGAAAGCCTCGTGGGAAAGCCTCGAGGGAAAGCCTTGAGGGAAAGCCACAGATCCCTCGATCCACGTGACAGGAAGCGTGACCCTACTGCTGCAGCTCGGGAGGGAAGCGCACGTGGATGCCCCAACTCGAACGAGGCATGACTCCCCTGGGGAGACTCAGAGGCACCCCAAGATCCATGTCAACACTGGAGAGGAATCCTCAGGTACCGGACCCGACTCCACACAAGGTCTTACTTCCCGGCATCGACGGGAGAGGAATCCCGAGATGGCCCCTAGCAACTTGCATGGGGACTGGCCCTTCCTGAGGCCACCAGAGCGGGTCCCTGAGGTCCCCGTCGTAACTCGAGAAGACCTGCCGCAACTCGAGAATAACCAGGAGGTTCAACCCTGCAGACGACATAAGGCCCATTTCCGCAGAGGCTTCTCGGGGCTAATCACACCTCACCTCTGGAACGTCGAAAGGGTCCTTCACACCCTGGGTGCAACTCAAGAAGTTCCCCGACATACCCGTCTCCACTCGAGAGGAAATACGAGGGTCCCGCCCACATACAGAGGAGCCCCGTTTCCGCCTCGTAGCTCGAGGTGAGGGATCCTTTCCCTGCTTCTTCGGGAAAGAATTCCCGGCGTTCCCGTCGCATCTCAAGAAGAGGCCCTCTCAACAGGAACGGCGAGAGGAACTCCAGGGTCGTGCCACCATTCCAAGACTCCCCCAGATGTCAGTCCATTCCAGAGGAACCTCTTTTTCCTTCACCGGCTCGTCTTTCACGCCGAGGATCGACTCACACCAAGGTGGCACTTTGCACAGCCCTGTGGGAAAGCCTCGTGGGAAAGCCTCGAGGGAAAGCCTCGAGGGAAACCACAGATCCCTTGATCCACGTGACAGGAAGCGTGACCCTACTGCTGCAGCTCGGGAGGGAAGCGCACGTGCATGCCCCCAATCGAGACGAGTCCTGACTCCCCCGGGGAGACTCAGAGGCACCCCAAGATCCATGTCAACACTGGAGAGGAATCCTCAGGTTCCGGCCCCGACTCCACACAAGGTCTTAGGCCCCGGCATCGATGGGAGAGGAACACCGAGATGGCCCCCAGCAACTCGCATGGGGACTGGCCCTTCCTGAGGCCACCAGTGCGGGTCCCTGAGGTCCCCGTCGTAACTCGAGAAGACCTGCCGCAACTCGAGAATATCCAGGAGGTTCTCCCCTGCAGGCGAGATGAGGCCCATTTCCGCAGAGGCTTCTCGAGGCTAATCACACCTCACCTCTGGAACGTCGAAAGGGTCCTTCACTCCCTTGGTGCAACTCAAGAAGTTCCCCGACTTACCCGTCTCCACTCGAGAGGAAACACGAGGGTCCCGCCCACATCCAGAGGAGCCCCGTTTCCGCCTCGTAGCTCGATGTGAGGGATCCTTTATCTGCTTCTTCGGGAAAGAATTCCGGGCGTTCCCGTCGCATCTCAAGAGGAGGTCCTCTCAACAGGAACGGCGAGAGGAACTCCAGGGTCGTGCCACCATTCCAAAAGTCCCCCAGATGTCTCTGTCCATTCCAGAGGAACCTCTTTTCCCTTCACCGGCTCGTCTTTCACGCCGAGGATCGACTCACACCAAGGTGGCACTTGGCACAGCCCTGTGGGAAAGCCTCGTGGGAAAGCCTCCAGGGAAAGCCTCGAGGGAAAGCCACAGATCCTTTGATCCACGGGACAGGAAGCGTGACCCTACTGCTGCAGCTCGGGAGGGAAGCGCACGTGCATGCCCCCACTCGAGACGAGGCCTGACTCCCCTGGGGAGACTGAGAGGCACCCCAAGATCCATGTCAACACTGGAGAGGAATCCTCAGGTTCCGGCCCCGACTCCACACAAGGTCTAAGGCCCCGGCATCGATGGGAGAGGAATCCCGAGATAGCCCCCAGCAACTCGCATGGGGACTGGCCCTTCCTGAGGCCACCAGAGCGGGTCCCTGAGTTCCCCGTCGTAACTCGAGAAGACCTGCCGCAACTCGAGAATATCTAGCAGGTTCCCCCTGCAGGCGAGATGAGGCCCATTTCCGCAGAGGCTTCTCGGGGCTAATCACACCTCACCTCTGGAACGTCGAAAGGTTCCTTCACACCCTTGGTGCAACTCAAGAAGTTCCCCGACATACCCTTCTCCACTCGAGAGGAAACACGAGGGTCCCGCCCACATTCATAGGAGCCCCGTTTCTGCATCGTAGCTCGAGGTGAGGGATCCTTTCCCTGCTTCGTCGGGAAAGAATTCCCGGCGTTCCCGTCGCATCTCAAGAGGAGGCCCTCTTTACAGGAACGGCGAGAGGACCTCCAGGGTCGTGCCACCATTCCAAGAGTCCACCAGATGTCTCAGTCCATTCCAGAGGAACCTCTTTTCCCTTCACCGGCTCGTCTTTCACGCCGAGGATCGAGTCACACCAAGGTGGCACTTGGCACAGCCCTGTGGGAAAGCCTCGTGGGAAAGCCTCGAGGGAAAGCCTCGAGGGAAAGCCACAGATCCCTTGATCCACGTGACAGGAAACGTGACCCTACTGCTGCAGCTCGGAGGAAAGCGCACGTGCATGCCCCCACACGAGACGTAGCCTGACTCCCCTGGGGAGACTCACAGGCACCCGAAGATCCATGTTAACACTGGAGAGGAATGCTCAGTTTCCCGCCCCGAATCCACACAAGGTCTTCGGCCCCGGCATCGACTGGAGAGGAATCCCGAAATGGCCCCTAGCAACTCGCATGGGGACTGGCCCTTCTTGAGGCCACCAGAGCGGGTCCCTGAAGTCCCCGTCGTAACTCGAGAAGACCTGCCGCAACTCGAGAATATCCAGGAGGTTCTCCCCTGCAGGCCCGATGAGGACCATTTCCGCAGAGGCTTCTCCTGGCTAATAATACCTCACCTCTGGAACGTCGAAAGGGTCCTTCACACCCTTGGTGCAACTCAAGAAGTTCCCCGACATACCCGTCTCCACCCGAGAGGAAACACGAGGGTCCCGCCCACATCCAGAGGAGCCCCGTTTCCGCCTCGTAGCTCGAGGTGAGGGATCCTTTCCCTGCTTCGTCGGGAAAGAATTCCGGGCGTTCCCGTCGCATCTCAAGAAGAGGCCCTCTCAACAGGAACGGCGAGAGGAACTCCAGGGTCGTGCCACCATTCCATGAGTCCCACAGATGTCTCAGTCCATTCCAGAGGAACCTCTTTTCCCTTCACCGGCTCGTTTTTCACGCCGAGGATCGACTCACACCAAGGTGGCACTTGGCACAGCCCTGTGGGAAAGCCTCGTGGGAAAGCCTCGAGGGAAAGCCTCGAGGGAAAGCCACAGATCCCTTCATCCACGTGACAGGAAGCGTGACCCTACTGCTGCAGGTCGGGAGGGAATCGCACGTGCATGCCCCCACTCGAGACGAGGCCTGACTCCCCTGGGGAGACTCAGAGACACCCCAAATCCATGTCAACACTGGAGAGGAATGCTCAGGTTCCGGCCCCGTCTCCACACAAGGCCTTAGGCCCCGGCATCGACGGGAGAGGAATCTCGAGATGGCCCCTAGCAACTCGCATGGGGACTGGCCCTTCCTGAGGCCAACAGAGCGGGTCCCTGAGGTCCCCGTCGTAACTCGAGAAGACCTGCCGCAACTCGAGAATATCCAGAAGGTTCTCCCCTGCAGGCGAGATGAGGCCCATTTCCGCAGAGGCTTCTCGGGGCTAATCACACCTCATCTCTGGAACGTCGAAAGGGTCCTTCACTCCCTTGGTGCAACTCAAGAAGTTCCCCGACATACCCGTCTCCACTCGAGAGGAAACACGAGGGTCCCGCCCACATCCAGAGGAGCCCCGTTTCCGCCTCGTAGCTCGAGGTGAGGGATCCTTTCCCTGCTTCGTCGGGAAAGAATTCCGGGCGTTCCTGTCGCATCTCAAGAGCAGGTCCTCTCAACAGGAACGGAGAGAGGAACTGCAGGGTCGTGCCACCATTCCAAAAGTCCCCCAGATGTCTCAGTGCATTCCAGAGGAACCTCTTTTCCCTTCACCGGCTGGTCTTTCACGCCGAGGATCGACTCACACCAAGGTGGCACTTGGCACAGCCCTGTGGGAAAGCCTCGTGGGAAAGCCTCGAGGGAAATCCTCGAGGGAAAGCCACAGATCCTTTGATCCACGTGACAGGAAGCGTGACCCTACTGCTGCAGCTCTGGAGGGAATCGCACATGCATGCCCCCACTCGAGACGAGGCCTGACTCCCCTGGGGAGACTGAGAGGCACCCCAAGATCCATGTCAACACTGGAGAGGAATCCTCAGGTTCCGGCCCCGACTCCACACAAGGCCTCAGGCCCCGGCATCGATGGGAGAGGAATCCCAAGAAGGCCCCTAGCAACTCGCTTGGGGACTGGCCCTTCCTGAGGCCACCAGAGCGGGTCCCTGAGGTCCCCGTCGTAACTCGAGATGACCTGCCGCAACTCGAGAATATCCAGGAGGTTCTCCCCTGCAGGCGAGATGAGGCCCATTTCCGCAGAGGCTTCTCGGGGCTAATCACACCTCACCTCTGGAACGTCGAAAGGTTCCTTCACACCCTTGGTGCAACTCAAGAAGTTCCCCGACATACCCGTCTCCACTTGAGAGGAAACACGAGGGTCCCGCCCACATCCAGAGGAGCCCCGTTTCCGCTTCGTAGCTCGAGGTGAGGGATCCTTTCCCTGCTTCGTCGGGAAAGAATTCCCGGCGTTCCCGTCGCATCTCAAGAGGAGGCCCTCTCAACAGGAAGGGCAAGAGGAACTCCAGGGTCGTGCCACCATTCCAAGAGTCCCCCAGATGTCTCAGTCCATTCCAGAGGAACCTCTTTTCCCTTCACCGGCTAGTCTTTCAACCCGAGGATCGACTCACACCAAGGTGGCACTTGGCACAGCCCTGTGGGAAAGCCTCGTGGGAAAGCCTCGAGGGAAAGCCGCGAGGGAAAGCCACAGATCCCTTGATCCACGTGACAGGAAGCGTGACCCTACTGCTGCAGCTCGGGAGGGAATCGCACGTGCATGCCCCCACTCGAGACGAGTCCTGACTCCCCTGGGGAGACTCAGAGGCACCCCAAATCCATGTCAACACTGGAGAGGAATGCTCAGGTTCCGGCCCCGACTCCACACAAGGCCTTAGGCCCCGGCATCGACGGGAGAGGAATCTCGAGATGGCCCCTAGCAACTCGCATGGGGACTGGCCCTTCCTGAGGCCACCAGAGCGGGTCCCTGAGGTCCCCGTCGTAACTCGAGAAGACCTGCCGCAACTCGAGAATATCCAGGAGGTTCTCCCCTGCAGGCGAGATGAGGCCCATTTCCGCAGAGGCTTCTCGGGGCTAATCACACCTCACCTCTGGAACTTCGAAAGGGTCCTTCACACCCTTGGTGCAACTCAAGAAGTTCCTCGACATACCCGTCTCCACTCGAGAGGAAACACGAGGATCCCGCCCACATCCAGAGGAGCCCCGTTTCCGCCTCGTAGCTCGAGGTGAGGGATCCTTTCCCTGCTTCGTCGGGAAAGAATTCCCGGCGTTCCCGTCGCATCTCAAGAGGAGGTCCTCTCAACAGGAACGGCGAGAGGAACTGCAGGGTCGTGCCACCATTCCAAAAGTCCCCCAGTTGTATCTGTCCATTCCAGAGGAACCTCTTTTCCCTTCACCGGCTCGTCTTTCACGCCGAGGATCGACTCACACCAAGGTGGCACTTGGCACAGCCCTGTGGGAAAGCCTCGTGGGAAAGCCTCGAGGGAAATCCTCGAGGGAAAGCCACAGATCCTTTGATCCACGTGACAGGAAGCGTGACCCTACTGCTGCAGCTCTGGAGGGAATCGCACGTGCATGCCCCCACTCAAGACGATGCCTGACTCCCCTGGGGAGACTGAGAGGCACCCCAAGATCCATGTCAACACTGGAGAGGAATCCTCAGGTTCCGGCCCCGACTCCACACAAGGTCTTAGGCCCCGGCATCGATGGGAGAGGAATCCCAAGAAGGCCCCTAGCAACTCGCATGGGGACTGGCCCTTCCTGAGGCCACCAGAGCGGGTCCCTGAGGTCCCCGTCGTAACTCGAGAAGACCTGCCGCAACTCGAGAATATCCAGGAGGTTCTCCCCTGCAGGCGAGATGAGGCCCATTTCCGCAGAGGCTTCTCGGGGCTAATCACACCTCACCTCTGGAACGTCGAAAGGTTCCTTCACACCCTTGGTGCAACTCAAGAAGTTCCCCGACATACCCTTCTCCACTCGAGAGGAAACACGAGGGTCCCGCCCACATCCAGAGGAGCCCCGTTTCCGCCTCGTAGCTCGAGGTGAGGGATCCTTTCCGTGCTTCGTCGGGAAAGAATTCCCGGCGTTCCCGTCGCATCTCAAGAGGAGGCCCTCTCAACAGGAACGGCGAGAGGAACTCCAGGGTCGTGCCACCATTCCAAGAGTCCCCCAGATGTCTCAGTCCATTCCAGAGGAACCTCTTTTCCCTTCACCTGCTCCTCTTTCACGCCGAGGATCGACTCACACCAGGTGGCACTTGGCACAGCCCTTTGGGAAAGCCTCGTGGGAAAGCCTCGAGGGAAAGCCTCGAGGGAAAGCCCCAGATCCTTTGATCCACGTGACAGGAAGCGTGACCCTACTGCTGCAGGTCGCAAGGGAATCGCACGTGCATGCCCCCACTCGAGACGAGGCCTGACTCCCCTGGGGAGACTGAGAGGCACCCCAAGATCCATGTCAACACTGGAGAGGAATCCTCAGGTTCCGGCCCCGACTCCACACAAGGTCTTAGGCCCCGGCATCGATGGGAGAGGAATCCCAAGAAGGCCCCTAGCAACTCGCATGGGGACTGGCCCTTCCTGAGGCCACCAGAGCGGGTCCCTGAGGTCCCCGTCGTAACTCGAGAAGACCTGCCGCAACTCGAGAATATCCAGGAGGTTCTCCCCTGCAGGCGACATGAGGCCCATTTCTGCAGAGGCTTCTCGGGGATAATCACACCTCACCTCTGGAACGTCGAAAGGTTCCTTCACACCCTTGGTGCAACTCAAGAAGTTCCCCGACATACCCTTCTCCACTCGAGAGGAAACACGAGGGTCCCGCCCACATCCAGAGGAGCCCCGTTTCCGCCTCGTAGCTCGAGGTGAGGGATCCTTTCCCTGCTTCGTCGGGCAAGAATTCCCGGCGTTCCCGTCGCATCTCAAGAGGAGGGCCTCTCAACAGGAACGGCGAGAGGAACTCCAGTGTCGTGCCACCATACCAAGAATCCCCCAGATGTCTCAGTCCACTCCAGAGGAAACTCTTTTTCCTTCACCGGCTCGTCTCTCACGCCGAGGATACACTCACACCAAGGTGGAACTTGGCACAGCCCTGTGGGAAAGCCTCGTGGGAAAACCTCGAGGGAAAGCCACAGATCCCTTTATCCACGTGACAGGAAGCGTGACCCTACGGCTGCAGCTCGGGAGGGAAGCGCACGTGCATGCCCCCACTCGAGACGAGGCCTGACTCCCCTGGGGAGACTCAGAGGCACCCCAAAATCCATGTCAACACTGGAGAGGAATGCTCAGGTTCCGGCCCCGACTCCACACAAGGCCTTAGGCCCCGGCATCGATGGGAGAGGAATCTGGAGATGGCCACTGGCAACTCGCATGGGGACTGGCCCTTCCTGAGGCCACCAGAGCGGGTCCCTGAGGTCCCCGTCGTAACTCGAGAAGACCTGCCGCAACTCGAGAATATCCAGGAGGTTCTCCCCTGCAGGCGAGATGAGGCCCATTTCCGCAGAGGCTTCTCGGGGCTAATCACACCTCACCTCTGGAACGTCGAAAGGATCCTTCACTCCCTTGGTGCAACTCAAGAAGTTCCCCGACATACCCTTCTCCACTCGAGAGGAAACACGAGGGTCCCGCCCACATCCAGAGGAGCCCCGTTTCCGCCTCGTAGCTCGAGGTGAGGGATCCTTTCCGTGCTTCGTCGGGAAAGAATTCCCGGCGTTCCCGTCGCATCTCAAGAGGAGGCCCTCTCAACAGGAACGGCGAGAGGAACTCCAGGGTCGTGCCACCATTCCAAGAGTCCCCCAGATGTCTCAGTCCATTCCAGAGGAACCTCTTTTCCCTTCACCTGCTCGTCTTTCACGCCGAGGATCGACTCACACCAGGTGGCACTTGGCACAGCCCTTTGGGAAAGCCTCGTGGGAAAGCCTCGAGGGAAAGCCTCGAGGGAAAGCCCCAGATCCTTTGATCCACGTGACAGGAAGCGTGACCCTACTGCTGCAGGTCGCAAGGGAATCGCACGTGCATGCCCCCACTCGAGACGAGGCCTGACTCCCCTGGGGAGACTGAGAGGCACCCCAAGATCCATGTCAACACTGGAGAGGAATCCTCAGGTTCCGGCCCCGACTCCACACAAGGTCTTAGGCCCCGGCATCGATGGGAGAGGAATCCCAAGAAGGCCCCTAGCAACTCGCATGGGGACTGGCCCTTCCTGAGGCCACCAGAGCGGGTCCCTGAGGTCCCCGTCGTAACTCGAGAAGACCTGCCGCAACTCGAGAATATCCAGGAGGTTCTCCCCTGCAGGCGACATGAGGCCCATTTCTGCAGAGGCTTCTCGGGGAAAATCACACCTCACCTCTGGAACGTCGAAAGGTTCCTTCACACCCTTGGTGCAACTCAAGAAGTTCCCCGACATACCCTTCTCCACTCGAGAGGAAACACGAGGGTCCCGCCCACATCCAGAGGAGCCCCGTTTCCGCCTCGTAGCTCGAGGTGAGGGATCCTTTCCCTGCTTCGTCGGGCAAGAATTCCCGGCGTTCCCGTCGCATCTCAAGAGGAGGGCCTCTCAACAGGAACGGCGAGAGGAACTCCAGTGTCGTGCCACCATACCAAGAATCCCCCAGATGTCTCAGTCCACTCCAGAGGAAACTCTTTTTCCTTCACCGGCTCGTCTCTCACGCCGAGGATACACTCACACCAAGGTGGAACTTGGCACAGCCCTGTGGGAAAGCCTCGTGGGAAAACCTCGAGGGAAAGCCACAGATCCCTTTATCCACGTGACAGGAAGCGTGACCCTACGGCTGCAGCTCGGGAGGGAAGCGCACGTGCATGCCCCCACTCGAGACGAGGCCTGACTCCCCTGCGGAGACTCAGAGGCACCCCAAAATCCATGTCAACACTGGAGAGGAATGCTCAGGTTCCGGCCCCGACTCCACACAAGGCCTTAGGCCCCGGCATCGATGGGAGAGGAATCTGGAGATGGCCACTGGCAACTCGCATGGGGACTGGCCCTTCCTGAGGCCACCAGAGTGGGTCCCTGAGGTCCCCGTCGTAACTCGAGAAGACCTGCCGCAACTCGAGAATATCCAGGAGGTTCTCCCCTGCAGGCGAGATGAGGCCCATTTCCGCAGAGGCTTCTCGGGGCTAATCACACCTCACCTCTGGAACGTCGAAAGGATCCTTCACTCCCTTGGTGCAACTCAAGAAGTTCCCCGACATACCCGTCTCCACTCGAGAGGAAACACGAGGGTCCCGCCCACATCCAGAGGAGCCCCGTTTCCGCCTCGTAGCTCGAGGTGAGGGATGCTTTCCCTGCTTCGTCGGGAAAGAATTCCGGGCGTTCCCGTCGCATCTCAAGAGGAGGTCCTCTCAACAGGAACGGCGAGAGGAACTCCAGGGTCGTGCCACCATTCCAAAAGTCCCCCAGATGTCTCTGTCCATTCCAGAGGAACCTCTTTTCCCTTCACCGGCTCGACTTTCACGCCGAGGACCGACTCACACCAAGGTGGCACTTGGCACAGCCCTGTGGGAAAGCCTTGTGGGAAAGCCTCGAGGGAAATCCTCGAGGGAAAGCCTCAGATCCTTTGATCCACGTGACAGGAAGCGTGATCCTACTGCTGCAGCTCGGGAGGGAATCGCACGTGCATGCCCCCACTCGAGACGAGGCCTGACTCCCCTGGGGTGACTGAGAGGCACCCCAAGATCCATGTCAACACTGGAGAGGAATCCTCAGGTTCCGGCCCCGACTCCACACAAGGTCTGAGGCCCCGGCATCGATGGGAGAGGAATCCTGAAATGGCCCCTAGCAACTCGCATGGGGACTGGCCCTTCCTGAGGCCACCAGAGCGGGTCCCTGAGGTCCCCGTCGTAACTCGAGAAGACCTGCCGCAACTCGAGAATATCCAGGAGGTTCTCCCCTGCAGGCGAGATGAGGCCCATTTCCGCAGAGGCTTCTCGGGGCTAATCACACCTCACCTCTGGAACGTCGAAAGGTTCCTTCACACCCTTGGTGCAACTCAAGAAGTTCCCCGACATACCCTTCTCCACTCGAGAGGAAACACGAGGGTCCCGCCCACATCCAGAGGAGCCCCGTTTCCGCCTCGTAGCTCGAGGTGAGGGATCCTTTCCGTGCTTCGTCGGGAAAGAATTCCCGGCGTTCCCGTCGCATCTCAAGAGGAGGCCCTCTCAACAGGAACGGCGAGAGGAACTCCAGGGTCGTGCCACCATTCCAAGAGTCCCCCAGATGTCTCAGTCCATTCCAGAGGAACCTCTTTTCCCTTCACCGGCTCGTCTTTCACGCCGAGGATCGACTCACACCAGGTGGCACTTGGCACAGCCCTTTGGGAAAGCCTCGTGGGAAAGCCTCGAGGGAAAGCCTCGAGGGAAAGCCCCAGATCCTTTGATCCACGTGACAGGAAGCGTGACCCTACTGCTGCAGGTCGCAAGGGAATCGCACGTGCATGCCCCCACTCGAGACGAGGCCTGACTCCCCTGGGGAGACTGAGAGGCACCCCAAGATCCATGTCAACACTGGAGAGGAATCCTCAGGTTCCGGCCCCGACTCCACAGAAGGTCTTAGGCCCCGGCATCGATGGGAGAGGAATCCCAAGAAGGCCCCTAGCAACTTGCATGGGGACTGGCCCTTCCTGAGGCCACCAGAGCGGGTCCCTGAGGTCCCCGTCGTAACTCGAGAAGACCTGCCGCAACTCGAGAATATCCAGGAGGTTCTCCCCTGCAGGCGACATGAGGCCCATTTCTGCAGAGGCTTCTCGGGGATAATCACACCTCACCTCTGGAACGTCGAAAGGTTCCTTCACACCCTTGGTGCAACTCAAGAAGTTCCCCGACATACCCTTCTCCACTCGAGAGGAAACACGAGGGTCCCGCCCACATCCAGAGGAGCCCCGTTTCCGCCTCGTAGCTCGAGGTGAGTGATCCTTTCCCTGCTTCGTCGGGCAAGAATTCCCGGCGTTCCCGTCGCATCTCAAGAGGAGGGCCTCTCAACAGGAACGGCGAGAGGAACTCCAGTGTCGTGCCACCATACCAAGAATCCCCAGATGTCTCAGTCCACTCCAGAGGAAACTCTTTTTCCTTCACCGGCTCGTCTCTCACGCCGAGGATACACTCACACCAAGGTGGAACTTGGCACAGCCCTGTGGGAAAGCCTCGTGGGAAAACCTCGAGGGAAAGCCACAGATCCCTTTATCCACGTGACAGGAAGCATGACCCTACTGCTGCAGCTCGGGAGGCAAGCGCACGTGCATGCCCCAACTCGAGACGAGGCCTGACTCCCCTGGGGAGACTGAGCGGCACCCCAAGATCCATGTCAACACTGGAGAGGAATCCTCAGGTTCCGGCCCCGACTCCACACAAGGTCTTAGGCCCCGGCATCGACGGGAGAGGAATCCCGAGATGGCCCCTAGCAACTCGCATGGGGACTGGCCCTTCCTGAGGCCACCAGAGCGTGTCCCTGAGGTCCCCGTCGTAACTCGAGAAGACCTGCCGCAACTCGAGAATATCCAGGAGGTTCTCCCCTGCAGGCGAGATGAGGCCCATTTCCTCAGAGGCTTCTCGTGGCTAATCACACCTCACCTCTGGAACGTCGAAAGGGTCCTTCACTCCCTTGGTGCAACTCAAGAAGTTCCCCGACATACCCGTCTCCACTCGAGAGGAAACACGAGGGTCCCGCCCACATCCAGAGGAGCCCCGTTTCCGCCTCGTAGCTCGAGGTGAGGGATCCTTTCCCTGCTTCGTCGGGAAAGAATTCCGGGCGTTCCCGACGCATCTCAAGAGGAGGTCCTCTCAACAGGAACGGCGAGAGGAACTCCAGGGTCGTGCCACCATTCCAAAAGTCCCCCAGATGTCTCTGTCCATTCCAGAGGAACCTCTTTTCCCTTCACCGGCTCGTCTTTCACGCCGAGGATCGACTCACACCAAGGTGGCACTTGGCACAGCCCTGTGGGAAAGCCTCGTGGGAAAGCCTCGAGGGAAATCCTCGAGGGAAAGCCACAGATCCTTTGATCCACGTGACAGGAAGCGTGACCCCACTGCTGCAGCTCAGGAGGGAATCGCATGTGCATGCCCCCACTAGAGACGAGGCCTGAATCCCCTGGGGAGACTGAGAGGCACCCCAAGATCCATGTCAACACTGGAGAGGAATCCTCAGGTTCCGGCCCCGACTCCACACAAGGTCTTAGGCCCCGGCATTGATGGGAGAGGAATCCCGAGATGGCCCCCAACAACTCGCATGTGGACTGGCCCTTCCTGAGGCCACCAGAGCGGGTCCCTGAGGTCCCCGTCGTAACTCGAGAAGACCTGCCGCAACTCGAGAATATCCAGGAGGTTCTCCCCTGCAGGCGAGATGAGGCCCATTTCCCCAGAGGCTTCACGGGGCTAATCACACCTCACCTCTGGAACGTCGGAAGGTTCCTTCCCACCCTTGGTACAACTCAAGAAGTTCCCCGACATACCCGTCTCCACTCGAGAGTAAACACGAGGGTCCCGCCCACATCCAGAGGAGCCACGTTTCCGCCTCGTAGCTCGAGGTGAGGGATCCTTTCCCTGCTTCGTCAGCAAAGAATTCCCGGCGTTCCCGTCGCATCTCAAGAGGAGGCCCTCTCAACAGGAACGGTGAGAGGAACTCCAGGGTCGTGCCACCATTCCAAGAGTCCCCCAGATGTCTCAATCCATTCCAGAGGAACCTCTTTTTCCTTCACCGGCTCGTCTTTCACGCCAGGATCGACTCACACCAAGGTGGCACTTGGCACAGCCCTGTGGAAAGCCTCGTGGGAAAGCCTCGAGGGAAAGCCTCGAGGGAAAGCCACAGATCCCTTTATCCACGTGACAGGAAGTGTGACCCTACTGCTGCAGCTCGGGAGGCAAGCGCACGTGCATGCCCCCACTCGAGACGAGTCCTGACTCCCCTGGGGAGACTCAGAGGCACCCCAAAATCCATGTCAACACTGGAGAGGAATCCTCAGGTTCTGGCCCCGACTCCACATAAGGTCTTAGGCCCCGGCATCGAAGGGAGAGGAATCTCGAGATGGCCCCTAGCAACTCGCATGGGGACTGGCCCTTCCTGAGGCCACCAGTGCGGGTCCCTGAGGTCCCCGTCGTAACTCGAGAAGACCTGCCGCAACTCGAGAATATCCAGGAGGTTCTCCCCTGCAGGCGAGATGAGGCCCATTTCCGCAGAGGCTTCTCGTGGCTAATCACACCTCACCTCTGGAACGTCGAAAGGTTCCTTCCCCCCCTTGGTACAACTCAAGAAGTTCCCCGACATACCCGTCTCCACTCGAGACGAAACACGAGGGTCCCGCCCACATCCAGAGGAGCCCCGTTTCCGCCTCGTAGGTCGAGGTGAGGGATCCTTTCCCTGCTTCGTCGGGAAAGTATTCCGGGCGTTCCCCTCGCATCTCAAGAGTAGGCCCTCTCAACAGGAACGGCGAGAGAAACTCCAGGGTCGTGCCACCATTCAAAAAGTCCCCCAGATGTCTCTGTCCATTTCAGAGGAACCTCTTTTCCCTTCACCGGCTCGTGTTTCACGTCGAGGATCGACTCACACCAAGGTGGCACTTGGCACAGCCCTGTGGGAAAGCCTCGGGGGAAAGCCTCGAGGGAAATCCTCGAGGGAATGCCACAGATCCCTTGATCCACGTGACAGGAAGCGTGACCCTACTGCTGCAGCTCGGGAGGGAATCGCACGTGCATGCCCGCACTCGAGACGAGCCCTGACTCCTCTGGGGAGACTGAGAGGCACCCCAAGATCCATGTCAACACTGGAGAGGAATTCTCAGGTTCCGGCCCTGACTCCACACAAGGTCTTAGGCCCCGGGATCGGTCGGAGAGGAATCCCGAGATGGCCCCTAGCAACTCGCATGGGGATTGGCCCTTCCTGAGGCCACCAGAGCGGGTCCCTGAGGTCCCCGTCGTAACTAGAGAAGACCTGCCGCAACTCGAGAATATCCAGGAGGTTCTGCCCTGCAGGGAGATGAGGCTCATTTCCGCAGAGGCTTCTCGGGGCTAATCACACCTCATCTCTGGAACGTCAAAAGGTTCCTTCCCACCCTTGGTAAAACTGAAGAAGTTCCCCGACATACCCGTCTCCACTCGAGAGGAAACACGAGGGTCCCGCCCACATCCAGAGGAGCCCCGTTTCCGCCTCGTAGCTCGAGGTGAGGGATCCTTTCCCTGCTTCGTCGGGAAAGAATTCCGGACGTTCCCGTCGCATCTCAAGAGGAGGCCCTCTCAACAGGAACGGCGAGAGGAACTCCAGGGTCGTGCCACCATTCCAAGAGTCCCCCAGATGTCTCAATCCTTTCCAGAGGAACCTCTTTTTCCTTCACCGGCTCGTCTTTCACGGCGAGGATCGACTCACACCAAGGTGGCACTTGGCATAGCCCTGTGGGAAAGCCTCGGGGAAAGCCTCGAGGGAAAGCCACAGATCCCTTGATCCACGTGACAGGAAGCCTGACCCTACTGCTGCAGCTGGGGAGGGAAGCGCACGTGCATGCCCCCACTCGAGACGAGGCCTGACTCCCCTGGGGAGACTCAGAGGCACCCCAAGATCCATGTCAACACTGGAGAGGAATCCTCAGGTTCCGGCCCCGCCTCCACACAAAGTCTTAGTTCCCGGCATCGACGGGAGAGGAATCCCGAGATGGCCCCTAGCAACACGCATGGGGCCAGGCCCTTCCTGAGGCCACCAGAGCGGGTCCCTGAGGTCCCCGTCGTAACTCGAGAAGACCTGCCGCAACTCGAGAATATCCAGGAGGTTCTCCCCTGCAGGCGAGATGAGGCCCATTTCCGCAGAGGCTTCTCGGGGCTAATCACACCACACCTCTGGAACGTCGAAAGGGTCCTTCACACCCTTCCTGCAACTCAAGAAGTTCCCCGACATACCCGTCTCCACTCGAGAGGAAGCACGAGGGTCCCGCCCACATCCAGAGGAGCCCCGTTTCCGCCTCGTAGCTCGAGGTGAGGGATCCTTTCCCTGCTTCGTCGGGAAAGAATTCCGGGCGTTCCCGTCGCATCTCAAGTTGAGGTCCTCTCAACAGGAACAGCGAGAGGAACTCCAGGGTCGTGCCACCATTCCAAAAGTCCCCCAGATGTCTCTGTCCATTCCAGAGGAACCTCTTTTCCATTCACCGGCTCGTCTTTCACGCCGAGGATCGACTCACACCAAGGTGGCTCTTGGCATAGCCCTGTGTGTAAGCCTCGTGGGAAAGCCTCGAGGGAAAGCCACAGATCCCTTGATCTACGTGACAGGAAGCGTGACCCTACTCCAGCAGCTCGGAAGGAAAGCGCACGTGCATGCCCCCACTCGAGACGAAGCCTGACTCCCCTGGGGAGACTCAGAGGCACCCCAAGATCCATGTCAACACTGGAGAGGAATGCTCAGGTTCCGGCCCCGACTCCACACAAGGTCTTAGGCCATGGCATCGACGGGAGAGGAATCCGAGATGGCCCCTAGCAACTCTCATTGGGACTGGCCGTTACTGAGGCCACCAGAGCGGGTCCCTGAGGTCCCCGTCTTAACTCGAGAAGACCTGCCGCAACTCGAGAATATCCACTAGGTTCTCCCCTGCAGGCGAGATGAGGCCCATTTCCGCAGAGGCTTCTCGGGGCTAATCACATCTCACCTCTGGAACGTCGAAAGGGTCCTTCACAACCTTGGTGCAACTCAAGAAGTTCCCCGACAAACCCGTCTCCACTCGAGAGAAGCACGAGGGTCCGCCCACATCCAGAGGAGCCCCGTATACGCCTCGTAGCTCGAGGTGAGGGATCCTTTCCCTGCTTCGTCGGGAAAGAATTCCCGGCATTCCCGTCGCATCTCAAGAGGAAGCCCTCTCAACAGGAACGGCGAGAGGAACTCCAGGGTCGTGCCACCATTGCAAGAGTCCCCCAGATGTCTCAGTCCATTCCAGAGGAACCTCTTTTCCCTTCACCGGCTCGTCTTTCACGCCGAGGATCGACTCACTCCAAGGTGGCACTTGGCACAGTCCTGTGGGAAAGCCTCGTGGGAAAGCCTCGAGGGAAAGCCTCGAGGGAAAGCCACAGATCCCTTAATCCACGTGACAGGAAGCGTGACCCTACTGCTGCAGCTCGGGAGGGAAACACACGTGCATGCCCCCACTGGAGAAAAGGCCTGACTCCCCTGGTGAGACTCAGAGGCACCCAAAATCCATGTCAACACTGGAGAGGAATCCTCAGGTTCCGGCCCGACTCCACACAAGGTATTAGGCCACGGCATCGACAGGAGAGGAATCCCGAGATGGCCCCTAGCAACTCGCATGGGGACTGGCCCTCCCTGAGGCCACCAGAGCGGGTCCCTGAGGTTCCCGTCTTAACTCGAGAAGACCTGCCGCAACTCGAGAATATCCAGGAGGTTCTCCCCTGTAAGCGACATGAGGCCCATTTCCGCAGAGGCTTCTCGGGGCTAATCACACCTCACCTCTGGAACGTCGAAAGGGTCCTTCACTCCCTTGGTGCAACTCAAGAAGTTCCCCGACATACCCGTCTCCACTCGAGAGGAAACACGAGGGTCCCGCCCACATCCAGAGGAGCCCCGTTTCCGCCTCGTAGCTCGAGGTGAGGCATCCTTTCCCTGCTTCGTCGGGAAAGAATTCCCGGCGTTCCCGTTGCATCTCAAGAGGAGGCCCTCTCAACAGGAACGGCGAGAGGAACTCCAGGGTCGTGCCACCATTCAAAGAGTCCCCCAGATATCTCAGTCCATTCCAAAGGATACTCTTTTCCCTTCACCGGCTCGTCTTTCACGCCGAGGATTGACTCACACCAAGGTGGCACTTGGCTCAGCCCTGTGGGAAACCCTCTTGGGAAAGACTCGAGGGAAAGCCTCGAGGGAAAGCACAGATCCCTTGATACACGTGACAGGAAGCGTTACCCTATTGCTGCAGCACGGGAGGGAAGGGGACGTGCATGCCCCCACTCGAGACGAGGCCTGACTCCCCTGGGGAGACTCAGTGGCACCCCAGATCCATGTCAACACTGGAGAGGAATGCTCAGGTTTCGGCCCCGACTCCACACAAGGTCTTAGGCCCCGGCATCGACGGGAGAGGAATCCCGAGATGGCCCCTAGCAACTCGCATGGGGACTGGCCCTTCCTGAGGCCACCAGAGCGGGTCCCTGAGGTCCCCGTCGTAACTCGAGAAGACCTGCCGCAACTCGAGAACATCCAGGAGGTTCTCCCCTGCAGGCGAGAGGAGGCCCATTTCCGCAGAGGCTTTCCGGGGCTAATCACTCCTCAACTCTGGAACGTCGAAAGGGTCCTTCACACCCTTGGTGCAACTCAAGAAGTTCCCCGACATACCCGTCTCCACTCGAGAGGAAACACGAGGGTGCCGCCCACATCCAGAGGAGCCCCGTTTCCGCCTCGTAGCTCGAGGTGAGGGATCCTTTCCCTGCTTCGTTGGGAAAGAATTCCCGGCGTTCCCGTCGCATCTCAATAGGAGGCCCTCTCATCAGGATTGGCGAGATGAACTCCAGGGTCTTGCCACCATTCCAACAGTCCCCCATATGTCTCAGTCCATTCCAGAGGAACCTCTTCTCCCTTCTCCGGCTCGTGTTTCACGCCGAGGATCGACTCACACCAAGGTGCCACTTGGCATGGCCCTGTGGGAAAGCCTCGTGGGAAAGCCTCGAGGGAAAGCCACAGATCCCTTGATACACGTGACAGGAAGCGTGACCCTACTGCTGCAGCTCGGGAGGAAAGCGCACGTGCATGCCCACACTCGAGACCAAGCCTGACTCCCCTGGGGAGACTCAGAGGCACCCCAAGATGCATGTCAACACTGGAGAGGAATCCTCAGGTTCCAGCCCCTACTCCACAGAAGGTCTTAGTTCCCGGCATCGACGGGAGAGGAATCCCGAGATGGCCCCTAGCAACTCGCATGGGGACTGGACCTTCCTGAGGCCACCAGAGCGGGTCCCTGAGGTCCCCGTCGTAACTCAAGAAGACCTGCCGCAACTCGAGAATATCCAGGAGGTTCTCCCCTGCAGGCGAGATGATGCCCATTTCCGCAGAGGCTTCTCGGGGCTAATCACACCTCACCTCTGGAACGTTCAAAGGGTCCTTCACACCCTAGGTGCAAATCAAGAAGTTCCTCGACATACCCGTCTCCACTCGAGAGGAAACACGAGGGTCCCGCCCACATCCAGAGGAGCCCCGTTTCCGCCTCGTAGCACGAGGTGACTGATCCTTTCCCTGCTTCGTCGGAAAGAATTCCCGGCGTTCCCGTCGCATCTCAAGAGGAGGCCCTCTCAACAGGAACGGCGAGAGGAACTCCAGGGTCGTGCCACCATTCCAAGAGTCCCCGAGATGTCTCAGTCCATTCCAGAGGAACCTCTTTCCCTTCACCGGCTCGTCTTTCACGCCGAGGATCGACTCACACCAAGGTGGCTCTTGGCATAGCCCTGTGTGTAAGCCTCGTGGGAAAGCCTCGAGGGAAACCCACAGATCCCTTGATCTACGTGACAGGAAGCGTGACCCTACTCCAGCAGCTCAGAAGGAAAGCGCACGTGCATGCCCCCACTCGAGACGAAGCCTGACTCCCCTGGGGAGACTCAGAGGCACCCCAAGATCCATGTCAACACTGGAGAGGAATGCTCAGGTTCCGGCCCCGACTCCACACAAGGTCTTAGGCCATGGCATCGACGGGAGAGGAATCCCGAGATGGCCCCTAGCAACTCGCATTGGGACTGGCCGTTCCTGAGGCCATCAGAGCGGGTCTCTGAGGTCCCCGTCTTAACTCGAGAAGACCTGCCGCAACTCGAGAATATCCACTAGGTTCTCCCCTGCAGGCGAGATGAGGCCCATTTCCGCAGAGGCTTCTCGGGGCTAATCACATCTCACCTCTGGAACGTCGAAAGGGTCCTTCACACCCTTGGTGCAACTCAAGAAGTTCCCCGACATACCCGTCTCCACTCGAGAGGAAGCACGAGGGTCCCGCCCACATCCAGAGGAGCCCCGTATACGCCTCGTAGCTCGAGGTGAGGGATCCTTTCCCTGCTTCGTCGGGAAAGAATTCCCGGCGTTTCCGTCGCATCTCAAGAGGAGGCCCTCTCAACAGGAACGGCGAGAGGAACTCCAGGTTCGTGCCACCATTGCAAGAGTCCCCCAGATGTCTCAGTCCATTCCAGAGGAACCTCTTTTCCCTTCACCGGCTCGTCTTTCACGCCGAGGATCGACTCACTCCAAGGTGGCACTTGGCACAGTCCTGTGGGAAAGCCTCGTGGGAAAGCCTCGAGGGAAAGCCTCGAGGGAAAGCCTCGAGGGAAACACTCGAGGGAAAGCTTCGAGGGAAAGCCACAGATCCTTAATCCACGTGACAGGAAGCGTGACCCTACTGCTGCAGCTCGGGAGAAATGCGCACGTGCATGCCCACACTGGAGAAAAGGCCTGACTCCCCTGGGGAGACTCAGTGGCACCCCAAGATCCATGTCAACACTGGAGAGGAATGCTCAGGTTTCGGCCCCGACTCCACACAAGGTCTTAGGCCCTGGCATCGACGGGAGAGGAATCCCGAGATGGCCCCTAGCAACTCGCATGGGGACTGGCCCTTCCTCAGGCCACAAGAGCGGGTCCCTGAGGTCCCCGTCGTAACTCGTGAAGACCTGCCGCAACTCGAGAACATCCAGGAGGTTCTCCCCTGCAGGCGAGAGGAGGCCCATTTCCGCAGAGGCTTTCCGGGGCTAAACACTCCTCAACTCTGGAACGTCGAAAGGGTCCTTCACACCATTGGTGCAACTCAAGAAGTTCCCCGACATACCCGTCTCCACTCGAGAGGAAACACGAGGGTGCCGCCCACATCCAGAGGAGCCCCGTTTCCGCCTCGTAGCTCGAGGTGAGGGATCCTTTCCCTGCTTCGTTGGGAAAGAATTCCCGGCGTTCCCGTCGCATCTCAATAGGAGGCCCTCTCATCAGGATTGGTGAGAGGAACTCCAGGGTCTTGCCACCAATCCAACAGTCCCCCAGATGTCTCAGTCCATTCCAGAGGAACCTCTTTTCCCTTCACCGGGTCGTGTTTCACGCCGAGGATCGACTCACACCAAGGTGCCACTTGGCATGGCCCTGTGGGAAAGCCTCGTGGGAAAGCCTCGAGGGAAAGCCTTGAGGGAAAGCCACAGATTCCTCAATCCATGTGACAGGAAGCGTGACCCTACTGCTGCAGCTCGGGAGGGAAGGGCACGTGCATGCCCCCACACGAGACGAGACCTGACTTCCCTGGGGAGACTCAGAAGCACCCCAAGATCCATGTCAACACTGGAGAGGAATGCTCAGGTTCCGGCCCCAACTCCACACAAGGTCTTAGGCCCCGGCATCGACGGGAGAGGAATCCTGAGATGGCCCCTTGCAAGTCGCATGGGGACTGGCCCTTCCTGAGGCCACCAGGGCAGGTCCCTGAGGTCCCCGTCGTAACTCGAGAAGACCTGCCACAACTCGAGAAAATCCAGGAGGATCTCCCCTCCAGGAGAGAGGAGGCCCATTTCCGCAGAGGCTTCTCGGGGCTAATCACACCTCACCTCTGGAACGTCGAAAGGGTCCTTGACACCCTGGGTGCAACTCAAGAAGTTCCCCGACATACCCGTCTCCACTCGAGAGGAAACACGAGGGTCCCGCCCACATCCAGAGGAGCCCCGTTTCCCCCTCGTAGCTCGAGGTGAAGGATCCTTTCCCTGCATCGTCGGGAAAGAATTCTCGGCGTTCCCGTCGCAACTCAAGAGGAGGCCCTCTCAACAGGAACGGCGAGAGGATCTCCAGGGTCGTGCCACCATTCCAAGAGTCCCCCAGATGTCTCAGTCCATTACAGAGGAACCTCTTTTCCCTTCACCGGCTCGTCTTTCACGCCGAGGATCGACACACACCAAGGTGGCACTTTGCACAGCCCTGTGGGAAAGCCTCGTGGGAAAGCCTCGAGGGAAAGCCTCGAGGGAAAGCCACAGATCCCTTGATCCAGGTGACAGGAAGCGTGACACTACTGCTGCAGCTCGGGAGGGAAGGGCACGTGCATGCCCCCACTCGAGACGAGGCCTGACTCCCCTGGGGAGACTCAGAGGGACCCAAAGATCCATGTCAACACTGGAGAGGAATGCTCAGGTTCCGGCCCCAACTCCACACAAGGACTTAGGCCCCGGCATCGACGGGAGAGGAATCCCGAGATGGCCCCTAGCAACTCGCATGGGGACTGGCCCTTCCTGAGACCACCTGAGCGGGTCCCTGAGGTCCCCTTCTTAACTCGAGACGACCTGCCGCAACTCGAGAATATCCAGGAGGTTCTCCCCTGCAGGCGAGATGAGGCCCATTTCCGCACTGACTTCTCGGGGCTAATCACACCTCACCTCTGGAATGTCGAAAGGGTCCGTCGCACCCTTGGTGCAACTCAAGAAGTTCCCCGACATACCCTTCTCCACTCGAGAGGAAACACGAGGGTCCCGCCCACATCCAGAGGAGCCCCGTTTCCGCCTCGTAGCTCGAGGTGACGGACCTTTCCCTGCTTCGTCGGGAAAGAATTCCCGGCGTTCCCGTCGCACCCCAAGAGGAGGCCCTGTCAACAGGAACGGCGAGAGGAACTCCAGGGTCGTGTCACCATTCCAAGAGTCCCCCAGATGTCTCAGTCCATTCCAGAGGAACCTCTTTTCCCTTCACCGGCTCGTCTTTCACGCCGAGGATCGACTCACACCAAGGTGGCACTTGGCACAGCCCTGTGGGAAAGCCTCGTCGGAAAGCCTCGAGGGAAAGCCTTGAGGGAAAGCCACAGATTCGTTGATCCAGGTGACAGGAAGCGTTACCCTATTGCTGCAGCTCGGGAGGGAAGGAGACGTGCATGCCCCCACTCGAGACGAGGCCTGACTCTGCTGGGGAGACTCAGAGGCACCCAAAGATCCATGTCAACACTGGAGAGGAATGCTCAGGTTCCGGCCCCAACTCCACACAAGGTCTTAGGCCCTGGCATCGACGGGAGTGGAATCCCGAGATGGGCCCTAGCAACTCGCATGGGGACTGGCCCTTCCTGAGGCCACCAGAGCGGGTCCCTGAGGTCCCCGTCGTAACTCGAGAAGACCTGCGGCAACTCGAGAAAATACAGGAGGATCTCCCCTCCAGGCGAGAGGAGGCCCGTTTCCGCAGAGGCTTCTCGGGGCTAATCACACCTCACGTCTGGAAATTCGAAAGGGTCCTTCACACCCTTGGTGCAACTCAAGAAGTTCCCCGACATAACCGTCTCCACTCGAGAGGAAACACGAGGGTCCCGCCCACATCCAGAGGAGCCCCGTTTCCGCCTCGTAGCTCGATGTGAGGGATCCTTTCCCTGCTTCGTCGGGAAAGAATTCCCGGCGTTCCCGTCGCATCTCAAGATGAGGCCCTCTCAACAGGAACAGCGAGAGGAACTCCAGGGTCGTTCCACCATTCCAAGAGTCCCCCAGATGTCTCAGTCCATTCCAGAGGAACCTCTTTTCCCTTCACCGGCTCGTCTTTCACGCCGAGGATCGACTCACACCAAGGTGCCACTTGGCATGGCCCTGTGGGAAAGCCTCGTGGGAAAGCCTCGAGGGAAAGCCTTGAGGGAAAGCCACAGATCCCTTGATCCACGTGACAGGAAGCGTGACCCTACTGCTGCAGCTCGGGAGGGAAGCGCACGTGGATGCCCCAAATCGAGACGAGGCCTGACTCCCCTGGGGAGATTCAGAGGCACCCCAAGATCCATGTCAACACTGGAGAGGAATCCTCAGGTACCGGACCCGACTCCACACAAGGTCTTAGTTCCCGGCATCGACGGGAGAGGAATCCCGAGATGGACCCTAGCAACTTACATAGGGACTGGCCCTTCCTGAGGCCACCAGAGCGGGTCCCTGAAGTCCCCGTCGTAACTCGAGAAGACCTGTCGCAACTCGAGAATATCCAGGAGGTTCTCCCCTGCAGGCGAGATGAGGCCCATTTCCGCAGAGGCTTCTCGGGGCTAATCACACCTCACCTCTGGAACGTCGAAAGGGTCCTTCACACCCTGGGTGCAACTCAAGAAGTTCCCCGACATACCCGTCTCCACTCGAGAGGAAACACGAGGGTCCCGCCCCCATCCAGAGGAGCCCCGTTTCCGCCTCGTAGCTCGAGGTGAAGGATCCTTTACCTGCTTCGTCGGGAAAGAATTCCCGGCGTTCCCGTCGCATCTCAAGAGGAGGCCCTCTCAACAGGAACGGCGAGAGGAACTCCAGGGTCGTGCCACCATTCCAAGATTCCCCCAAATGTCTCAGTCCATTCAAGAGGAACCTCTTCTCCCTTCACTGGCTCGTCTTTCACGCCGAGGATCGACACCCACCAAGGTGGCACTTTGCACAACCCTGTGGGAATGCCTCGTGGGAAAGCCTCGAGGGAAAGCCACAGATCCCTTGATCCACGTGACAGGAAGCGTGACCCTACTGTTACAGCTCGGGAGGGAAGGGCACGTGCATGCCCCCACACGAGACGAGACCTGACTTCCCTGGGGAGACTCAGAGGCACCCCAAGATCCATGTCAACACTGGAGAGGAATGCTCAGGTTCCGGCCCCAACTCCACACAAGGTCTTAGGCCCCGGCATCGACGGGAGAGGAATGCCGAGATGGCCCCTAGCATCTCGCATGGGGACTGGCCCTTCCTGAGGCCACCAGAGCGGGTCCCTGAGGTCCCCGTCGTAACTCGAGAACACCTGCCACAACTCGAGAAAATCCAGGAGGATCTCCCCTCCAGGCAAGAGGAGGCCCATTTCCGCAGAGTCTTCTCGGGGCTAATCACACCTCACCTCTGGAACGTCGAAAGGGTCCTTCACACCCTGGGTGCAAATCAAGAAGTTCCCCGACATACCCGTCTCCACTCGAGAGGAAACCCGAGGGTCCCGCCCACATCCAGAGGAGCCCCGTTTCCGCCTCGTAGCTCGAGGTGAAGGATCCTTTACCTGCTTCGTCGGGAAAGAATTCCCGGCGTTCCCGTCGCATCTCAAGAGGAGGTCGTCTCAACAGGAACGGCGAGAGGAACTCCAGGGTCGTGCCACCATTCCAAGAGTCCCTCAAATGTCTCAGTCCATTGCAGAGGAACCTCTTTTCCCTTCACCGGCTCGTCTTTCACGCCGAGGATCGACACACACCAAGGTGGCACTTTGCACAGCCCTGTGGGAAAGCCTCGTGGAAAATCCTCGAGGGAAAGCCTCGAGGGAAAGCCACAGATCCCTTGATCCACGTGACAGGAAGCGTGACACTACTGCTGCAGCTCGGGAGGGAAGGGCACGTGCATGCCCCCACTCGAGACGAGGCATGACTCCCCTGGGGAGACTCAGAGGCACCCCAAGATCCATGTCAACACTGGAGAGGAATGCTCAGGTTCCGGCACCAACTCCACACAAGGTCTTAGGCCCCGGCATCGACGGGAGAGGAATCCCGAGATGGCCCCTCGCAACTCGCATGGGGACTGGCCTTTCCTGAGGCCACCAGAGCCGGTCCCTGAAGTCCCCGTCGTAACTCGAGAAGACATGCCGCAACTCGAGAAAATCCAGGAGGATTTCCCCTTCAGGCGAGAGGAGGCCCATTTCCACAGAGGCTTCTCGGGGCTAATCACACCTCACGTCTGGAACTTCGAAAGGGTCCTTCACACCCTTGGTGCAACTCAAAAGTACCCCGACATACCCGTCTCCACTCGAGAGGAAACACGAGGTTCCCGCCCACATCCAGAGGAGCCCCGTTTCCGCCTCGTAGCTCGAGGTGAGGGATCCTTTCCCTGCTTCTTCGGGAAAGAATTCCCGGCTCTCCCGTCGCATCTCAAGAGGAGGCCCTCTCAACAGGAACAGCGAGAGGAACTCCGGGGTCGTGCCACCATACCAAGAGTCACCCAGATATCTCAGTCCATTCCAGAGGAACCTCTTTTCCCTTCACCGGCTCGTCTTTCACGCCGAGGATCGACTCACACCAAGGTGGCACTTGGCATGGCCCTGTGGGACAGCCTCGTGGGAAAGCCTCGAGGGAAAGCCTTGAGGGAAAGCCACAGATCCCTCGATCCACGTGACAGGAAGCGTGACCCTACTGCTGCAGCACGGGAGGGAAGCGCACGTGGATGCCCCAACTCGAACGAGGCCTGACTCCCCTGGGGAGACTCAGAGGCACCCCAAAATCCATGTCAACACTGGAGAGGAATCCTCAGGTACCGGACCCGACTCCACACAAGGTCTTAGTTCCCGGCATCGACGGGAGAGGAATCCCGAGATGGCCCCTAGCAACTTGATGGGGACTGGCCCTTCCTGAGGCCACCAGAGCTGGTCCCTGAGGTCCCCGTCGTAACTCGAGAAGACCTGCCGCAACTCGAGAATATCCAGGAGATTCTCCCCTGCAGGCGAGATGAGGCCCATTTCCGCAGAGGCTTCTCGGGGCTAATCACACCTCACCTCTGTAACGTCGAAAGGGTCCTTCACACCCAGGGTGCAACTGAAGAAGTTCCCCGACATACCCGTCTCCACTCGAGAGGAAACACGAGGGTCCCGCCCAAATCCAGAGGAGCCCCGTTTCCGCCTCGTAGCTCGAGGTGAGGGATCCTTTCCCTGCTTCGTCGGGAAAGAATTCCCGGCGTTCCCGTCGCATCTCAAGAGGAGGTCCTCTCAACAGGAATGGCGAGAGGAACTCCAGGGTCGTGCCACCATTCCAAGAGTCCCCCAGATGTCTCAGTCCACTCCAAAGGATACTCTTTTCCGATCACCGGCTCGTCTTTCACGCCGAGAATTGACTCACACCAAGGTGGCACTTGGCTCAGCCCTGTGGGAAACCCTCTTGGGAAAGACTAGAGGGAAAGCCTCGAGGGAAAGCACAGATTCCATGATCCAGGTGACAGGAAGCGTTACCCTATTGCTGCAGCTCGGGAGGGAAGGGGACGTGCATGCCCCCACTCGAGACGAGGCCTGACTCCCCTGGGGAGACTCAGTGGCACCCCAAGATCCATGTCAACACTGGAGAGGAATGCTCAGGTTTCGGCCCCGACTCCACACAAGGTCTTAGGCCCCGGCATCGACGGGAGAGGAATCCCGAGATGGCCCCTAGCAACTCGCATGGGGACTGGCCCTTCCTGAGGCCACCAGAGCGGGTCCCTGAGGTCCCCGTCGTAACTCGAGAAGACCTGCCGCAACTCGAGAACATACAGGAGGTTCTCCCCTGCAGGCGAGAGGAGGCCCATTTCCGCAGAGGCTTTCCGGGGCTAATCACTCCTCAACTCTGGAACGTCGAAAGGGTCCTTCACACCCTTGGTGCAACTCCAGAAGTTCCCCGACATACCCGTCTCCACTCGAGAGGAAACACGAGGGTGCCCCCCACATCCAGAGGAGCCCCGTTTCCGCCTCGTAGCTCGAGGTGAGGGATCCTTTCCCTGCTTCGTTGGGAAAGAATTCCCGGCGTTCCCGTCGCATCTCAATAGGAGGCCCTCTCATCAGGAACGGCGAGAGGAACTCCAGGGTCTTGCCACCATTCCAACAGTCCCCCAGATGTCTCAGTCCATTCCAGAGGAACCTCTTTTCCCTTCACCGTCTCGTCTTTCACGCCGAGGATCGACTCACACCAAGGTGGCACTTGGCATGGCCCTGTGGGACAGCCTCGTGGGAAAGCCTCGAGGGAAAGCCTTGAGGGAAAGCCACAGATCCCTCGATCCACGTGACAGGAAGCGTGACCCTACTGCTGCAGCACGGGAGCGAAGCGCACGTGGATGCCCCAACTCGAACGAGGCCTGACTCCCCTGGGGAGACTCAGAGGCACCCCAAAATCCATGTCAACACTGGAGAGGAATCCTCAGGTACCGGACCCGACTCCACACAAGGTCTTAGTTCCCGGCATCGACGGGAGAGGAATCCCGAGATGGCCCCTAGCAACTTGCATGGGGACTGGCCCTTCCTGAGGCCACCAGAGCTGGTCCCTGAGGTCCCCGTCGTAACTCGAGAAGACCTGCCGCAACTCGAGAATATCCAGGAGATTCTCCCCTGCAGGCGAGATGAGGCCCATTTCCGCAGAGGCTTCTCGGGGCTAATCACACCTCACCTCTGGAACGTCGAAAGGGTCCTTCACACCCTGGGTGCAACTGAAGAAGTTCCCCGACATACCCGTCTCCACTCGAGAGGAAACACGAGGGTCCCGCCCAAATCCAGAGGAGCCCCGTTTCCGCCTCGTAGCTCGAGGTGAGGGATCCTTTCCCTGCTTCGTCGGGAAAGAATTCCCGGCGTTCCCGTCGCATCTCAAGAGGAGGTCCTCTCAACAGGAATGGCGAGAGGAACTCCAGGGTCGTGCCACCATTCCAAGAGTCCCCCAGATGTCTCAGTCCACTCCAAAGGATACTCTTTTCCGATCACCGGCTCGTCTTTCACGCCGAGGATTGACTCACACCAAGGTGGCACTTGGCTCAGCCCTGTGGGAAACCCTCTTGGGAAAGACTAGAGGGAAAGCCTCGAGGGAAAGCACAGATCCCATGATCCAGGTGACAGGAAGCGTTACCCTATTGCTGCAGCTCGGGAGGGAAGGGGACGTGCATGCCCCCACTCGAGACGAGGCCTGACTCCCCTGGGGAGACTCAGTGGCACCCCAAGATCCATGTCAACACTGGAGAGGAATGCTCAGGTTTCGGCCCCGACTCCACACAAGGTCTTAGGCCCCGGCATCGACGGGAGAGGAATCCCGAGATGGCCCCTAGCAACTCGCATGGGGACTGGCCCTTCCTGAGGCCACCAGAGCGGGTCCCTGAGGTCCCCGTTGTAACTCGAGAAGACCTGCCGCAACTCGAGAACATACAGGAGGTTCTCCCCTGCAGGCGAGAGGAGGCCCATTTCCCCAGAGGCTTTCCGGGGCTAATCACTCCTCAACTCTGGAACGTCGAAAGGGTCCTTCACACCCTTGGTGCAACTCAAGAAGTTCCCCGACATACCCGTCTCCACTCGAGAGGAAACACGAGGGTGCCCCCCACATCCAGAGGAGCCCCGTTTCCGCCTCGTAGCTCGAGGTGAGGGATCCTTTCCCTGCTTCTTTGGGAAAGAATTCCCGGCGTTCCCGTCGCATCTCAATAGGAGGCCCTCTCATCAGGAACGGCGAGAGGAACTCCAGGGTCTTGCCACCATTCCAACAGTCCCCCAGATGTCTCAGTCCATTCCAGAGGAACCTCTTTTCCCTTCACCGGCTCGTCTTTCACGCCGAGGATCGACTCACACCAAGGTGCCACTTGGCATGGCCCTGTGGGAAAGCCTCGTGGGAAAGCCTCGAGGGAAAGCCTTGAGGGATAGCCACAGATCCCTCGATCCATGTGACAGGAAGCGTGACCCTACTGCTGCAGCTCGGGAGGAAAGCGCACGTGGATGCCCCAACTCGAGACGAGGCCTGACTCCCCTGGGGAGACTCAGAGGCACCCCAAGATCCATGTCAACACTGGAGAGGAATGCTCTGGTTCCGGCCCCGACTCCACACAAGGTCTTCGGCCCCGGCATCGACGGGAGAGGAATCCCGAGATGGCCCCTTGCAAGTCGCATGGGGACTGGCCCTTCCTGAGGCCACCAGGGCGGGTCCCTGAGGTCCCTGTCGTAACTCGAGAAGACCTTCCGCAACTCGAGAAAATCCAGGAGGATCTCCCCTCCAGGCGAGAGGAGGCCCATTTCCGCAGAGGCTTCTCGGGGCTAATCACACCTCACGTCTGGAACTTCGACAGGGTCCTTCACACCCTTGGTGCAACTCAAGAAGTTCCCCGACATACCCGTCTCCACTCGAAAGGAAACACGAGGGTCCCGCCCACATCCAGAGGAGCCCCGTTTCCGCCTCCTAGCTCGAGGTGAGGGATCCTTTCCCTGCTTCGTCGGGAAAAAATTCCCGGCGTTCCCGTCGCATCTCAAGAGGAGGCCCTCTGAACAGGAACAGCGATAGGAACTCCAGGGTCGTTCCACCATTCCAAGAGTCCCCCAAATGTCTCAGTCCATTCCAGAGGAACCTCTTTTCCCTTCACCGGCTCGTCTTTCACTCCGAGGATCGACTCACACCAAGGTTGCACTTGGAATGGCCCTGTGGGAAAGCCTCGTGGGAAAGCCTCGAGGGAAAGCCTTGAGGGAAAGCCAGAGATCCCTTGATCCACGTGACAGGAAGCGTGACCCTACTGGTGCAGCTCGGGAGGGAAGGGCACGTGCATGCCCCCACACGAGACGAGACCTGACTTCCCTGGGGAGACTCAGAAGCACCCCAAGATCCATGTCAACACTGGAGAGGAATGCTCAGGTTCCGGCCCCAACTCCACACAAGGTCTTAGGCCCCGGCATCGATGGGAGAGGAATCCTGAGATGGCCCCTTGCAAGTCGCATGGGGACTGGCCCTTCCTGAGGCCACCAGGGCGGGTCCCTGAGGTCCCCGTCGTAACTCGAGAAGACCTGCCGCAACTCGAGAACATCCAGGAGGTTCTCTCCTGCAGGCGAGAGGAGGCCCATTTCCGCAGAGGCTTTTCGGGGCTAATCACTCCTCAACTCTGGAACGTCGAAAGGGTCCTTCACACCCTTGGTGCAACTCAAGAAGTTCCCCGACATACCCGTCTCCACTCGAGAGGAAACACGAGGGTGCCGCCCACATCCAGAGGAGCCCCGTTTCCGCCTCCTAGCTCGAGGTGAGGGATCCTTTCCCTGCTTCGTCGGGAAAGAATTCCCGGCGTTCCCGTCGCATCTCAATAGGAGGCCCTCTCATCAGGAACGGCGAGAGGAACTCCAGGGTCTTGCCACCATTCCAACAGTCCCCCAGATGTCTCAGTCCATTCCAGAGGAACCTCTTTTCCCTTCACCGGCTCGTCTTTCACGCCGAGGATCGACTCACACCAAGGTGGCACTTGGCATGGCCCTGTGGGAAAGCCACGTGGGAAAGCCTCGAGGGAAAGCCTTGAGGGAAAGCCACAGATCCCTCGATCCACGTGACAGGAAGCGTGACCCTACTGCTGCAGCTCGGGAGGGAAACGCACATGGATGCCCCAACTCGAACGAGGCCTGACTCCCCTGGGGAGACTCAGAGGCACCCCAAAATCCATGTCAACACTGGAGAGGAATCCTCAGGTACCGGACCCGACTCCACACAAGGTCTTAGTTCCGGGCATCGACGGGAGAGGAATCCCAAGATGGCCCCTAGCAACTTGCATGGGGACTGGCCCTTCCTGAGGCCACCAGAGCGGGTCCCTGAGGTCCCCGTCGTAACTCGAAAAGACCTGCCGCAACTCGAGAATATCCAGGAGATTCTCCCCTGCAGGCGAGATGAGGCCCATTTCCGCACAGGCTTCTCGGGGCTAATCACACCTCACCTCTGGAACGTCGAAAGGGTCCTTCACACCCTGGGTGCAACTGAAGAAGTTCCCCGACATACCCGTCTCCACTCGAGAGGAAACACGAGGGTCCCGCCCACATCCAGAGGAGCCCCGTTTCCGCCTCCTAGCTCGAGGTGAGGGATCCTTTCCCTGCTTCGTCGGGAAAGAATTCCCGGCATTCCCGTCGCATCTCAAGAGGAGGCCCTCTCAACAGGAACAGCGAGAGGAACTCCGGGGTCGTGCCACCATTCCAAGAGTCCCCCAGATGTCTCAGTCCATTCCAGAGGAACCTCTTTTCCCTTCACCGGCTCGTCTTTCACGCCGAGGATCGACTCACACCAAGGTGGCACTTTGCACAGCCCTGTGGGAAAGCCTCGTGGGAAAGCCTCGAGGGAAAGCCTCGAGGGAAAGCCACAGATCCCTTGATCCAGGTGACAGGAAGCGTGACACTACTGCTGCAGCTCGGGAGGGAAGGGCACGTGCATGCCCCCACTCGAGACGAGGCCTGACTCCCCTGGGGAGACTCAGAGGCACCCAAAGATCCATGTCAACACTGGAGAGGAATGCTCAGGTTCCGGCCCCAACTCCACACAAGGACTTAGGCCCCGGCATCGACGGGAGAGGAATCCCGAGATGGCCCCTAGCAACTCGCATGGGGACTGGACCTTCCTGAGACCACCAGAGCGGGTCCCTGAGGTCCCCGTCGTAACTTGAGAAGACCTGCGGCAACTCGAGAATATCCAGGAGGTTCTCCCCTGCAGGCGAGATGAGGCCCATTTCGGCACTGACTTCTCGGGGCTAATCACACCTCACCTCTGGAACGTCGAAAGGGTCCGTCGCACCCTTGGTGCAACTCAAGAAGTTCCCCGACATACCCTTCTCCACTCGAGAGGAAACACGAGGGTCCCGCCCACATCCAGAGGAGCCCCGTTTCCGCCTCGTAGCTCGAGGTGACGGACCTTTCCCTGCTTCGTCGGGAAAGAATTCCCGGCGTTCCCGTCGCACCCCAAGAGGAGGCCCTGTCAACAGGAACGGCGAGAGGAACTCCAGGGTCGTGTCACCATTCCAAGAGTCCCCCAGATGTCTCAGTCCATTCCAGAGGAACCTCTTTTCCCTTCACCGGCTCGTCTTTCACGCCGAGGATCGACTCACACCAAGGTGGCACTTGGCACAGCCCTGTGGGAAAGCCTCGTCGGAAAGCCTCGAGGGAAAGCCTTGAGGGAAAGCCAGAGATCCCTTGATCCAGGTGACAGGAAGCGTTACCCTACTGGTGCAGCTCGGGAGGGAAGGGCACGTGCATGCCCCCACACGAGACGAGACCTGACTTCCCTGGGGAGACTCAGAAGCACCCCAAGATCCATGTAAACACTGGAGAGGAATGCTCAGGTTCCGGCCCCAACTCCACACAAGGTCTTAGGCCCCGGCATCGACGGGAGAGGAATCCTGAGATGGCCCCTTGCAAGTCGCATGGGGACTGGCCCTTCCTGAGGCCACCAGGGCGGGTCCCTGAGGTCCCCGTCGTAACTCGAGAAGACCTGCCGCAACTCGAGAACATCCAGGAGGTTCTCTCCTGCAGGCGAGATGAGGCCCATTTCCGCAGAGGCTTTTCGGGGCTAATCACTCCTCAACTCTGGAACGTCGAAAGGGTCCTTCACACCCTTGGTGCAACTCAAGAAGTTCCCCGACATACCCGTCTCCACTCCAGAGGAAACACGAGGGTGCCGCCCACATCCAGAGGAGCCCCGTTTCCGCCTCGTAGCTCGAGGTGAGGGATCCTTTCCCTGCTTCGTCGGGAAAGAATTCCCGGCGTTCCCGTCGCACCCCAAGAGGAGGCCCTGTCAACAGGAACGGCGAGAGGAACTCCAGGGTCTTGCCACCATTCCAACAGTCCCCCAGATTCTCAGTCCATTCCAGAGGAACCTCTTTTCCCTTCACCGGCTCGTCTTTCACGCCGAGGATCGACTCACACCAAGGTGGCACTTGGCATGGCCCTGTGGGAAAGCCTCGTGGGAAAGCCTCGAGGGAAAGCCTTGAGGGAAAGCCACAGATCCCTCGATCCACGTGACAGGAAGCGTGACCCTACTGCTGCAGCTCGGGTGGGAAGCGCACGTGGATGCCCCAACTCGAACGAGGCCTGACTCCCCTGGGGAGACTCAGAGGCACCCCAAAATCCATGTCAACACTGGAGAGGAATCCTCAGGTACCGGACTCGACTCCACACAAGGTCTTAGTTCCCGGCATCGACGGGAGAGGAATCCCGAGATGGCCCCTAGCAACTTGCATGGGGACTGGCCCTTCCTGAGGCCACCAGAGCGGGTCCCTGAGGTCCCCGTCGTAACTCGAAAAGACCTGCCGCAACTCGAGAATATCCAGGAGATTCTCCCCTGCAGGCGAGATGAGGCCCATTTCCGCAGAGGCTTCTCGGGGCTAATCACACCTCACCTCTGGAACGTCGAAAGGGTCCTTCACACCCTGGGTGCAACTGAAGAAGTTCCCCGACATACCCGTCTCCACTCGAGAGGAAACACGAGGGTCCCGCCCACATCCAGAGGAGCCCCGTTTCCGCCTCGTAGCTCGAGGTGACGGACCTTTCCCTGCTTCGTCGGGAAAGAATTCCCGGCGTTCCCGTCGCACCCCAAGAGGAGGCCCTGTCAACAGGAACGGCGAGAGGAACTCCACGGTCGTGTCACCATTCCAAGAGTCCCCCAGATGTCTCAGTCCATTCCAGAGGAACCTCTTTTCCCTTCACCGGCTCGTCTTTCACGCCGAGGATCGACTCACACCAAGGTGGCACTTGGCACAGCCCTGTGGGAAAGCCTCGTTGGAAAGCCTCGAGGGAAAGCCTTGAGGGAAAGCCACAGATTCGTTGATCCAGGTGACAGGAAGCGTTACCCTATTGCTGCAGGTCGGGAGGGAAGGAGACGTGCATGCCCCCACTCGAGACGAGGCCTGACTCCGCTGGGGAGACTCAGACGCACCCCAAGATCCATGTCAACACTGGAGAGGAATGCTCAGGTTCCGGCCCCAACTCCACACAAGGTCTTAGGCCCCGGCATCGACGGGAGTGGAATCCCGAGATGGGCCCTAGCAACTCGCATGGGGACTGGCCCTTCCTGAGGCCACCAGAGCGGGTCCCTGAGGTCCCCGTCGTAACTCGAGAAGACCTGCGGCAACTCGAGAAAATCCAGGAGGATCTCCCCTCCAGGCGAGAGGAGGCCCGTTTCCACAGAGGCTTCTCGGGGCTAATCACACCTCACGTCTGGAAATTCGAAAGGTTCCTTCACACCCTTGGTGCAACTCAAGAAGTTCCCCGACATACCCGTCTCCACTCGAGAGGAAACCCGAGGGTCCCGCCCACATCCAGAGGAGCCCCGTTTCCGCCTCGTAGCTCGAGGTGAAGGATCCTTTACCTGCTTCGTCCGGAAAGAATTCCCGGCGTTCCCGTCGCATCTCAAGAGGAGGTCATCTCAACAGGAACGGCGAGAGGAACTCCAGGGTCGTGCCACCATTCCAAGAGACCCTCAAATGTCTCAGTCCATTGCAGAGGAACCTCTTTTCCCTTCACCGGCTCGTCTTTCACGCCGAGGATCGACACACACCAAGGTGGCACTTTGCACAGCCCTGTGGGAAAGCCTCGTGGAAAATCCTCGAGGGAAAGCTTCGAGGGAAAGCCACAGATCCCTTGATCCACGTGACAGGAAACGTGACACTACTGCTGCAGCTCGGGAGGGAAGGGCACGTGCATGCCCCCACTCGAGACGAGGCCTGACTCCCCTGGGGAGACTCAGAGGCACCCCAAGATCCATGTCAACACTGGAGAGGAATGCTCAGGTTCCGGCACCAACTCCACACAAGGTCTTAGGCCACGGCATCGACGGGAGAAGAATCCCGAGATGGCCCCTCGCAACTCGCTTGGGGACTGGCCCTTCCTGAGACCACCAGAGCGGGTCCCTGAGGTCCCCGTCGTAACTCGAGAAGACCTGCCGCAACTCGAGAATATCCAGGAGGTTCTCCCCTGCAGGCGAGATGAGGCCCATTTCGGCACTGACTTCTCGGGGCTAATCACACCTCACCTCTGGAACGTCGAAAGGGTCCGTCGCACCCTTGGTGCAACTCAAGAAGTTCCCCGACATACCCTTCTCCACTCGAGAGGAAACACGAGGGTCCCGCCCACATCCAGAGGAGCCCCGTTTCCGCCTCGTAGCTCGAGGTGACGGACCTTTCCCTGCTTCGTCGGGAAAGAATTCCCGGCGTTCCCGTCGCACCCCAAGAGGAGGCCCTGTCAACAGGAACGGCGAGAGGAACTCCACGGTCGTGTCACCATTCCAAGAGTCCCCCAGATGTCTCAGTCCATTCCAGAGGAACCTCTTTTCCCTTCACCGGCTCGTCTTTCACGCCGAGGATCGACTCACACCAAGGTGGCACTTGGCACAGCCCTGTGGGAAAGCCTCGTCGGAAAGCCTCGAGGGAAAGCCATGAGGGAAAGCCACAGATTCGTTGATCCAGGTGACAGGAAGCGTTACCCTATTGCTGCAGCTCGGGAGGGAAGGAGACGTGCATGCCCCCACTCGAGACGAGGCCTGACTCCGATGGGGAGACTCAGACGCACCCCAAGATCCATGTCAACACTGGAGAGGAATGTTCAGGTTCCGGCCCCAACTCCACACAAGGTCTTAGGCCCCGGCATCGACGGGAGTGGAATCCCGAGATGGGCCCTAGCAACTCGCATGGGGACTGGCCCTTCCTGAGGCCACCAGAGCGGTTCCCTGAGGTCCCCGTCGTAACTCGAGAAGACCTGCGGCAACTCGAGAAAATCCAGGAGGATCTCCCCTCCAGGCGAGAGGAGGCCCGTTTCCACAGAGGCTTCTCGGGGCTAATCACACCTCACGTCTGGAAATTCGAAAGGGTCCTTCACACCCTTGGTGCAACTCAAGAAGTTCCCCGACATACCCGTCTCCACTCGAGAGGAAACACGAGGGTCCCGCCCACATCCAGAGGAGCCCCGTTTCCGCCTCGTAGCTCGAGGTGAGGGATCCTTTCCCTGCTTCGTCGGGAAAGAATTCCCGGCGTTCCCGTCGCATCTCAAGAGGAGGCCCTCTCAACAGGAACAGCGAGAGGAACTCCAGAGTCGTTCCACCATTCCAAGAGTCCCCCAAATGTCTCAGTCCATTCCAGAGGAACCTCTTTTCCCTTCACCGGCTCGTCTTTCACGCCGAGGATCGACTCACACCAAGGTGCCACTTGGCATGGCCCTGTGGGAAAGCCTCTTGGGAAAGCCTCGAGGGAAAGCCTCGAGGGAAAGCCACAGATCCCTTGATCCACGTGACAGGAAGTGTGACACTACTGCTGCAGCTCGGGAGGGAAGGGCACGTGCATGCCCCCACACGAGACGAGACCTGACTCCCCTGGGGAGACTCAGAGGCACCCCAAGATCCATGTCAACACTGGAGAGGAATGCTCAGGTTCCGGCCCCAACTCCACACAAGGTCTTAGGCCCCGGCATCGACGAGAGAGGAATGCCGAGATGGCCCCTAGCATCTCGCATGGGGACTGGCCCTTCCTGAGGCCACCAGAGCGGGTCCCTGAGGTCCCCGTCGTAATTCGAGAACACCTGCCACAACTCGAGAAAATCCAGGAGGATCTCCCCTCCAGGCAAGAGGAGGCCCATTTCCGCAGAGTCTTCTCGGGGCTATTCTCACCTCACCTCTGGAACGTCGAAAGGGTCCTTCACACCCTGGGTGCAAATCAAGAAGTTCCCCGACATACCCGTCTCCACTCGAGAGGAAACCCGAGGGTCCCGCCCACATCCAGAGGAGCCCCGTTTCCGCCTCGTAGCTCGAGGTGAAGGATCCTTTACCTGCTTCGTCGGGAAAGAATTCCCGGCGTTCCCGTCGCATCTCAAGAGGAGGTCATCTCAACAGGAACGGCGAGAGGAACTCCAGGGTCGTGCCACCATTCCAAGAGACCCTCAAATGTCTCAGTCCATTGCAGAGGAACCTCTTTTCCCTTCACCGGCTCGTCTTTCACGCCGAGGATCGACACACACCAAGGTGGCACTTTGCACAGCCCTGTGGGAAAGCCTCGTGGAAAATCCTCGAGGGAAAGCTTCGAGGGAAAGCCACAGATCCCTTGATCCACGTGACAGGAAGCGTGACACTACTGCTGCAGCTCGGGAGGGAAGGGCACGTGCATGCCCCCACTCGAGACGAGGCCTGACTCCCCTGGGGAGACTCAGAGGCACCCCAAGATCCATGTCAACACTGGAGAGGAATGCTCAGGTTCCGGCACCAACTCCACACAAGGTCTTAGGCCACGGCATCGACGGGAGAAGAATCCCGAGATGGCCCCTCGCAACTCGCTTGGGGACTGGCCCTTCCTGAGACCACCAGAGCGGGTCCCTGAGGTCCCCGTCGTAACTCGAGAAGACCTGCCGCAACTCGAGAATATCCAGGAGGTTCTCCCCTGCAGGCGAGATGAGGCCCATTTCGGCACTGACTTCTCGGGGCTAATCACACCTCACCTCTGGAACGTCGAAAGGGTCCGTCGCACCCTTGGTGCAACTCAAGAAGTTCCCCGACATACCCTTCTCCACTCGAGAGGAAACAGGAGGGTCCCGCCCACATCCAGAGGAGCCCCGGTTCCGCCTCGTAGCTCGAGGTGACGGACCTTTCCCTGCTTCGTCGGGAAAGAATTCCCGGCGTTCCCGTCGCACCCCAAGAGGAGGCCCTGTCAACAGGAACGGCGAGAGGAACTCCAGGGTCGTGTCACCATTCCAAGAGTCCCCCAGATGTCTCAGTCCATTCCAGAGGTACCTCTTGTCCCTTCACCGGCTCGTCTTTCACGCCGAGGATCGACTCACACCAAGGTGGCACTTGGCACAGCTCTGTGGGAAAGCCTCGTCGGAAAGCCTCGAGGGAAAGCCTTGAGGGAAAGGCACAGATTCGTTGATCCAGGTGACAGGAAGCGTTACCCTATTGCTGCAGCTCGGGAGGGAAGGAGACGTGCATGCCCCCACTCGAGACGAGGCCTGACTCCGCTGGGGAGACTCAGAGGCACCCCAAGATCCATGTCAACACTGGAGAGGAATGCTCAGGTTCCGGCCCCAACTCCACACAAGGTCTTAGGCCCCGGCATCGACGGGAGTGGAATCCCGAGATGGGCCCTAGCAACTCGCATGGGGACTGGCCCTTCCTGAGGCCACCAGAGCGGGTCCCTGAGGTCCCCGTCGTAACTTGAGAAGACCTGCGGCAACTCGAGAAAATCCAGGAGGATCTCCCCTCCAGGCGAGAGGAGGCCCGTTTTCACAGAGGCTTCTCGGGGCTAATCACACCTCACGTCTGGAAATTCGAAAGGGTCCTTCACACCCTTGGTGCAACTCAAGAAGTTCCCCGACATACCCGTCTCCACTCGAGAGGAAACACGAGGGTCCCGCCCACATCCAGAGGAGCCCCGTTTCCGCCTCGTAGCTCGAGGTGAGGGATCCTTTCCCTGCTTCGTCGGGAAAGAATTCCCGGCGTTCCCGTCGCATCTCAAGAGGAGGCCCTCTCAACAGGAACAGCGAGAGCAACTCCAGGGTCGTTCCACCATTCCAAGAGTCCCCCAAATGTCTCAGTCCATTCCAGAGGAACCTCTTTTCCCGTCACCGGCTCGTCTTTCACGCCGAGGATCGACTCACACCAAGGTGCCACTTGGCATGGCCCTGTGGGAAAGCCTCTTGGGAAAGCCTCGAGGGAAAGCCTCGAGGGAAAGCCACAGATCCCTTGATCCACGTGACAGGAAGCGTGACACTACTGCTGCAGCTCGGGAGGGAAGGGCACGTGCATGCCCCCACACGAGACGAGACCTGACTCCCCTGGGGAGACTCAGAGGCACCCCAAGATCCATGTCAACACTGGAGAGGAATGCTCAGGTTCTGGCCCCAACTCCACACAAGGACTTAGGCCCCGGCATCGACGGGAGAGGAATCCCGAGATGGCCCCTAGCAACTCGCATGGGGACTGGCCCTTCCTGAGACCACCAGAGCGGGTCCCTGAGGTCCCCGTCGTAACTCGAGAAGACCTGCCGCAACTCGAGAATATCCAGGAGGTTCTCCCCTGCAGGCGAGATGAGGCCCATTTCGGCACTGATTTCTCGGGGCTAATCACACCTCACCTCTGGAACGTCGAAAGGTTCCGTCGCACCCTTGGTGCAACTCAAGAAGTTCCCCGACATACCCTTCTCCACTCGAGAGGAAACACGAGGGTCCCGCCCACATCCAGAGGAGCCCCGTTTCCGCCTCGTAGCTCGAGGTGACGGACCTTTCCCTGCTTCGTCGGGAAAGAATTCCCGGCGTTCCCGTCGCACCCCAAGAGGAGGCCCTGTCAACAGGAACGGCGAGAGGAACTCCACGTTCGTGTCACCATTGCAAGAGTCCCCCAGATGTCTCAGTCCATTCCAGAGGAACCTCTTTTCCCTTCACCGGCTCGTCTTTCACGCCGAGGATCGACTCACACCAAGGTGGCACTTGGCATGGCCCTGTGGGAAAGCCACGTGGGAAAGCCTCGAGGGAAAGCCTTGAGGGAAAGCCACAGATCCCTCGATCCACGTGACAGGAAGCGTGACCCTACTGCTGCAGCTCGGGAGGGAAACGCACATGGATGCCCCAACTCGAACGAGGCCTGACTCCCCTGGGGAGACTCAGAGGCACCCCAAAATCCATGTCAACACTGGAGAGGAATCCTCAGGTACCGGACCCGACTCCACACAAGGTCTTAGTTCCGGGCATCGACGGGAGAGGAATCCCAAGATGGCCCCTAGCAACTTGCATGGGGACTGGCCCTTCCTGAGGCCACCAGAGCGGGTCCCTGAGGTCCCCGTCGTAACTCGAAAAGACCTGCCGCAACTCGAGAATATCCAGGAGATTCTCCCCTGCAGGCGAGATGAGGCCCATTTCCGCACAGGCTTCTCGGGGCTAATCACACCTCACCTCTGGAACGTCGAAAGGGTCCTTCACACCCTGGGTGCAACTGAAGAAGTTCCCCGACATACCCGTCTCCACTCGAGAGGAAACACGAGGGTCCCGCCCACATCCAGAGGAGCCCCGTTTCCGCCTCCTAGCTCGAGGTGAGGGATCCTTTCCCTGCTTCGTCGGGAAAGAATTCCCGGCATTCCCGTCGCATCTCAAGAGGAGGCCCTCTCAACAGGAACAGCGAGAGGAACTCCGGGGTCGTGCCACCATTCCAAGAGTCCCCCAGATGTCTCAGTCCATTCCAGAGGAACCTCTTTTCCCTTCACCGGCTCGTCTTTCACGCCGAGGATCGACTCACACCAAGGTGGCACTTTGCACAGCCCTGTGGGAAAGCCTCGTGGGAAAGCCTCGAGGGAAAGCCTCGAGGGAAAGCCACAGATCCCTTGATCCAGGTGACAGGAAGCGTGACACTACTGCTGCAGCTCGGGAGGGAAGGGCACGTGCATGCCCCCACTCGAGACGAGGCCTGACTCCCCTGGGGAGACTCAGAGGCACCCAAAGATCCATGTCAACACTGGAGAGGAATGCTCAGGTTCCGGCCCCAACTCCACACAAGGACTTAGGCCCCGGCATCGACGGGAGAGGAATCCCGAGATGGCCCCTAGCAACTCGCATGGGGACTGGACCTTCCTGAGACCACCAGAGCGGGTCCCTGAGGTCCCCGTCGTAACTCGAGAAGACCTGCCGCAAGTCGAGAATATCCAGGAGGTTCTCCCCTGCAGGCGAGATGAGGCCCATTTCGGCACTGACTTCTCGGGGCTAATCACACCTCACCTCTGGAACGTCGAAAGGGTCCGTCGCACCCTTGGTGCAACTCAAGAAGTTCCCCGACATACCCTTCTCCACTCGAGAGGAAACACGAGGGTCCCGCCCACATCCAGAGGAGCCCCGTTTCCGCCTCGTAGCTCGAGGTGACGGACCTTTCCCTGCTTCGTCGGGAAAGAATTCCCGGCGTTCCCGTCGCACCCCAAGAGGAGGCCCTGTCAACAGGAACGGCGAGAGGAACTCCAGGGTCGTGTCACCATTCCAAGAGTCCCCCAGATGTCTCAGTCCATTCCAGAGGAACCTCTTTTCCCTTCACCGGCTCGTCTTTCACGCCGAGGATCGACTCACACCAAGGTGGCACTTGGCACAGCCCTGTGGGAAAGCCTCGTCGGAAAGCCTCGAGGGAAAGCCTTGAGGGAAAGCCAGAGATCCCTTGATCCAGGTGACAGGAAGCGTTACCCTACTGGTGCAGCTCGGGAGGGAAGGGCACGTGCATGCCCCCACACGAGACGAGACCTGACTTCCCTGGGGAGACTCAGAAGCACCCCAAGATCCATGTAAACACTGGAGAGGAATGCTCAGGTTCCGGCCCCAACTCCACACAAGGTCTTAGGCCCCGGCATCGACGGGAGAGGAATCCTGAGATGGCCCCTTGCAAGTCGCATGGGGACTGGCCCTTCCTGAGGCCACCAGGGCGGGTCCCTGAGGTCCCCGTCGTAACTCGAGAAGACCTGCCGCAACTCGAGAACATCCAGGAGGTTCTCTCCTGCAGGCGAGATGAGGCCCATTTCCGCAGAGGCTTTTCGGGGCTAATCACTCCTCAACTCTGGAACGTCGAAAGGGTCCTTCACACCCTTGGTGCAACTCAAGAAGTTCCCCGACATACCCGTCTCCACTCCAGAGGAAACACGAGGGTGCCGCCCACATCCAGAGGAGCCCCGTTTCCGCCTCGTAGCTCGAGGTGAGGGATCCTTTCCCTGCTTCGTCGGGAAAGAATTCCCGGCGTTCCCGTCGCACCCCAAGAGGAGGCCCTGTCAACAGGAACGGCGAGAGGAACTCCAGGGTCTTGCCACCATTCCAACAGTCCCCCAGATTCTCAGTCCATTCCAGAGGAACCTCTTTTCCCTTCACCGGCTCGTCTTTCACGCCGAGGATCGACTCACACCAAGGTGGCACTTGGCATGGCCCTGTGGGAAAGCCTCGTGGGAAAGCCTCGAGGGAAAGCCTTGAGGGAAAGCCACAGATCCCTCGATCCACGTGACAGGAAGCGTGACCCTACTGCTGCAGCTCGGGTGGGAAGCGCACGTGGATGCCCCAACTCGAACGAGGCCTGACTCCCCTGGGGAGACTCAGAGGCACCCCAAAATCCATGTCAACACTGGAGAGGAATCCTCAGGTACCGGACTCGACTCCACACAAGGTCTTAGTTCCCGGCATCGACGGGAGAGGAATCCCGAGATGGCCCCTAGCAACTTGCATGGGGACTGGCCCTTCCTGAGGCCACCAGAGCGGGTCCCTGAGGTCCCCGTCGTAACTCGAAAAGACCTGCCGCAACTCGAGAATATCCAGGAGATTCTCCCCTGCAGGCGAGATGAGGCCCATTTCCGCAGAGGCTTCTCGGGGCTAATCACACCTCACCTCTGGAACGTCGAAAGGGTCCTTCACACCCTGGGTGCAACTGAAGAAGTTCCCCGACATACCCGTCTCCACTCGAGAGGAAACACGAGGGTCCCGCCCACATCCAGAGGAGCCCCGTTTCCGCCTCGTAGCTCGAGGTGACGGACCTTTCCCTGCTTCGTCGGGAAAGAATTCCCGGCGTTCCCGTCGCACCCCAAGAGGAGGCCCTGTCAACAGGAACGGCGAGAGGAACTCCACGGTCGTGTCACCATTCCAAGAGTCCCCCAGATGTCTCAGTCCATTCCAGAGGAACCTCTTTTCCCTTCACCGGCTCGTCTTTCACGCCGAGGATCGACTCACACCAAGGTGGCACTTGGCACAGCCCTGTGGGAAAGCCTCGTTGGAAAGCCTCGAGGGAAAGCCTTGAGGGAAAGCCACAGATTCGTTGATCCAGGTGACAGGAAGCGTTACCCTATTGTTGCAGGTCGGGAGGGAAGGAGACGTGCATGCCCCCACTCGAGACGAGGCCTGACTCCGCTGGGGAGACTCAGACGCACCCCAAGATCCATGTCAACACTGGAGAGGAATGCTCAGGTTCCGGCCCCAACTCCACACAAGGTCTTAGGCCCCGGCATCGACGGGAGTGGAATCCCGAGATGGGCCCTAGCAACTCGCATGGGGACTGGCCCTTCCTGAGGCCACCAGAGCGGGTCCCTGAGGTCCCCGTCGTAACTCGAGAAGACCTGCGGCAACTCGAGAAAATCCAGGAGGATCTCCCCTCCAGGCGAGAGGAGGCCCGTTTCCACAGAGGCTTCTCGGGGCTAATCACACCTCACGTCTGGAAATTCGAAAGGGTCCTTCACACCCTTGGTGCAACTCAAGAAGTTCCCCGACATACCCGTCTCCACTCGAGAGGAAACACGAGGGTCCCGCCCACATCCAGAGGAGCCCCGTTTCCGCCTCGTAGCTCGAGGTGAGGGATCCTTTCCCTGCTTCGTCGGGAAAGAATTCCCGGCGTTCCCGTCGCATCTCAAGAGGAGGCCCTCTCAACAGGAACAGCGAGAGGAACTCCAGAGTCGTTCCACCATTCCAAGAGTCCCCCAAATGTCTCAGTCCATTCCAGAGGAACCTCTTTTCCCTTCACCGGCTCGTCTTTCACGCCGAGGATCGACTCACACCAAGGTGCCACTTGGCATGGCCCTGTGGGAAAGCCTCTTGGGAAAGCCTAGAGGGAAAGCCTCGAGGGAAAGCCACAGATCCCTTGATCCACGTGACAGGAAGTGTGACACTACTGCTGCAGCTCGGGAGGGAAGGGCACGTGCATGCCCCCACACGAGACGAGACCTGACTCCCCTGGGGAGACTCAGAGGCACCCCAAGATCCATGTCAACACTGGAGAGGAATGCTCAGGTTCCGGCCCCAACTCCACACAAGGTCTTAGGCCCCGGCATCGACGAGAGAGGAATGCCGAGATGGCCCCTAGCATCTCGCATGGGGACTGGCCCTTCCTGAGGCCACCAGAGCGGGTCCCTGAGGTCCCCGTCGTAATTCGAGAACACCTGCCACAACTCGAGAAAATCCAGGAGGATCTCCCCTCCAGGCAAGAGGAGGCCCATTTCCGCAGAGTCTTCTCGGGGCTATTCTCACCTCACCTCTGGAACGTCGAAAGGGTCCTTCACACCCTGGGTGCAAATCAAGAAGTTCCCCGACATACCCGTCTCCACTCGAGAGGAAACCCGAGGGTCCCGCCCACATCCAGAGGAGCCCCGTTTCCGCCTCGTAGCTCGAGGTGAAGGATCCTTTACCTGCTTCGTCGGGAAAGAATTCCCGGCGTTCCCGTCGCATCTCAAGAGGAGGTCATCTCAACAGGAACGGCGAGAGGAACTCCAGGGTCGTGCCACCATTCCAAGAGACCCTCAAATGTCTCAGTCCATTGCAGAGGAACCTCTTTTCCCTTCACCGGCTCGTCTTTCACGCCGAGGATCGACACACACCAAGGTGGCACTTTGCACAGCCCTGTGGGAAAGCCTCGTGGAAAATCCTCGAGGGAAAGCTTCGAGGGAAAGCCACAGATCCCTTGATCCACGTGACAGGAAGCGTGACACTACTGCTGCAGCTCGGGAGGGAAGGGCACGTGCATGCCCCCACTCGAGACGAGGCCTGACTCCCCTGGGGAGACTCAGAGGCACCCCAAGATCCATGTCAACACTGGAGAGGAATGCTCAGGTTCCGGCACCAACTCCACACAAGGTCTTAGGCCACGGCATCGACGGGAGAAGAATCCCGAGATGGCCCCTCGCAACTCGCTTGGGGACTGGCCCTTCCTGAGACCACCAGAGCGGGTCCCTGAGGTCCCCGTCGTAACTCGAGAAGACCTGCCGCAACTCGAGAATATCCAGGAGGTTCTCCCCTGCAGGCGAGATGAGGCCCATTTCGGCACTGACTTCTCGGGGCTAATCACACCTCACCTCTGGAACGTCGAAAGGGTCCGTCGCACCCTTGGTGCAACTCAAGAAGTTCCCCGACATACCCTTCTCCACTCGAGAGGAAACAGGAGGGTCCCGCCCACATCCAGAGGAGCCCCGGTTCCGCCTCGTAGCTCGAGGTGACGGACCTTTCCCTGCTTCGTCGGGAAAGAATTCCCGGCGTTCCCGTCGCACCCCAAGAGGAGGCCCTGTCAACAGGAACGGCGAGAGGAACTCCAGGGTCGTGTCACCATTCCAAGAGTCCCCCAGATGTCTCAGTCCATTCCAGAGGTACCTCTTGTCCCTTCACCGGCTCGTCTTTCACGCCGAGGATCGACTCACACCAAGGTGGCACTTGGCACAGCTCTGTGGGAAAGCCTCGTCGGAAAGCCTCGAGGGAAAGCCTTGAGGGAAAGGCACAGATTCGTTGATCCAGGTGACAGGAAGCGTTACCCTATTGCTGCAGCTCGGGAGGGAAGGAGACGTGCATGCCCCCACTCGAGACGAGGCCTGACTCCGCTGGGGAGACTCAGAGGCACCCCAAGATCCATGTCAACACTGGAGAGGAATGCTCAGGTTCCGGCCCCAACTCCACACAAGGTCTTAGGCCCCGGCATCGACGGGAGTGGAATCCCGAGATGGGCCCTAGCAACTCGCATGGGGACTGGCCCTTCCTGAGGCCACCAGAGCGGGTCCCTGAGGTCCCCGTCGTAACTTGAGAAGACCTGCGGCAACTCGAGAAAATCCAGGAGGATCTCCCCTCCAGGCGAGAGGAGGCCCGTTTTCACAGAGGCTTCTCGGGGCTAATCACACCTCACGTCTGGAAATTCGAAAGGGTCCTTCACACCCTTGGTGCAACTCAAGAAGTTCCCCGACATACCCGTCTCCACTCGAGAGGAAACACGAGGGTCCCGCCCACATCCAGAGGAGCCCCGTTTCCGCCTCGTAGCTCGAGGTGAGGGATCCTTTCCCTGCTTCGTCGGGAAAGAATTCCCGGCGTTCCCGTCGCATCTCAAGAGGAGGCCCTCTCAACAGGAACAGCGAGAGCAACTCCAGGGTCGTTCCACCATTCCAAGAGTCCCCCAAATGTCTCAGTCCATTCCAGAGGAACCTCTTTTCCCGTCACCCGGCTCGTCTTTCACGCCGAGGATCGACTCACACCAAGGTGCCACTTGGCATGGCCCTGTGGGAAAGCCTCTTGGGAAAGCCTCGAGGGAAAGCCTCGAGGGAAAGCCACAGATCCCTTGATCCACGTGACAGGAAGCGTGACACTACTGCTGCAGCTCGGGAGGGAAGGGCACGTGCATGCCCCCACACGAGACGAGACCTGACTCCCCTGGGGAGACTCAGAGGCACCCCAAGATCCATGTCAACACTGGAGAGGAATGCTCAGGTTCTGGCCCCAACTCCACACAAGGACTTAGGCCCCGGCATCGACGGGAGAGGAATCCCGAGATGGCCCCTAGCAACTCGCATGGGGACTGGCCCTTCCTGAGACCACCAGAGCGGGTCCCTGAGGTCCCCGTCGTAACTCGAGAAGACCTGCCGCAACTCGAGAATATCCAGGAGGTTCTCCCCTGCAGGCGAGATGAGGCCCATTTCGGCACTGACTTCTCGGGGCTAATCACACCTCACCTCTGGAACGTCAAAAGGTTCCGTCGCACCCTTGGTGCAACTCAAGAAGTTCCCCGACATACCCTTCTCCACTCGAGAGGAAACACGAGGGTCCCGCCCACATCCAGAGGAGCCCCGTTTCCGCCTCGTAGCTCGAGGTGACGGACCTTTCCCTGCTTCGTCGGGAAAGAATTCCCGGCGTTCCCGTCGCACCCCAAGAGGAGGCCCTGTCAACAGGAACGGCGAGAGGAACTCCACGGTCGTGTCACCATTGCAAGAGTCCCCCAGATGTCTCAGTCCATTCCAGAGGAACCTCTTTTCCCTTCACCGGCTCGTCTTTCACGCCGAGGATCGACTCACACCAAGGTGGCACTTGGCACAGCCCTGTGGGAAAGCCTCGTCGGAAAGCCTCGAGGGAAAGCCATGAGGGAAAGCCACAGATTCGTTGATCCAGGTGACAGGAAGCGTTACCCTATTGCTGCAGCTCGGGAGGGAAGGAGACGTGCATGCCCCCACTCGAGACGAGGCCTGACTCCGATGGGGAGACTCAGACGCACCCCAAGATCCATGTCAACACTGGAGAGGAATGCTCAGGTTCCGGCCCCAACTCCACACAAGGTCTTAGGCCCCGGCATCGACGGGAGTGGAATCCCGAGATGGGCCCTAGCAACTCGCATGGGGACTGGCCCTTCCTGAGGCCACCAGAGCGGGTCCCTGAGGTCCCCGTCGTAACTCGAGAAGACCTGCGGCAACTCGAGAAAATCCAGGAGGATCTCCCCTCCAGGCGAGAGGAGGCCCGTTTCCACAGAGGCTTCTCGGGGCTAATCACACCTCACGTCTGGAAATTCGAAAGGGTCCTTCACACCCTTGGTGCAACTCAAGAAGTTCCCCGACATACCCGTCTCCACTCGAGAGGAAACACGAGGGTCCCGCCCACATCCAGAGGAGCCCGTTTCCGCCTCGTAGCTCGAGGTGAGGGATCCTTTCCCTGCTTCGTCGGGAAAGAATTCCCGGCGTTCCCGTCGCATCTCAAGAGGAGGCCCTCTCAACAGGAACAGCGAGAGGAACTCCAGAGTCGTTCCACCATTCCAAGAGTCCCCCAAATGTCTCAGTCCATTCCAGAGGAACCTCTTTTCCCTTCACCGGCTCGTCTTTCACGCCGAGGATCGACTCACACCAAGGTGCCACTTGGCATGGCCCTGTGGGAAAGCCTCTTGGGAAAGCCTAGAGGGAAAGCCTCGAGGGAAAGCCACAGATCCCTTGATCCACGTGACAGGAAGTGTGACACTACTGCTGCAGCTCGGGAGGGAAGGGCACGTGCATGCCCCCACACGAGACGAGACCTGACTCCCCTGGGGAGACTCAGAGGCACCCCAAGATCCATGTCAACACTGGAGAGGAATGCTCAGGTTCCGGCCCCAACTCCACACAAGGTCTTAGGCCCCGGCATCGACGAGAGAGGAATGCCGAGATGGCCCCTAGCATCTCGCATGGGGACTGGCCCTTCCTGAGGCCACCAGAGCGGGTCCCTGAGGTCCCCGTCGTAACTCGAGAACACCTGCCACAACTCGAGAAAATCCAGGAGGATCTCCCCTCCAGGCAAGAGGAGGCCCATTTCCGCAGAGTCTTCTCGGGGCTATTCACACCTCACCTCTGGAACGTCGAAAGGGTCCTTCACACCCTGGGTGCAAATCAAGAAGTTCCCCGACATACCCGTCTCCACTCGAGAGGAAACCCGAGGGTCCCGCCCACATCCAGAGGAGCCCCGTTTCCGCCTCGTAGCTCGAGGTGAAGGATCCTTTACCTGCTTCGTCCGGAAAGAATTCCCGGCGTTCCCGTCGCATCTCAAGAGGAGGTCATCTCAACAGGAACGGCGAGAGGAACTCCAGGGTCGTGCCACCATTCCAAGAGACCCTCAAATGTCTCAGTCCATTGCAGAGGAACCTCTTTTCCCTTCACCGGCTCGTCTTTCACGCCGAGGATCGACACACACCAAGGTGGCACTTTGCACAGCCCTGTGGGAAAGCCTCGTGGAAAATCCTCGAGGGAAAGCTTCGAGGGAAAGCCACAGATCCCTTGATCCACGTGACAGGAAACGTGACACTACTGCTGCAGCTCGGGAGGGAAGGGCACGTGCATGCCCCCACTCGAGACGAGGCCTGACTCCCCTGGGGAGACTCAGAGGCACCCCAAGATCCATGTCAACACTGGAGAGGAATGCTCAGGTTCCGGCACCAACTCCACACAAGGTCTTAGGCCACGGCATCGACGGGAGAAGAATCCCGAGATGGCCCCTCGCAACTCGCTTGGGGACTGGCCCTTCCTGAGACCACCAGAGCGGGTCCCTGAGGTCCCCGTCGTAACTCGAGAAGACCTGCCGCAACTCGAGAATATCCAGGAGGTTCTCCCCTGCAGGCGAGATGAGGCCCATTTCGGCACTGACTTCTCGGGGCTAATCACACCTCACCTCTGGAACGTCGAAAGGGTCCGTCGCACCCTTGGTGCAACTCAAGAAGTTCCCCGACATACCCTTCTCCACTCGAGAGGAAACACGAGGGTCCCGCCCACATCCAGAGGAGCCCCGTTTCCGCCTCGTAGCTCGAGGTGACGGACCTTTCCCTGCTTCGTCGGGAAAGAATTCCCGGCGTTCCCGTCGCACCCCAAGAGGAGGCCCTGTCAACAGGAACGGCGAGAGGAACTCCACGGTCGTGTCACCATTCCAAGAGTCCCCCAGATGTCTCAGTCCATTCCAGAGGAACCTCTTTTCCCTTCACCGGCTCGTCTTTCACGCCGAGGATCGACTCACACCAAGGTGGCACTTGGCACAGCCCTGTGGGAAAGCCTCGTCGGAAAGCCTCGAGGGAAAGCCATGAGGGAAAGCCACAGATTCGTTGATCCAGGTGACAGGAAGCGTTACCCTATTGCTGCAGCTCGGGAGGGAAGGAGACGTGCATGCCCCCACTCGAGACGAGGCCTGACTCCGATGGGGAGACTCAGACGCACCCCAAGATCCATGTCAACACTGGAGAGGAATGCTCAGGTTCCGGCCCCAACTCCACACAAGGTCTTAGGCCCCGGCATCGACGGGAGTGGAATCCCGAGATGGGCCCTAGCAACTCGCATGGGGACTGGCCCTTCCTGAGGCCACCAGAGCGGGTCCCTGAGGTCCCCGTCGTAACTCGAGAAGACCTGCGGCAACTCGAGAAAATCCAGGAGGATCTCCCCTCCAGGCGAGAGGAGGCCCGTTTCCACAGAGGCTTCTCGGGGCTAATCACACCTCACGTCTGGAAATTCGAAAGGGTCCTTCACACCCTTGGTGCAACTCAAGAAGTTCCCCGACATACCCGTCTCCACTCGAGAGGAAACACGAGGGTCCCGCCCACATCCAGAGGAGCCCCGTTTCCGCCTCGTAGCTCGAGGTGAGGGATCCTTTCCCTGCTTCGTCGGGAAAGAATTCCCGGCGTTCCCGTCGCATCTCAAGAGGAGGCCCTCTCAACAGGAACAGCGAGAGGAACTCCAGAGTCGTTCCACCATTCCAAGAGTCCCCCAAATGTCTCAGTCCATTCCAGAGGAACCTCTTTTCCCTTCACCGGCTCGTCTTTCACGCCGAGGATCGACTCACACCAAGGTGCCACTTGGCATGGCCCTGTGGGAAAGCCTCTTGGGAAAGCCTAGAGGGAAAGCCTCGAGGGAAAGCCACAGATCCCTTGATCCACGTGACAGGAAGTGTGACACTACTGCTGCAGCTCGGGAGGGAAGGGCACGTGCATGCCCCCACACGAGACGAGACCTGACTCCCCTGGGGAGACTCAGAGGCACCCCAAGATCCATGTCAACACTGGAGAGGAATGCTCAGGTTCCGGCCCCAACTCCACACAAGGTCTTAGGCCCCGGCATCGACGAGAGAGGAATGCCGAGATGGCCCCTAGCATCTCGCATGGGGACTGGCCCTTCCTGAGGCCACCAGAGCGGGTCCCTGAGGTCCCCGTCGTAACTCGAGAACACCTGCCACAACTCGAGAAAATCCAGGAGGATCTCCCCTCCAGGCAAGAGGAGGCCCATTTCCGCAGAGTCTTCTCGGGGCTATTCACACCTCACCTCTGGAACGTCGAAAGGGTCCTTCACACCCTGGGTGCAAATCAAGAAGTTCCCCGACATACCCGTCTCCACTCGAGAGGAAACCCGAGGGTCCCGCCCACATCCAGAGGAGCCCCGTTTCCGCCTCGTAGCTCGAGGTGAAGGATCCTTTACCTGCTTCGTCCGGAAAGAATTCCCGGCGTTCCCGTCGCATCTCAAGAGGAGGTCATCTCAACAGGAACGGCGAGAGGAACTCCAGGGTCGTGCCACCATTCCAAGAGACCCTCAAATGTCTCAGTCCATTGCAGAGGAACCTCTTTTCCCTTCACCGGCTCGTCTTTCACGCCGAGGATCGACACACACCAAGGTGGCACTTTGCACAGCCCTGTGGGAAAGCCTCGTGGAAAATCCTCGAGGGAAAGCTTCGAGGGAAAGCCACAGATCCCTTGATCCACGTGACAGGAAACGTGACACTACTGCTGCAGCTCGGGAGGGAAGGGCACGTGCATGCCCCCACTCGAGACGAGGCCTGACTCCCCTGGGGAGACTCAGAGGCACCCCAAGATCCATGTCAACACTGGAGAGGAATGCTCAGGTTCCGGCACCAACTCCACACAAGGTCTTAGGCCACGGCATCGACGGGAGAAGAATCCCGAGATGGCCCCTCGCAACTCGCTTGGGGACTGGCCCTTCCTGAGACCACCAGAGCGGGTCCCTGAGGTCCCCGTCGTAACTCGAGAAGACCTGCCGCAACTCGAGAATATCCAGGAGGTTCTCCCCTGCAGGCGAGATGAGGCCCATTTCGGCACTGACTTCTCGGGGCTAATCACACCTCACCTCTGGAACGTCGAAAGGGTCCGTCGCACCCTTGGTGCAACTCAAGAAGTTCCCCGACATACCCTTCTCCACTCGAGAGGAAACACGAGGGTCCCGCCCACATCCAGAGGAGCCCCGTTTCCGCCTCGTAGCTCGAGGTGACGGACCTTTCCCTGCTTCGTCGGGAAAGAATTCCCGGCGTTCCCGTCGCACCCCAAGAGGAGGCCCTGTCAACAGGAACGGCGAGAGGAACTCCACGGTCGTGTCACCATTCCAAGAGTCCCCCAGATGTCTCAGTCCATTCCAGAGGAACCTCTTTTCCCTTCACCGGCTCGTCTTTCACGCCGAGGATCGACTCACACCAAGGTGGCACTTGGCACAGCCCTGTGGGAAAGCCTCGTCGGAAAGCCTCGAGGGAAAGCCATGAGGGAAAGCCACAGATTCGTTGATCCAGGTGACAGGAAGCGTTACCCTATTGCTGCAGCTCGGGAGGGAAGGAGACGTGCATGCCCCCACTCGAGACGAGGCCTGACTCCGATGGGGAGACTCAGACGCACCCCAAGATCCATGTCAACACTGGAGAGGAATGCTCAGGTTCCGGCCCCAACTCCACACAAGGTCTTAGGCCCCGGCATCGACGGGAGTGGAATCCCGAGATGGGCCCTAGCAACTCGCATGGGGACTGGCCCTTCCTGAGGCCACCAGAGCGGGTCCCTGAGGTCCCCGTCGTAACTCGAGAAGACCTGCGGCAACTCGAGAAAATCCAGGAGGATCTCCCCTCCAGGCGAGAGGAGGCCCGTTTCCACAGAGGCTTCTCGGGGCTAATCACACCTCACGTCTGGAAATTCGAAAGGGTCCTTCACACCCTTGGTGCAACTCAAGAAGTTCCCCGACATACCCGTCTCCACTCGAGAGGAAACACGAGGGTCCCGCCCACATCCAGAGGAGCCCCGTTTCCGCCTCGTAGCTCGAGGTGAGGGATCCTTTCCCTGCTTCGTCGGGAAAGAATTCCCGGCGTTCCCGTCGCATCTCAAGAGGAGGCCCTCTCAACAGGAACAGCGAGAGGAACTCCAGAGTCGTTCCACCATTCCAAGAGTCCCCCAAATGTCTCAGTCCATTCCAGAGGAACCTCTTTTCCCTTCACCGGCTCGTCTTTCACGCCGAGGATCGACTCACACCAAGGTGCCACTTGGCATGGCCCTGTGGGAAAGCCTCTTGGGAAAGCCTAGAGGGAAAGCCTCGAGGGAAAGCCACAGATCCCTTGATCCACGTGACAGGAAGTGTGACACTACTGCTGCAGCTCGGGAGGGAAGGGCACGTGCATGCCCCCACACGAGACGAGACCTGACTCCCCTGGGGAGACTCAGAGGCACCCCAAGATCCATGTCAACACTGGAGAGGAATGCTCAGGTTCCGGCCCCAACTCCACACAAGGTCTTAGGCCCCGGCATCGACGAGAGAGGAATGCCGAGATGGCCCCTAGCATCTCGCATGGGGACTGGCCCTTCCTGAGGCCACCAGAGCGGGTCCCTGAGGTCCCCGTCGTAATTCGAGAACACCTGCCACAACTCGAGAAAATCCAGGAGGATCTCCCCTCCAGGCAAGAGGAGGCCCATTTCCGCAGAGTCTTCTCGGGGCTATTCTCACCTCACCTCTGGAACGTCGAAAGGGTCCTTCACACCCTGGGTGCAAATCAAGAAGTTCCCCGACATACCCGTCTCCACTCGAGAGGAAACCCGAGGGTCCCGCCCACATCCAGAGGAGCCCCGTTTCCGCCTCGTAGCTCGAGGTGAAGGATCCTTTACCTGCTTCGTCGGGAAAGAATTCCCGGCGTTCCCGTCGCATCTCAAGAGGAGGTCATCTCAACAGGAACGGCGAGAGGAACTCCAGGGTCGTGCCACCATTCCAAGAGACCCTCAAATGTCTCAGTCCATTGCAGAGGAACCTCTTTTCCCTTCACCGGCTCGTCTTTCACGCCGAGGATCGACACACACCAAGGTGGCACTTTGCACAGCCCTGTGGGAAAGCCTCGTGGAAAATCCTCGAGGGAAAGCTTCGAGGGAAAGCCACAGATCCCTTGATCCACGTGACAGGAAGCGTGACACTACTGCTGCAGCTCGGGAGGGAAGGGCACGTGCATGCCCCCACTCGAGACGAGGCCTGACTCCCCTGGGGAGACTCAGAGGCACCCCAAGATCCATGTCAACACTGGAGAGGAATGCTCAGGTTCCGGCACCAACTCCACACAAGGTCTTAGGCCCCGGGATCGACGGGAGAAGAATCCCGAGATGGCCCCTCGCAACTCGCTTGGGGACTGGCCCTTCCTGAGACCACCAGAGCGGGTCCCTGAGGTCCCCGTCGTAACTCGAGAAGACCTGCCGCAACTCGAGAATATCCAGGAGGTTCTCCCCTGCAGGCGAGATGAGGCCCATTTCGGCACTGACTTCTCGGGGCTAATCACACCTCACCTCTGGAACGTCGAAAGGGTCCGTCGCACCCTTGGTGCAACTCAAGAAGTTCCCCGACATACCCTTCTCCACTCGAGAGGAAACAGGAGGGTCCCGCCCACATCCAGAGGAGCCCCGGTTCCGCCTCGTAGCTCGAGGTGACGGACCTTTCCCTGCTTCGTCGGGAAAGAATTCCCGGCGTTCCCGTCGCACCCCAAGAGGAGGCCCTGTCAACAGGAACGGCGAGAGGAACTCCAGGGTCGTGTCACCATTCCAAGAGTCCCCCAGATGTCTCAGTCCATTCCAGAGGTACCTCTTGTCCCTTCACCGGCTCGTCTTTCACGCCGAGGATCGACTCACACCAAGGTGGCACTTGGCACAGCTCTGTGGGAAAGCCTCGTCGGAAAGCCTCGAGGGAAAGCCTTGAGGGAAAGGCACAGATTCGTTGATCCAGGTGACAGGAAGCGTTACCCTATTGCTGCAGCTCGGGAGGGAAGGAGACGTGCATGCCCCCACTCGAGACGAGGCCTGACTCCGCTGGGGAGACTCAGAGGCACCCCAAGATCCATGTCAACACTGGAGAGGAATGCTCAGGTTCCGGCCCCAACTCCACACAAGGTCTTAGGCCCCAGCATCGACGGGAGTGGAATCCCGAGATGGGCCCTAGCAACTCGCATGGGGACTGGCCCTTCCTGAGGCCACCAGAGCGGGTCCCTGAGGTCCCCGTCGTAACTTGAGAAGACCTGCGGCAACTCGAGAAAATCCAGGAGGATCTCCCCTCCAGGCGAGAGGAGGCCCGTTTTCACAGAGGCTTCTCGGGGCTAATCACACCTCACGTCTGGAAATTCGAAAGGGTCCTTCACACCCTTGGTGCAACTCAAGAAGTTCCCCGACATACCCGTCTCCACTCGAGAGGAAACACGAGGGTCCCGCCCACATCCAGAGGAGCCCCGTTTCCGCCTCGTAGCTCGAGGTGAGGGATCCTTTCCCTGCTTCGTCGGGAAAGAATTCCCGGCGTTCCCGTCGCATCTCAAGAGGAGGCCCTCTCAACAGGAACAGCGAGAGCAACTCCAGGGTCGTTCCACCATTCCAAGAGTCCCCCAAATGTCTCAGTCCATTCCAGAGGAACCTCTTTTCCCGTCACCGGCTCGTCTTTCACGCCGAGGATCGACTCACACCAAGGTGCCACTTGGCATGGCCCTGTGGGAAAGCCTCTTGGGAAAGCCTCGAGGGAAAGCCTCGAGGGAAAGCCACAGATCCCTTGATCCACGTGACAGGAAGCGTGACACTACTGCTGCAGCTCGGGAGGGAAGGGCACGTGCATGCCCCCACACGAGACGAGACCTGACTCCCCTGGGGAGACTCAGAGGCACCCCAAGATCCATGTCAACACTGGAGAGGAATGCTCAGGTTCCGGCCCCAACTCCACACAAGGTCGTAGGCCCCGGCATCGACGGGAGAGGAATGCCGAGATGGCCCCTAGCATCTCGCATGGGGACTGGCCCTTCCTGAGGCCACCAGAGCAGGTCCCTGAGGTCCCCGTCGTAACTCGAGAACACCTGCCACAACTCGAGAAAATCCAGGAGGATCTCCCCTCCAGGCAAGAGGAGGCCCATTTCCGCAGAGTCTTCTCGGGGCTATTCACACCTCACCTCTGGAACGTCGAAAGGGTCCTTCACACCCTTGGTGCAACTCAAGAAGTTCCCCGACATACCCGTCTCCACTCGAGAGGAAACACGAGGGTGCCGCCCACATCCAGAGGAGCCCCGTTTCCGCCTCGTAGCTCGAGGTGAGGGATCCTTTCCCTGCTTCGTCGGGAAAGAATTCCCGGCGTTCCCGTCGCATCTCAATAGGAGGCACTCTCATCAGGAACGGCGAGAGGAACTCCAGGGTCTTGCCACCATTCCAAGAGTCCCCCAGATGTCTCAGTCCATTCCAGAGGAAACTCTTTTCCCTTCACCGGCTCGTCTTTCACGCCGAGGATCGACTCACACCAAGGTGGCACTTGGCATGGCCCTGTGGGAAAGCCTCGTGGGAAAGCCTCGAGGGAAAGCCTTGAGGGAAAGCCACAGATCCCTCGATCCACGTGACAGGAAGCGTGACCCTACTGCTGCAGCTCGGGAGGGAAGCGCACGTGGATGCCCCAACTCGAACGATGCCTGACTCCCCTGGGGAGACTCAGAGGCACCCCAAAATCCATGTCAACACTGGAGAGGAATCCTCAGGTACTGGACCCGACTCCACACAAGGTCTTAGTTCCCGGCATCGACGGGAGAGGAATCCCTAGATGGCCCCTAGCAACTTGCATGGGGACTGGCCCTTCCTGAGGCCACCAGAGCGGGTCCCTGAGGTCCCCGTCGTAACTCGAGAAGACCTGCCGCAACTCGAGAATATCCAGGAGATTCTCCCCTGCAGGCGAGATGAGGCCCATTTCCGCAGAGGCTTCTCGGGGCTAATCACACCTCACCTCTGGAACGTCGAAAGGGTCCTTCACACCCTGGGTGCAACTGAAGAAGTTCCCCGACATACCCGTCTCCACTCGAGAGGAAACACGAGGGTCCCGCCCACATCCAGAGGAGCCCCGTTTCCGCCTCCTAGCTCGAGGTGAGGGATCCTTTCCCTGATTCGTCGGGAAAGAATTCCCGGCGTTCCCGTCGCATCTCAAGAGGAGGCCCTCTCAACAGGAACAGCGAGAGGAACTCCGGGGTCGTGCCACCATTCCAAGAGTCCCCCAGATGTCTCAGTCCATTCCAGAGGAACCTCATTTCCCTTCACCGGCTCGTCTTTCACGCCGAGGATCGACACACACCAAGGTGGCACTTTGCACAGCCCTGTGGGATAGCCTCGTGGAAAATCCTCGAGGGAAAGCCTCGAGGGAAAGCCACAGATCCCTTGATCCACGTGACAGGAAGCGTGACACTACTGCTGCAGCTCGGGAGGGAAGGGCACGTGCATGCCCCCACTCGAGACGAGGCCTGACTCCCCTGGGGAGACTCAGAGGCACCCCAAGATCCATGTCAACACTGGAGAGGAATGCTCAGGTTCCGGCACCAACTCCACACAAGGTCTTAGGCCACGGCATCGACGGGAGAAGAATCCCGAGATGGCCCCTCGCAACTCGCATGGGGACTGGCCTTTCCTGAGGCCACCAGAGCCGGTCCCTGAAGTCCCCGTCGTAACTCGAGAAGACATGCCGCAACTCGAGAACATCCAGGAGGTTCTCTCCTGCAGGCGAGAGGAGGCCCATTTCTGCAGAGGCTTTTCGGGGCTAATCACTCCTCAACTCTGGAAGGTCGAAAGGGTCCTTCACACCCTTGGTGCAACTCAAGAAGTTCCCCGACATACCCGTCTCCACTCAAGAGGAAACACGAGGGTGCCGCCCACATCCAGAGGAGCCCCGTTTCCGCCTCGTAGCTCGAGGTGAGGGATCCTTTCCCTGCTTCGTCGGGAAAGAATTCCCGGCGTTCCCGTCGCATCTCAATAGGAGGCCCTCTCATCAGGAACGGCGAGAGGAACTCCAGGGTCTTGCCACCATTCCAAGAGTCCCCCAGATGTCTCAGTCCATTCCAGAGGAAACTCTTTTCCCTTCACCGGCTCGTCTTTCACGCCGAGGATCGACTTACACCAAGGTGGCACTTGGCATGGCCCTGTGGGAAAGCCTCGTGGGAAAGCCTCGAGGGAAAGCCTTGAGGGAAAGCCACAGATCCCTCGATCCACGTGACAGGAAGCGTGACCCTACTGCTGCAGCTCGGGAGGGAAGCGCACGTGGATGCCCCAACTCGAACGAGGCCTGACTCCCCTGGGGAGACTCAGAGGCACCCCAAAATCCATGTCAACACTGGAGAGGAATCCTCAGGTACCGGACCCGACTCCACACAAGGTCTTAGTTCCCGGCATCGACGGGAGAGGAATCCCTAGATGGCCCCTAGCAACTTGCATGGGGACTGGCCCTTCCTGAGGCCACCTGAGCGGGTCCCTGAGGTCCCCGTCGTAACTCGAGAAGACCTGCCGCAACTCGAGAATATCCAGGAGATTATCCCCTGCAGGCGAGATGAGGCCCATTTCCGCAGAGGCTTCTCGGGGCTAATCACACCTCACCTCTGGAACGTCGAAAGGGTCCTTCACACCCTGGGTGCAACTGAAGAAGTTCCCCGACATACCCGTCTCCACTCGAGAGGAAACACGAGGGTCCCGCCCACATCCAGAGGAGCCCCGTTTCCGCCTCCTAGCTCGAGGTGAGGGATCCTTTCCCTGCTTCGTCGGGAAAGAATTCCCGGCGTTCCCATCGCATCTCAAGAGGAGGCCCTCTCAACAGGAACAGCGAGAGGAACTCCGGAGTCGTGCCACCATTCCAAGAGACCCCCAGATGTCTCAGTCCATTCCAGAGGAACCTCTTTTCCCTTCACCGGCTCGTCTTTCACGCCGAGGATCGACTCACACCAAGGTGGCACTTTGCACAGCCCTGTGGGAAAGCCTCGTGGGAAAGCCTCGAGGGAAAGCCTCGAGGGAAAGCCACAGATCCCTTGATCCAGGTGACAGCAAGCGTGACACTACTGCTGCAGCTCGGGAGGGAAGGGCACGTGCATGCCCCCACTCGAGACGAGGCCTGACTCCCCTGGGGAGACTCAGAGGCACCCAAAGATCCATGTCAACACTGGAGAGGAATGCTCAGGTTCCGGCCCCAACTCCACACAAGGACTTAGGCCCCGGCATCGACGGGAGAGGAATCCCGAGATGGCCCCTAGCAACTCGCATGGGGACTGGCCCTTCCTGAGACCACCAGAGCGGGTCCCTGAGGTCCCCGTCGTAACTCGAGAAGACCTGCCGCAACTCGAGAATATCCAGGAGGTTCTCCCCTGCAGGCGAGATGAGACCCATTTCGGCACTGCCTTCTCGGGGCTAATCACACCTCACCTCTGGAACGTCGAAAGGGTCCGTCGCACCCTTGGTGCAACTCAAGAAGTTCCCCGACATACCCTTCTCCACTCGAGAGGAAACACGAGGGTCCCACCCACATCCAGAGGAGCCCCGGTTCCGCCTCGTAGCTCGAGGTGACGGACCTTTCCCTGCTTCGTCGGGAAAGAATTCCCGGCGTTCCCGTCGCACCCCAAGAGGAGGCCCTCTCAACAGGAACGGCGAGAGGAACTCCAGGGTCGTGTCACCATTCCAAGACTCCCCCAGATGTCTCAGTCCATTCCAGAGGAACCTCTTTTCCCTTCACCGGCTCGTCTTTCACGCCGAGGATCGACTCACACCAAGGTGGCACTTGGCACAGCCCTGTGGGAAAGCCTCGTCGGAAAGCCTCGAGGGAAAGCCTTGAGGGAAAGGCACAGATTCGTTGATCCAGGTGACAGGAAGCGTTACCCTATTGCTGCAGGTCTGGGGGGAAGGAGACGTGCATGCCCCCACTCGAGACGAGGCCTGACTCCGCTGGGGAGACTCAGAGGCACCCCAAGATCCATGTCAACACTGGAGAGGAATGCTCAGGTTCCGGCCCCAACTCCACACAAGGTCTTAGGCCCCAGCATCGACGGGAGTGGAATCCCGAGATGGGCCCTAGCAACTCGCATGGGGACTGGCCCTTCCTGAGGCCACCAGAGCGGGTCCCTGAGGTCCCCGTCCTAACTCGAGAAGACCTGCGGCAACTCGAGAAAATCCAGGAGGATCTCCCCTCCAGGCGAGAGGAGGCCCGTTTCCACAGAGGCTTCTCGGGGCTAATCACACCTCACGTCTGGAAATTCGAAAGGGTCCTTCACACCCTTGGTGCAACTCAAGAAGTTCCCCGACATACCCGTCTCCACTCGAGAGGAAACACGAGGGTCCCGCCCACATCCAGAGGAGCCCCGTTTCCGCCTCGTAGTTCGAGGTGAGGGATCCTTTCCCTGCTTCGTCGGGAAAGAATTCCCGGCGTTCCCGTCGCATCTCAAGAGGAGGCCCTCTCAACAGGAACAGCGAGAGGAACTCCAGGGTCGTTCCACCATTCCAAGAGTCCCCCAAATGTCTCAGTCCATTCCAGAGGAACCTCTTTTCCCTTCACCGGCTCGTCTTTCACGCCGAGGATCGACTCACACCAAGGTGCCACTTGGCATGGCCCTGTGGGAAAACCTCTTGGGAAAGCCTCGAGGGAAAGCCTCGAGGGAAAGCCACAGATCCCTTGATCCACGTGACAGGAAGCGTGACACTACTGCTGCAGCTCGGGAGGGAAGGGCACGTGCATGCCCCCACACGAGACGAGACCTTACTCCCCTGGGGAGACTCAGAGGTACCCCAAGATCCATGTCAACACTGGAGAGGAATGCTCAGGTTCCGGCCCCAACTCCACACAAGGTCTTAGGCCCCGGCATCGACGAGAGAGGAATGCCGAGATGGCCCCTAGCATCTCGCATGGGGACTGGCCCTTCCTGAGGCCACCAGAGCGGGTCTCTGAGGTCCCCGTCGTAACTCGAGAACACCTGCCACAACTCGAGAAAATCCAGGAGGATCTCCCCTCCAGGCAAGAGGAGGCCCATTTCCACAGAGTCTTCTCGGGGCTATTCACACCTCACCTCTGGAACGTCGAAAGGGTCCTTCACATCCTGGGTGCAAATCAAGAAGTTCCCCGACATACCCGTCTCCACTCGAGAGGAAACCCGAGGGTCCCGCCCACATCCACAGGAGCCCCGTTTCCGCCTCGTAGCTCGAGGTGAAGGATCCTTTACCTGCTTCGTCGGGAAAGAATTCCCGGCGTTCCCGTTGCATCTCAAGAGGAGGTCGTCTCAACAGGAACGGCGAGAGGAACTCCAGGGTCGTGCCACCATTCCAAGAGACCCTCAAATGTCTCAGTCCATTGCAGAGGAACCTCTTTTCCCTTCACAGGCTCGTCTTTCATGCCGAGGATCGACACACACCAAGGTGGCACTTTGCACAGCCCTGTGGGTAAGCCTCGTGGAAAATCCTCGAGGGAAAGCCTCGAGGGAAAGCCACAGATCCCTTGATCCACGTGACAGGAAGCGTGACACTACTGCTGCAGCTCGGGAGGAAAGCGCACGTGCATGCCCCCACTCGAGACGAGGCCTGACTCCGCTGGGGAGACTCAGAGGCACCCCAAGATCCATGTCAACACTGGAGAGGAATGCTCAGGTTCCGGCACCAACTCCACACAAGGTCTTAGGCCACGGCATCGACGGGAGAAGAATCCCGAGATGGCCCCTCGCAACTCGCATGGGGACTGGCCCTTCCTGAGACCACCAGAGCGGGTCCCTGAGGTCCCCGTCGTAACTCGAGAAGACCTGCCGCAACTCGAGAATATCCAGGAGGTTCTCCCCTGCAGGCGAGATGAGGCCCATTTCCGCACTGACTTCTCGGGGCTAATCACACCTCACCTCTGGAACGTCGAAAGGGTCCGTCGCACCCTTGGTGCAACTCAAGAAGTACCCCGACATACCCTTCTCCACTCGAGAGGAAACACGAGGGTACCGCCCACATCCAGAGGAGCCCCGTTTCCGCCTCGTAGCTCGAGGTGACGGACCTTTCCCTGCTTCGTCGGGAAAGAATTCCCGGCGTTCCCGTCGCAACCCAAGAGGAGGCCCTGTCAACAGGAACGGCGAGAGGAACTCCAGGGTCGTGTCACCATTCCAAGAGTCCCCCAGATGTCTCAGTCCATTCCAGAGGTACCTCTTTTCCCTTCACCGGCTCGTCTTTCACGCCGAGGATCGACTCACACCAAGGTGGCACTTGGCACAGCCCTGTGGGAAAGCCTCGTCGGAAAGCCTCGAGGGAAAGCCTTGAGGGAAAGCCACAGATTCGTTGATCCAGGTGACAGGAAGCGTTACCCTATTGCTGCAGCTCGGGAGGGAAGGAGACGTGCATGCCCCCACTCGAGACGAGGCCTGACTCCGCTGGGGAGACTCAGAGGCACCCCAAGATCCATGTCAACACTGGAGAGGAATGCTCAGGTTCCGGCCCCAACTCCACACAAGGTCTTAGGCCCCGGCATCGACGGGAGTGGAATCCCGAGTTGGGCCCTAGCAACTCGCATGGGGACTGGCCCTTCCTGAGGCCACCAGAGCGGGTCCCTGAGGTCCCCGTCCTAACTCGAGAAGACCTGGGGCAACTCGAGAAAATCCAGGAGGATCTCCCCTCCAGGCGAGAGGAGGCCCGTTTCCACAGAGGCTTCTCGGGGTAATCATACCTCACGTCTGGAAATTCGAAAGGGTCCTTCACACCCTTGGTGCAACTCAAGAAGTTCCCCGACATACCCGTCTCCACTCGAGAGGAAACACGAGGGTCCCGCCCACATCCAGAGGAGCCCCGTTTCCGCCTCGTAGCTCGAGGTGAGGGATCCTTTCCCTGCTTCGTCGGGAAAGAATTCCCGGCGTTCCCGTCGCATCTCAAGAGGAGGTCCTCTCAACAGGAACGGCGAGAGGAACTCCAGGGTCGTGCCACCATTCCAAGAGACCCTCAAATGTCTCAGTCCATTGCAGAGGAACCTCTTTTCCCTTCACAGGCTCGTCTTTCATGCCGAGGATCGACACACACCAAGGTGGCACTTTGCACAGCCCTGTGGGTAAGCCTCGTGGAAAATCCTCGAGGGAAAGCCTCGAGGGAAAGCCACAGATCCCTTGATCCACGTGACAGGAAGCGTGACACTACTGCTGCAGCTCGGGAGGGAAGGGCACGTGCATGCCCCCACACGAGACGAGACCTGACTCCCCTGGGGACTCAGAGGCACCCCAAGATCCATGTCAACACTGGAGAGGAATGCTGAGGTTCCGGCCCCAACTCCACACAAGGTCTTAGGCCCCGGCATCGACGGGAGAGGAATGCCGAGATGGCCCCTAGCATCTCGCATGGGGACTGGCCCTTCCTGAGGCCACAAGAGCGGGTCCCTGAGGTCCCCGTCGTAACTCGAGAAGACATGCCGCAACTCGAGAAAATCCAGGAGGATCTCCCCTTCAGGCGAGAGGAGGCCCATTTCCACAGAGGCTTCTCGGGGCTAATCACTCCTCAACTCTGGAACGTCGAAAGGGTCCTTCACACCCTTGGTGCAACTCAAGAAGTTCCCCGACATACCCGTCTCCACTCGAGAGGAAACACGAGGGTGCCGCCCACATCCAGAGGAGCCCCGTTTCCGCCTCGTAGCTCGAAGTGAGGGATCCTTTCCCTGCTTCGTCGGGAAAGAATTCCCGGCGTTCCCGTCGCATCTCAATAGGAGACCCTCTCATCAGGAACGGCGAGAGGAACTCCAGGGTCTTGCCACCATTTCAAGAGTCCCCCAGATGTCTCAGTCCATTCCAGAGGAACCTCTTTTCCCTTCACCGGCTCGTCTTTCACGCCGAGGATCGACTCACACCAAGGTGGCACTTGGCATGGCCCTGTTCGATTGCCTCGTGGGAAAGCTCGAGGGAAAGCCTCGAGGGAAAGCCACAGATCCCTTGATCCACGTGACAGGAAGCGTGACACTACTGCTGCAGCTCGGGAGGGAAGGGCACGTGCATGCCCCCACACGAGACGAGACATGACTCCCCTGGGGAGACTCCAAGGCACCCCAAGGTCCATGTCAACACTGGGGAGGAATGCTCAGGTTCCGGCCCCGACTCCACACAAGGTCTTAGGCCCAGGCATCGATGGGAGAGGAATCCCGAGATGGCCCCTAGCAACTCGCGTGGGGTCTGGCCCTTCCAGAGGCCACCAGAGCGGGTCCCTGAGGTCCCTGTCGTAACTCGAGAAGACATGCCGCAACTCGAGAAAATCCAGGAGGATCTCCCCTCCAGGCGAGAGGAGGCCCATTTCCGCAGAGGCTTCTCGGGGCTAATCACACCTCACCTCTGGAACGTCGAAAGGGTCTTTCACACCCTGGGTGCAACTCAAGAAGTTCCCCGACATACCCGTCTCCACTCGAGAGGAAACACGAGGGTCCCGTCCACATCCAGAGGAGCCCCGTTTCCGCCTCATAGCTCGAGGTGAGGGATCCTTTCCCTGCTTCGTCGGGAAAGAATTCCCGGCGTTCCCGTCGCATCTCAAGAAGAGGCCCTCTCAACAGGAACGGCGAGAGGAACTCCAGGGTCGTGCCACCATTCCAAGACTCCCTCAGAAGTCAGTCCATTCCAGAGGAACCTCTTTTCCCTTCACCGGCTCATCTTTCACTCGGAGAATCGACTCACACCAAGGTGGCACGTGGCACAGCCCTGTGGGAAAGCCTCGTGGGATAGCCTAGAGGGAAAGCCTCGACGGAAAACCACAGATCCCTTGATCCAGGTGACAGGAAGCATGACACTACTGCTGCAGCTCGGGAGGAAAGCGCACGTGCATGCCCCCACTCGAGACGAGGCCTGACTCACCTGGGGAGACTCAGAAGCACCCCAAGATCCATGTCAACACTGGAGAGGAATGCTCAGATTCCGGCCCCGACTCCACACAAGGCCTTAGTCCCCGGCATCGACGGGAGAGGAATCTCGAGATGGCCCCTAGCAACTCGCATGGGGACTGGCCCTTCCTGAGGCCACCAGAGCGGGTTCCTGAGGTCCCCGTCCTAACTCGACAAGACCTGCTGCAACTCGAGAATATCCAGGAGGTTCTCCCCTGCAGGCGAGATGAGGCCCATTTCCAGAGAGGCTTCTCGGGGCTAATCACACCTCACCTCTGGAACGTCGAAAGGGTCCTTCACTCCCTTGGTGCAACTCAAGAAGTTCCCCGACATACCCGTCTCCACTCGAGAGGAAACACGAGGGTCCCGCCCACACCCAGAGGAGCCCCATTTCCGCCTCATAGCTCGAGGTGAGGGATCCTTTCCCTGCTTCGTCGGGAAAGAATTCCGGGCGTTCCCGTCGCATCTCAAGTTGAGGTCCTCTCAACAGGAACAGCGAGAGAAACTCCAGGGTCGTGCCACCATTCCAAAAGTCCCCCAGATGTCTCTGTCCATTCCAGAGGAACCTCTTTTCCCTTCACCGGCTCGTCTTTCACGCCGAGGATCGACTCACACCAAGGTGGCACTTGGCACAGCCCTGTGGGAAAGCCTCGTGGGAAAGCCTCGAGGGAAATCCTCGAGGGAAAGCCACAGATCCCTTGATCCACGTGACAGGAAGCGTGACCCTACTGCTGCAGGTCGGGAGGGAAGCGCACGTGCATGCCCCCACTCGAGACGAGGCCTGATTCCCCTGGAGACACTGAGAGGCACCCCAAGATCCATGTCAACACTGGAGAGGAATCCTCAGGTTCCGGCCCCGACTCCACACAAGGTCTTAGGCCCCGGCATCGATCGGAGAGGAATCCCGAGATGGCCCCTAGCAACTCGCTTGGGGACTGGCCCTTCCTGAGGCCACCAGAGCGGGTCCCTGAGGTCCCCGTCGTAACTCGAGAAGACCTGCCGCAACTCGAGAATATCCAAGAGGTTCTCCCCTGCAGGCGAGATGAGGCCCATTTCCGCAGAGGCTTCTCGGGGCTAATCACACCTCACCTCTGGAACGTAGAAACGTTCCTTCCCACCCTTGGTACAACTCAAGAAGTTCCCCGACACACCCGTCTCCACTCGAGAGGAAACACGAGGGTCCCGCCCACATCCAGAGGAGCCCTGTTTCCGCCTCGTAGCTCGAGGTGAGGGATCCTTTCCCTGCTTCATCGGGAAAGAATTCCGGGCGTTCCCGTCGCATCTCAAGAGGAGGCCCTCTCAACAGGAACGGCGAGAGGAACTCCAGGGTGGTGCCACCATTCCAAGAGTCCCCCAGATGTCTCAATCCATTCCAGAGGAACCTCTTTTTCCTTCACCGGCTCGTCTTTCACGCTGAGGATCGACTCACACCAAGGTGGACTTGGCACAGCCCTGTGGGAAATCCTCGTGGGAATGCCTCGAGGGAAAGCCTAGATGGAAAGCCACAGATCCCTTTATCCACGTGACAGGAAGCGTGACCCTACTGCTGCAGCTCGGGAGGGAATCGCACGTGCATGCCCCCACTCGAGACGAGGCCTGACTCCCCTGGGGAGACTGAGAGGCACCCCAAGATCCATGTCAACACTGGAGAGGAATCCTCAGGTTCCGGCCCCGACTCCACACATGGTCTTAGGCCCCGGCATCGATGGGAGAGGAATCCCGAGATGGACCCTAGCAACTCGCAAGGGGACTGGCCCTGAGGCCACCAGAGCGGGTCCCTGAGGTCCCCGACGTAACTCGAGAAGACCTGCCGCAACTCGGAATATCCAGGAGGTTCTCCCCTGCAGGCGAGATGAGGCCCATTTCCGCAGAGGCTTCTCGGGGCTAATCACACCTCACCTCTGGAACGTCGAAATGTTCATTCCCACCCTTGGTACAACTCAAGAAGTTCCCCGACACACTCGTCTCCACTCGAGAGGAAACACGAGGGTCCCGCCCACATCCAGAGGAGCCCCGTTTCCGCCTCGTAGCTCGAGTTGAGGGATACTATCCCTGCTTCGTCGGGAAAGAATTCAGGCGTTCCCGTCGCATCTCAAGAGGAGGCCCTCTCAACAGGAACGGCTAGAGGAACTCCAGGGTCGTGCCACCATTCCAAGAGTCCCCCAGATGTCTCAGTCCATGCCAGAGGAACCTCTTTTCCCTTCACCGGCTCGTCTTTCACGCCGAGGATCGACTCACACCAAGGTGGCACTTGGCACAGCCCTGTGGGAAAGCCTCGTGGGAAAGCCACAGATCCCTTTATCCACGTGACAGGAAGCGTGACCCTACTGCTGCAGCTCGGGAGGCAAGAGCACGTGCATGCCCCCACTCGAGACGAGGCCTGACTCCCCTGGGGAGACTGAGCGGCACCCCAAGATCCATGTCAACACTGGAGAGGAATCCTCAGGTTCCGGCCCCGACTCCACATAAGGTCTTAGGCCCCGGCATGGACGGGAGAGGAATCCCGAGATGGCCCCCAGCAACTCGCATGGGGACTGGCCCTTCCTGAGGCCACCAGAGCGGGTCCCTGAGGTCCCCGTCGTAACTCGAGAAGACCTGCCGCAACTCGAAAATATCCAGGAGGTTCTCCCCTGCAGGCGAGATGAGGCCCATTTCCGCAGAGGCTTCTCGGGGCTAATCACACCTCACCTCTGGAACGTCGTAAGGTTCCTTCCCACCCTTGGTACAACTCAAGAAGTTCCCCGACAAACCCGTCTCCACCCGAGAGGAAACACGAGGGTCCCGCCCACATCCAGAGTAGCCCCGTTTCCGCCTCGTAGCTCGAGGTGAGGGATCCTTTCCCTGCTTCGTCGGGAAAGAATTCCGGGCGTTCCCGTCGCATCTCAAGAGGAGGCCCTCTCAACAGGAACGGAGAGAGGAACTGCAGGGTCGTGCCACCATTCCAAAAGTCCCCCAGATGTCTCTGTCCATTCCAGAGGAACCTCTTTTCCCTTCACCGGCTCGTCTTTCACGCCGAGGATCGACTCACACCAAGGTGGCACTTGGCACAGCCCTGTGGGAAAGCCTCGTGGGAAAGCCTCGAGGGAAATCCTCGAGGGAAAGCCACAGATCCCTTGATCCACGTGACAGGAAGCGTGACCCTACTGCTGCAGCTCTGGAGGGAATTGCACATGCATGCCCCCACTCGAGACGAGGCCTGACTCCCCTGGGGAGACTGAGAGGCACCCCAAGATCCATGTCAACACTGGAGAGGAATCCTCAGGTTCCGGCCCCGACTCCACACAAGGCCTTAGGCCCCGGCATCGATGGGAGACGAATCCTGAGATGGTCCCTTGCAAGTCGCATGGGGACTGGCCCTTCCTGAGGCCACCAGGGCGGGTCCCTGAGGTCCCCGTCGTAACTCGAGAAGACCTGCCGCAACTCGAGAACATCCAGGAGGTTCTCTCCTGCAGGCGAGAGGAGGCCCATTTCCGCAGAGGCTTTTCGGGGCTAATCACTCCTCAACTCTGGAACGTCGAAAGGGTCCTTCACACCCTTGGTGCAACTCAAGAAGTTCCCCGACATACCCGTCTCCACTCGAGAGGAAACACGAGGGTGCCGCCCACATCCAGAGGAGCCCCGTTTCCGCCTCGTAGCTCGAGGTGAGGGATCCTTTCCCTGCTTCGTCGGGAAAGAATTCCTGGCGTTCCCGTCGCATCTCAATAGGAGGCCCTCTCATCAGGAACGGCGAGAGGAACTCCAGGGTCTTGCCACCATTCCAAGAGACCCTCAAATGTCTCAGTCCATTGCAGAGGAACCTCTTTTCCCTTCACAGGCTCGTCTTTCATGCCGAGGATCGACACACACCAAGGTGGCACTTTGCACAGCCCTGTGGGTAAGCCTCGTGGAAAATCCTCGAGGGAAAGCCTCGAGGGAAAGCCACAGATCCCTTGATCCACGTGACAGGAAGCGTGACACTACTGCTGCAGCTCGGGAGGGAAGGGCACGTGCATGCCCCCACACGAGACGAGACCTGACTCCCCTGGGGACTCAGAGGCACCCCAAGATCCATGTCAACACTGGAGAGGAATGCTGAGGTTCCGGCCCCAACTCCACACAAGGTCTTAGGCCCCGGCATCGACGGGAGAGGAATGCCGAGATGGCCCCTAGCATCTCGCATGGGGACTGGCCCTTCCTGAGGCCACAAGAGCGGGTCCCTGAGGTCCCCGTCGTAACTCGAGAAGACATGCCGCAACTCGAGAAAATCCAGGAGGATCTCCCCTTCAGGCGAGAGGAGGCCCATTTCCACAGAGGCTTCTCGGGGCTAATCACTCCTCAACTCTGGAACGTCGAAAGGGTCCTTCACACCCTTGGTGCAACTCAAGAAGTTCCCCGACATACCCGTCTCCACTCGAGAGGAAACACGAGGGTGCCGCCCACATCCAGAGGAGCCCCGTTTCCGCCTCGTAGCTCGAAGTGAGGGATCCTTTCCCTGCTTCGTCGGGAAAGAATTCCCGGCGTTCCCGTCGCATCTCAATAGGAGACCCTCTCATCAGGAACGGCGAGAGGAACTCCAGGGTCTTGCCACCATTTCAAGAGTCCCCCAGATGTCTCAGTCCATTCCAGAGGAACCTCTTTTCCCTTCACCGGCTCGTCTTTCACGCCGAGGATCGACTCACACCAAGGTGGCACTTGGCATGGCCCTGTTCGATTGCCTCGTGGGAAAGCTCGAGGGAAAGCCTCGAGGGAAAGCCACAGATCCCTTGATCCACGTGACAGGAAGCGTGACACTACTGCTGCAGCTCGGGAGGGAAGGGCACGTGCATGCCCCCACACGAGACGAGACATGACTCCCCTGGGGAGACTCCAAGGCACCCCAAGGTCCATGTCAACACTGGGGAGGAATGCTCAGGTTCCGGCCCCGACTCCACACAAGGTCTTAGGCCCAGGCATCGATGGGAGAGGAATCCCGAGATGGCCCCTAGCAACTCGCGTGGGGTCTGGCCCTTCCAGAGGCCACCAGAGCGGGTCCCTGAGGTCCCTGTCGTAACTCGAGAAGACATGCCGCAACTCGAGAAAATCCAGGAGGATCTCCCCTCCAGGCGAGAGGAGGCCCATTTCCGCAGAGGCTTCTCGGGGCTAATCACACCTCACCTCTGGAACGTCGAAAGGGTCTTTCACACCCTGGGTGCAACTCAAGAAGTTCCCCGACATACCCGTCTCCACTCGAGTGGAAACACGAGGGTCCCGTCCACATCCAGAGGAGCCCCGTTTCCGCCTCATAGCTCGAGGTGAGGGATCCTTTCCCTGCTTCGTCGGGAAAGAATTCCCGGCGTTCCCGTCGCATCTCAAGAAGAGGCCCTCTCAACAGGAACGGCGAGAGGAACTCCAGGGTCGTGCCACCATTCCAAGACTCCCTCAGAAGTCAGTCCATTCCAGAGGAACCTCTTTTCCCTTCACCGGCTCATCTTTCACTCGGAGAATCGACTCACACCAAGGTGGCACGTGGCACAGCCCTGTGGGAAAGCCTCGTGGGATAGCCTAGAGGGAAAGCCTCGACGGAAAACCACAGATCCCTTGATCCAGGTGACAGGAAGCATGACACTACTGCTGCAGCTCGGGAGGAAAGCGCACGTGCATGCCCCCACTCGAGACGAGGCCTGACTCACCTGGGGAGACTCAGAAGCACCCCAAGATCCATGTCAACACTGGAGAGGAATGCTCAGATTCCGGCCCCGACTCCACACAAGGCCTTAGTCCCCGGCATCGACGGGAGAGGAATCTCGAGATGGCCCCTAGCAACTCGCATGGGGACTGGCCCTTCCTGAGGCCACCAGAGCGGGTTCCTGAGGTCCCCGTCCTAACTCGACAAGACCTGCTGCAACTCGAGAATATCCAGGAGGTTCTCCCCTGCAGGCGAGATGAGGCCCATTTCCAGAGAGGCTTCTCGGGGCTAATCACACCTCACCTCTGGAACGTCGAAAGGGTCCTTCACTCCCTTGGTGCAACTCAAGAAGTTCCCCGACATACCCGTCTCCACTCGAGAGGAAACACGAGGGTCCCGCCCACACCCAGAGGAGCCCCATTTCCGCCTCATAGCTCGAGGTGAGGGATCCTTTCCCTGCTTCGTCGGGAAAGAATTCCGGGCGTTCCCGTCGCATCTCAAGTTGAGGTCCTCTCAACAGGAACAGCGAGAGAAACTCCAGGGTCGTGCCACCATTCCAAAAGTCCCCCAGATGTCTCTGTCCATTCCAGAGGAACCTCTTTTCCCTTCACCGGCTCGTCTTTCACGCCGAGGATCGACTCACACCAAGGTGGCACTTGGCACAGCCCTGTGGGAAAGCCTCGTGGGAAAGCCTCGAGGGAAATCCTCGAGGGAAAGCCACAGATCCCTTGATCCACGTGACAGGAAGCGTGACCCTACTGCTGCAGGTCGGGAGGGAAGCGCACGTGCATGCCCCCACTCGAGACGAGGCCTGATTCCCCTGGAGACACTGAGAGGCACCCCAAGATCCATGTCAACACTGGAGAGGAATCCTCAGGTTCCGGCCCCGACTCCACACAAGGTCTTAGGCCCCGGCATCGATCGGAGAGGAATCCCGAGATGGCCCCTAGCAACTCGCTTGGGGACTGGCCCTTCCTGAGGCCACCAGAGCGGGTCCCTGAGGTCCCCGTCGTAACTCGAGAAGACCTGCCGCAACTCGAGAATATCCAAGAGGTTCTCCCCTGCAGGCGAGATGAGGCCCATTTCCGCAGAGGCTTCTCGGGGCTAATCACACCTCACCTCTGGAACGTAGAAATGTTCCTTCCCACCCTTGGTACAACTCAAGAAGTTCCCCGACACACCCGTCTCCACTCGAGAGGAAACACGAGGGTCCCGCCCACATCCAGAGGAGCCCCGTTTCCGCCTCGTAGCTCGAGGTGAGGGATCCTTTCCCTGCTTCATCGGGAAAGAATTCCGGGCGTTCCCGTCGCATCTCAAGAGGAGGCCCTCTCAACAGGAACGGCGAGAGGAACTCCAGGGTGGTGCCACCATTCCAAGAGTCCCCCAGATGTCTCAATCCATTCCAGAGGAACCTCTTTTTCCTTCACCGGCTCGTCTTTCACGCTGAGGATCGACTCACACCAAGGTGGACTTGGCACAGCCCTGTGGGAAATCCTCGTGGGAATGCCTCGAGGGAAAGCCTAGATGGAAAGCCACAGATCCCTTTATCCACGTGACAGGAAGCGTGACCCTACTGCTGCAGCTCGGGAGGGAATCGCACGTGCATGCCCCCACTCGAGACGAGGCCTGACTCCCCTGGGGAGACTGAGAGGCACCCCAAGATCCATGTCAACACTGGAGAGGAATCCTCAGGTTCCGGCCCCGACTCCACACATGGTCTTAGGCCCCGGCATCGATGGGAGAGGAATCCCGAGATGGACCCTAGCAACTCGCAAGGGGACTGGCCCTGAGGCCACCAGAGCGGGTCCCTGAGGTCCCCGACGTAACTCGAGAAGACCTGCCGCAACTCGGAATATCCAGGAGGTTCTCCCCTGCAGGCGAGATGAGGCCCATTTCCGCAGAGGCTTCTCGGGGCTAATCACACCTCACCTCTGGAACGTCGAAATGTTCATTCCCACCCTTGGTACAACTCAAGAAGTTCCCCGACACACTCGTCTCCACTCGAGAGGAAACACGAGGGTCCCGCCCACATCCAGAGGAGCCCCGTTTCCGCCTCGTAGCTCGAGTTGAGGGATACTATCCCTGCTTCGTCGGGAAAGAATTCAGGCGTTCCCGTCGCATCTCAAGAGGAGGCCCTCTCAACAGGAACGGCTAGAGGAACTCCAGGGTCGTGCCACCATTCCAAGAGTCCCCCAGATGTCTCAGTCCATGCCAGAGGAACCTCTTTTCCCTTCACCGGCTCGTCTTTCACGCCGAGGATCGACTCACACCAAGGTGGCACTTGGCACAGCCCTGTGGGAAAGCCTCGTGGGAAAGCCACAGATCCCTTTATCCACGTGACAGGAAGCGTGACCCTACTGCTGCAGCTCGGGAGGCAAGAGCACGTGCATGCCCCCACTCGAGACGAGGCCTGACTCCCCTGGGGAGACTGAGCGGCACCCCAAGATCCATGTCAACACTGGAGAGGAATCCTCAGGTTCCGGCCCCGACTCCACATAAGGTCTTAGGCCCCGGCATGGACGGGAGAGGAATCCCGAGATGGCCCCCAGCAACTCGCATGGGGACTGGCCCTTCCTGAGGCCACCAGAGCGGGTCCCTGAGGTCCCCGTCGTAACTCGAGAAGACCTGCCGCAACTCGAAAATATCCAGGAGGTTCTCCCCTGCAGGCGAGATGAGGCCCATTTCCGCAGAGGCTTCTCGGGGCTAATCACACCTCACCTCTGGAACGTCGTAAGGTTCCTTCCCACCCTTGGTACAACTCAAGAAGTTCCCCGACAAACCCGTCTCCACCCGAGAGGAAACACGAGGGTCCCGCCCACATCCAGAGTAGCCCCGTTTCCGCCTCGTAGCTCGAGGTGAGGGATCCTTTCCCTGCTTCGTCGGGAAAGAATTCCGGGCGTTCCCGTCGCATCTCAAGAGGAGGCCCTCTCAACAGGAACGGAGAGAGGAACTGCAGGGTCGTGCCACCATTCCAAAAGTCCCCCAGATGTCTCTGTCCATTCCAGAGGAACCTCTTTTCCCTTCACCGGCTCGTCTTTCACGCCGAGGATCGACTCACACCAAGGTGGCACTTGGCACAGCCCTGTGGGAAAGCCTCGTGGGAAAGCCTCGAGGGAAATCCTCGAGGGAAAGCCACAGATCCCTTGATCCACGTGACAGGAAGCGTGACCCTACTGCTGCAGCTCTGGAGGGAATCGCACATGCATGCCCCCACTCGAGACGAGGCCTGACTCCCCTGGGGAGACTGAGAGGCACCCCAAGATCCATGTCAACACTGGAGAGGAATCCTCAGGTTCCGGCCCCGACTCCACACAAGGCCTTAGGCCCCGGCATCGATGGGAGACGAATCCTGAGATGGTCCCTTGCAAGTCGCATGGGGACTGGCCCTTCCTGAGGCCACCAGGGCGGGTCCCTGAGGTCCCCGTCGTAACTCGAGAAGACCTGCCGCAACTCGAGAACATCCAGGAGGTTCTCTCCTGCAGGCGAGAGGAGGCCCATTTCCGCAGAGGCTTTTCGGGGCTAATCACTCCTCAACTCTGGAACGTCGAAAGGGTCCTTCACACCCTTGGTGCAACTCAAGAAGTTCCCCGACATACCCGTCTCCACTCCAGAGGAAACACGAGGGTGCCGCCCACATCCAGAGGAGCCCCGTTTCCGCCTCGTAGCTCGAGGTGAGGGATCCTTTCCCTGCTTCGTCGGGAAAGAATTCCTGGCGTTCCCGTCGCATCTCAATAGGAGGCCCTCTCATCAGGAACGGCGAGAGGAACTCCAGGGTCTTGCCACCATTCCAACAGTCCCCCAGATGTCTCAGTCCATTCCAGAGGAACCTCTTTTCCCTTCACCGGCTCGTCTTTCAGGCCGAGGATCGACTCACACCAAGGTGGCACTTGGCATGGCCCTGTGGGAAAGCCTCGTGGGAAAGCCTCGAGGGAAAGCCTCGAGGGAAAGCCACAGATCCCTTGATCCAGGTGACAGGAAGCGTGACACTACTGCTGCAGCTCGGGAGGGAAGGGCACGTGCATGCCCCCACTCGATACGAGGCCTGACTCCCCTGGGGAGACTCAGAGGCACCCAAAGATCCATGTCAACACTGGAGAGGAATGCTCAGGTTCCGGCCCCAACTCCACACAAGGACTTAGGCCCCGGCATCGACGGGAGAGGAATCCCGAGATGGCCCCTAGCAACTCGCATGGGGACTGGCCCTTCCTCAGACCACCAGAGCGGGTCCCTGAGGTCCCCGTCGTAACTCGAGAAGACCTGCCGCAACTCGAGAATATCCAGGAGGTTCTCCCCTGCAGGCGAGATGAGGCCCATTTCGGCACTGACTTCTCGGGGCTAATCACACCTCACCTCTGGAACGTCGAAAGGGTCCGTCGCACCCTTGGTGCAACTCAAGAAGTTCCCCGACATACCCTTCTCCACTCGAGAGGAAACACGTGGGTCCCGCCCACATCCAGAGGAGCCCCGTTTCCGCCTCGTAGCTCGAGGTGACGGACCTTTCCCTGCTTCGTCGGGAAAGAATTCCCGGCGTTCCCGTCGCACCCCAAGAGGAGGCCCTGTCAACAGGAACGGCGAGAGGAACTCCAGGGTCGTGTCACCATTCCAAGAGTCCCCCAGATGTCTCAGTCCATTCCAGAGGAACCTATTTTCCCTTCACCGGCTCGTCTTTCACGCCGAAGATCGACTCACACCAAGGTGGCACTTGGCACAGCCCTGTGGGAAAGCCTCGTCGGAAAGCCTCGAGGGAAAGCCTTGAGGGAAAGCCACAGATTCGTTGATCCAGGTGACAGGAAGCGTTACCCTATTGCTGCAGCTCGGGAGGGAAGGAGACGTGCATGCCCCCACTCGAGACGAGGCCTGACTCCGCTGGGGAGACTCAGACGCACCCCAAGATCCATGTCAACACTGGAGAGGAATGCTCAGGTTCCGGCCCCAACTCCACACAAGGTCTTAGGCCCCGGCATCGACGGGAGTGGAATCCCGAGATGGGCCCTAGCAACTCGCATGGGGACTGGCCCTTCCTGAGGCCACCAGAGCGGGTCCCTGAGGTCCCCGTCCTAACTCGAGAAGACCTGCGGCAACTCGAGAAAATCCAGGAGGATCTCCCCTCCAGGCGAGAGGAGGCCCGTTTCCACAGAGGCTTCTCGGGGCTAATCACACCTCACGTCTGGAAATTCGAAAGGGTCCTTCACACCCTTGGTGCAACTCAAGAAGTTCCCCGACATACCCGTCTCCACTCGAGAGGAAACACGAGGGTCCCGCCCACATCCAGAGGAGCCCCGTTTCCGCCTCGTAGCTCGAGGTGAGGGATCCTTTCCCTGCTTCGTCGGAAAAGAATTCCCGGCGTTCCCGTCGCATCTCAAGAGGAGGCCCTCTCAACAGGAACAGCGAGAGGAACTCCAGAGTCGTTCCACCATTCCAAGAGTCCCCCAAATGTCTCAGTCCATTCCAGAGGAACCTCTTTTCCCTTCACCGGCTCGTCTTTCACGCCGAGGATCGACTCACACCAAGGTGCCACTTGGCATGGCCCTGTGGGAAAGCCTCTTGGGAAAGCCTAGAGGGAAAGCCTCGAGGGAAAGCCACAGATCCCTTGATCCACGTGACAGGAAGTGTGACACTACTGTTGCAGCTCGGGAGGGAAGGGCACGTGCATGCCCCCACACGAGACGAGACCTGACTCCCCTGGGGAGACTCAGAGGCACCCCAAGATCCATGTCAACACTGGAGAGGAATGCTCAGGTTCCGGCCCCAACTCCACACAAGGTCTTAGGCCCCGGCATCGACGAGAGAGGAATGCCGAGATGGCCCCTAGCATCTCGCATGGGGACTGGCCCTTCCTGAGGCCACCAGAGCGGGTCCCTGAGGTCCCCGTCGTAACTCGAGAACACCTGCCACAACTCGAGAAAATCCAGGAGGATCTCCCCTCCATTCAAGAGGAGGCCCATTTCCGCAGAGTCTTCTCGGGGCTATTCACACCTCACGTCTGGAACGTCGAAAGGGTCCTTCACACCCTGGGTGAAAATCAAGAAGTTCCCCGACATACCCGTCTCCACTCGAGAGGAAACCCGAGGGTCCCGCCCACATCCAGAGGAGCCCCGTTTCCGCCTCGTAGCTCGAGGTGAAGGATCCTTTACCTGCTTCGTTGGGAAAGAATTCCCGGCGTTCCCGTCGCATCTCAAGAGGAGGTCGTCTCAACAGGAACGGCGAGAGGAACTCCAGGGTCGTGCCACCATTCCAAGAGACCCTCAAATGTCTCAGTCCATTGCAGAGGAACCTCTTTTCCCTTCACCGGCTCGTCTTTCACGCCGAGGATCGACACACACCAAGGTGGCACTTTGCACAGCCCTGTGGGAAAGCCTCGTGGAAAATCCTCGAGGGAAAGCTTCGAGGGAAAGCCACAGATCCCTTGATCCACGTGACAGGAAGCGTGACACTACTGCTGCAGCTCGGGAGGGAAGGGCACGTGCATGCCCCCACTCGAGACGAGGCCTGACTCCCCTGGGGAGACTCAGAGGCACCCCAAGATCCATGTCAATACTGGAGAGGAATGCTCAGGTTCCGGCACCAACTCCACACAAGGTCTTAGGCCACGGCATCGACGGGAGAAGAATCCCGAGATGGCCCCTCGCAACTCGCATGGGGACTGGCCCTTCCTGAGACCACCAGAGCGGGTCCCTGAGGTCCCCGTCGTAACTCGAGAAGACCTGCCGCAACTCGAGAATATCCAGGAGGTTCTCCCCTGCAGGCGAGATGAGGCCCATTTCGGCACTGACTTCTCGGGGCTAATCACACCTCACCTCTGGAACGTCGAAAGGGTCCGTCGCACCCTTGGTGCAACTCAAGAAGTTCCCCGACATACCCTTCTCCACTCGAGAGGAAACACGAGGGTCCCGCCCACATCCAGAGGAGCCCCGTTTCCGCCTCGTAGCTCGAGGTGACGGACCTTTCCCTGCTTCGTCGGGAAAGAATTCCCGGCGTTCCCGTCGCACCCCAAGAGGAGGCCCTGTCAACAGGAACGGCGAGAGGAACTCCAGGGTCGTGTCACCATTCCAAGAGTCCCCCAGATATCTCAGTCCATTCCAGAGGAACCTCTTTTCCCTTCACCGGCTCGTCTTTCACGCCGAGGATCGACTCACACCAAGGTGGCACTTGGCACAGCTCTGTGGGAAAGCCTCGTCGGAAAGCCTCGAGGGAAAGCCTTGAGGGAAAGCCACAGATTCGTTGATCCAGGTGACAGGAAGCGTTACCCTATTGCTGCAGCTCGGGAGGGAAGGAGACGTGCATGCCCCCACTCGAGACGAGGCCTGACTCCGCTGGGGAGACTCAGAGGCACCCCAAGATCCATGTCAACACTGGAGAGGAATGCTCAGGTTCCGGCCCCAACTCCACACAAGGTCTTAGGCCCCGGCATCGACGGGAGTGGAATCCCGAGATGGGCCCTAGCAACTCGCATGGGGACTGGCCCTTCCTGAGGCCACCAGAGCGGGTCCCTGAGGTCCCCGTCGTAACTTGAGAAGACCTGCGGCAACTCGAGAAAATCCAGGAGGATCTCCCCTCCTGGCGAGAGGAGGCCCGTTTCCGCAGAGGCTTCTCGGGGCTAATCACACCTCACGTCTGGAAATTCGAAAGGGTCCTTCACACCCTTGGTGCAACTCAAGAAGTTCCCCGACATACCCGTCTCCACTCGAGAGGAAACCCGAGGGTCCCGCCCACATCCAGAGGAGCCCCGTTTCCGCCTCGTAGCTCGAGGTGAGGGATCCTTTCCCTGCTTCGTCGGGAAAGAATTCCCGGCGTTCCCGTCGCATCTCAAGAGGAGGCCTTCTCAACAGGAACAGCGAGAGGAACTCCAGGGTCGTTCCACCATTCCAAGAGTCCCCCAAATGTCTCAGTCCATTCCAGAGGAACCTCTTTTCCCGTCACCGGCTCGTCTTTCACGCCGAGGATCGACTCACACCAAGGTGCCACTTGGCATGGCCCTGTGGGAAAGCCTCTTGGGAAAGCCTCGAGGGAAAGCCTCGAGGGAAAGCCACAGATCCCTTGATCCACGTGACAGGAAGCGTGACACTACTGCTGCAGCTCGGGAGGGAAGGGCACGTGCATGCCCCCACACGAGACGAGACCTGACTCCCCTGGGGAGACTCAGAGGCACCCCAAGATCCATGTCAACACTGGAGAGGAATGCTCAGGTTCCGGCCCCAACTCCACACAAGGTCTTAGGCCCCGGCATCGACGGGAGAGGAATGCCGAGATGGCCCCTAGCATCTCGCATGGGGACTGGCCCTTCCTGAGGCCACCAGAGCGGGTCCCTGAGGTCCCGTCGTAACTCGAGAACACCTGCCACAACTCGAGAAAATCCAGGAGGATCTCCCCTCCAGGCAAGAGGAGGCCCATTTCCGCAGAGTCTTCTCGGGGCTATTCACACCTCACCTCTGGAACGTCGAAAGGGTCCTTCACACCCTTGGTGCAAATCAAGAAGTTCCCCGACATACCCGTCTCCACTCGAGAGGAAACACGAGGGTCCCGCCCACATCCAGAGGAGCCCCGTTTCCGCCTCGTAGCTCGAGGTGAAGGATCCTTTACCTGCTTCGTCGGAAAGAATTCCCGGCGTTCCCGTCGCATCTCTCAAGAGGAGGTCGTCTCAACAGGAACGGCGAGAGGAACTCCAGGGTCGTGCCACCATTCCAAGAGACCCTCAAATGTCTCAGTCCATTGCAGAGGAACCTCTTTTCCCTTCACCGGCTCGTCTTTCACGCCGAGGATCGACACACACCAAGGTGGCACTTTGCACAGCCCTGTGGGAAAGCGTCGAGGGAAAGCCACAGATCCCTTGATCCAGGTGACAGCAAGCGTGACACTACTGCTGCAGCTCGGGAGGGAAGGGCACGTGCATGCCCCCACTCGAGACGAGGCCTGACTCCCCTGGGGAGACTCAGAGGCACCCAAAGATCCATGTCAACACTGGAGAGGAATGCTCAGGTTCCGGCCCCAACTCCACACAAGGACTTAGGCCCCGGCATCGACGGGAGAGGAATCCCGAGATGGCCCCTAGCAACTCGCATGGGGACTGGCCCTTCCTGAGACCACCAGAGCGGGTCCCTGAGGTCCCCGTCGTAACTCGAGAAGACCTGCCGCAACTCGAGAATATCCAGGAGGTTCTCCCCTGCAGGCGAGATGAGACCCATTTCGGCACTGACTTCTCGGGGCTAATCACACCTCACCTCTGGAATGTCGAAAGGGTCCGTCGCACCCTTGGTGCAACTCAAGAAGTTCCCCGACATACCCTTCTCCACTCGAGAGGAAACACGAGGGTCCCGCCCACATCCAGAGGAGCCCCGTTTCCGCCTCGTATCTAGAGGTGACGGACCTTTCCCTGCTTCGTCGGGAAAGAATTCCCGGCGTTCCCGTCGCACCCCAAGAGGAGGCCCTCTCAACAGGAACGGCGAGAGGAACTCCAGGGTCGTGTCACCATTCCAAGAGTCCCCCAGATGTCTCAGTCCATTCCAGAGGAACCTCTTTTCCCTTCACCGGCTCGTCTTTCACGCCGAGGATCGACTCACACCAAGGTGGCACTTGGCACAGCCCTGTGGGAAAGCCTCGTCGGAAAGCCTCGAGGGAAAGCCTTGAGGGAAAGCCACAGATTCGTTGATCCAGGTGACAGGAAGCGTTACCCTATTGCTGCAGCTCGGGAGGGAAGGAGACGTGCATGCCCCCACTCGAGACGAGGCCTGACTCCGCTGGGGAGACTCAGAGGCACCACAAGATCCATGTCAACACTGGAGAGGAATGCTCAGGTTCCGGCCCCAACTCCACACAAGGTCTTAGGCCTCGGCATCGACGGGAGTGGAATCCCGAGATGGGCCCTAGCAACTCGCATGGGGACTGGCCCTTCCTGAGGCCACCAGAGCGGGTCCCTGAGGTCCCCGTCCTAACTCGAGAAGACCTGCGGCAACTCGAGAAAATCCAGGAGGATCTCCCCTCCAGGCGAGAGGAGGCCCGTTTCCACAGAGGCTTCTCGGGGCTAATCACACCTCACGTCTGGAACATCGAAAGGGTCCTTCACACCCTTGGTGCAACTCAAGAAGTTCCCCGACATACCCGTTTCCACTCGAGAGGAAACACGAAGGTGCCGCCCACATCCAGAGGAGCCCCGTTTCCGCCTCGTAGCTCGAGGTGAGGGATCCTTTCCCTGCTTCGTCGGGAAAGAATTCCCGGCGTTCCCGTCGCATCTCAAGAGGAGGCCCTCTCAACAGGAACAGCGAGAGGAACTCCAGGGTCTTGCCACCATTCCAAGAGTCCCCCAGATGTCTCAGTCCATTCCAGAGGAACCTCTTTTCCCTTCACCGGCTCGTCTTTCACGCCGAGGATCGACTCACACCAAGGTGGCACTTGGCATGGCCCTGTGGGAAAGCCTCGTGGGAAAGCCTCGAGGGAAAGCCTTGAGGGAAAGCCACAGATCCCTCGATCCACGTGACAGGAAGCGTGACCCTACTGCTGCAGCTCGGGAGGGAAGGGCACGTGCATGCCCCCACTCGAGACGAGGCCTGACTCCCCTGGGGAGACACAGAGGCACCCCAAGATCCATGTCAACACTGGAGAGGAATGCTCAGGTTCCGGCCCCAACTCCACACAAGGACTTAGGCCCCGGCATCGACGGGAGAGGAATCCCGAGATGGCCCCTCGCAACTCGCATGGGGACTGGCCCTTCCTGAGACCACCAGAGCGGGTCCCTGAGGTCCCCGTCGTAACTCGAGAAGACCTGCCGCAACTCGAGAATATCCAGGAGGTTCTCCCCTGCAGGCGAGATGAGACCCATTTCGGCACTGACTTCTCGGGGCTAATCACACCTCACCTCTCGAACGTCGAAAGGGTCCGTCGCACCCTTGGTGCAACTCAAGAAGTTCCCCGACATACCCTTCTCCACTCGAGAGGAAACACGAGGGTCCCGCCCACATCCAGAGGAGCCCCGTTTTCGCCTCGTAGCTCGAGGTGACGGACCTTTCCCTGCTTCGTCGGGAAAGAATTCCCGGCGTTCCCGTCGCACCCCAAGAGGAGGCCCTCTCAACAGGAACGGCGAGAGGAACTCCAGGGTCGTGTCACCATTCCAAGAGTCCCCCAGATGTCTCAGTCCATTCCAGAGGAACCTCTTTTCCCTTCACCGGCTCGTCTTTCACGCCGAGGATCGACTCACACCAAGGTGGCACTTGGCACAGCCCTGTGGGAAAGCCTCGTCGGAAAGCCTCGAGGGAAAGCCTTGAGGGAAAGCCACAGATTCGTTGATCCAGGTGACAGGAAGCGTTACCCTATTGCTGCAGCTCGGGAGGGAAGGAGACGTGCATGCCCCCACTCGAGACGAGGCCTGACTCCGCTGGGGAGACTCAGAGGCACCCCAAGATCCATGTCAACACTGGAGAGGAAAGCTCAGGTTCCGGCCCCAACTCCACACAAGGTCTTAGGCCCCGGCATCGACGGGAGTGGAATCCTGAGATGGGCCCTAGCAACTCGCATGGGGACTGGCCCTTCCTGAGGCCACCAGAGCGGGTCCCTGAGGTCCCCGTCCTAACTCGAGAAGACCTGCGGCAACTCGAGAAAATCCAGGAGGATCTCCCCTCCTGGCGAGAGGAGGCCCGTTTCCGCAGAGGCTTCTCGGGGCTAATCACACCTCACGTCTGGAAATTCGAAAGGGTCCTTCACACCCTTGGTGCAACTCAAGAAGTTCCCCGACATACCCGTCTCCACTCGAGAGGAAACCCGAGGGTCCCGCCCACATCCAGAGGAGCCCCGTTTCCGCCTCGTAGCTCGAGGTGAGGGATCCTTTCCCTGCTTCGTCGGGAAAGAATTCCCGGCGTTCCCGTCGCATCTCAAGAGGAGGCCTTCTCAACAGGAACAGCGAGAGGAACTCCAGGGTCGTTCCACCATTCCAAGAGTCCCCCAAATGTCTCAGTCCATTCCAGAGGAACCTCTTTTCCCTTCACCGGCTCGTCTTTCACGCCGAGGATCGACTCACACCAAGGTGCCACTTGGCATGGCCCTGTGGGAAAGCCTCTTGGGAAAGCCTCGAGGGAAAGCCTCGAGGGAAAGCCACAGATCCCTTGATCCACGTGACAGGAAGCGTGACACTACTGCTGCAGCTCGGGAGGGAAGGGCACGTGCATGCCCCCACACGAGACGAGACCTGACTCCCCTGGGGAGACTCAGAGGCACCCCAAGGTCCATGTCAACACTGGAGAGGAATGCTCAGGTTCCGGCCCCAACTCCACACAAGGTCTTAGGCCCCGGCATCGACGGGAGAGGAATGCCGAGATGGCCCCTAGCATCTCGCATGGGGACTGGCCCTTCCTGAGGCCACCAGAGCGGGTCCCTGAGGTCCCCGTCGTAACTCGAGAACACCTGCCACAACTCGAGAAAATCCAGGAGGATCTCCCCTCCAGGCAAGAGGAGGCCCATTTCCGCAGAGTCTTCTCGGGGCTATTCACACCTCACCTCTGGAACGTGGAAAGGGTCCTTCACACCCTGGGTGCAAATCAAGAAGTTCCCCGACATACCCGTCTCCACTCGAGAGGAAACCCGAGGGTCCCGCCCACATCCAGAGGAGCCCCGTTTCCGCCTCGTAGCTCGAGGTGAAGGATCCTTTACCTGCTTCGTCGGGAAAGAATTCCCGGCGTTCCCGTCGCATCTCAAGAGGAGGTCGTCTCAACAGGAACGGCGAGAGGAACTCCAGGGTCGTGCCACCATTCCAAGAGACCCTCAAATGTCTCAGTCCATTGCAGAGGAACCTCTTTTCCCTTCACCGGCTCGTCTTTCACGCCGAGGATCGACACACACCAAGGTGGCACTTTGCACAGCCCTGTGGGAAAGCCTCGTGGGAAATCCTCGAGGGAAAGCCTCGAGGGAAAGCCACAGATCCCTTGATCCACGTGACAGGAAGCGTGACACTACTGCTGCAGCTCGGGAGGGAAGGGCACGTGCATGCCCCCACTCGAGACGAGGCCTGACTCCCCTGGGGAGACTCAGAGGCACCCCAAGATCCATGTCAACACTGGAGAGGAATGCTCAGGTTCCAGCACCAACTCCACACAAGATCTTAGGCCACGGCATCGACGGGAGAAGAATCCCGAGATGGCCCCTCGCAACTCGCATGGGGACTGGCCCTTCCTGAGACCACCAGAGCGGGTCCCTGAGGTCCCCGTCGTAACTCGAGAAGACCTGCCGCAACTCGAGAATATCCAGGAGGTTCTCCCCTGCAGGCGAGATGAGGCCCATTTCGGCACTGACTTCTCGGGGCTAATCACACCTCACCTCTGGAACGTCGAAAGGGTCCGTCGCACCCTTGGTGCAACTCAAGAAGTTCCCCGACATACCCTTCTCCACTCGAGAGGAAACACGAGGGTACCGCCCACATCCAGAGGAGCCCCGTTTCCGCCTCGTAGCTCGAGGTGACGGACCTTTCCCTGCTTCGTCGGGAAAGAATTCCCGGCGTTCCCGTCGCACCCCAAGAGGAGGCCCTGTCAACAGGAACGGCGAGAGGAACTCCAGGGTCGTGTCACCATTCCAAGAGTCCCCCAGATGTCTCAGTCCATTCCAGAGGTACCTCTTTTCCCTTCACCGGCTCGTCTTTCACGCCGAGGATCGACTCACACCAAGGTGGCACTTGGCACAGCCCTGTGGGAAAGCCTCGTCGGAAAGCCTCGAGGGAAAGCCTTGAGGGAAAGCCACAGATTCGTTGATCCAGGTGACAGGAAGCGTTACCCTATTGCTGCAGCTCGGGAGGGAAGGAGACGTGCATGCCCCCACTCGAGACGAGGCCTGACTCCGCTGGGGACACTCAGAGGCACCCCAAGTTCCATGTCAACACTGGAGAGGAATGCTCAGGTTCCGGCCCCAACTCCACACAAGGTCTTAGGCCCCGGCATCGACGGGAGTGGAATCCCGAGATGGGCCCTAGCAACTCGCATGGGGACTGGCCCTTTCTGAGGCCACCAGAGCGGGTCCCTGAGGTCCCCGTCGTAACTCGAGAAGAACTGCGGCAACTCGAGAAAATCCAGGAGGATCTCCCCTCCAGGCGAGAGGAGGCCCGTTTCCACAGACGCTTCTCGGGGCTAATCACACCTCACGTCTGGAAATTCGAAAGGGTCCTTCACACCCTTGGTGCAACTCAAGAAGTTCCCCGACATACCCGTCTCCACTCGAGAGGAAACACGAGGGTCCCGCCCACATCCAGAGGAGCCCCGTTTCCGCCTCGTAGCTCGAGGTGAGGGATCCTTTCCCTGCTTCGTCGGGAAAGAATTCCCGGCGTTCCCGTCGCATCTCAAGAGGAGGCCCTCTCAACAGGAACAGCGAGAGGAACTCCAGGGTCGTTCCACCATTCCAAGAGTCCCCCAAATGTCTCAGTCCATTCCAGAGGAACCTCTTTTCCCTTCACCGGCTCGTCTTTCACGCCGAGGATCGACTCACACCAAGGTGCCACTTGGCATGGCCCTCTGGGAAAGCCTCTTGGGAAAGCCTCGAGGGAAAGCCTCGAGGGAAAGCCACAGATGCCTCGATCCACGTGACAGGAAGCGTGACCCTACTGCTGCAGCTCGGGAGGGAAGGGCACGTGCATGCCCCCACACGAGACGAGACCTGACTCCCCTGGGGAGACTCAGAGGCACCCCAAGATCCATGTCAACACTGGAGAGGAATGCTCAGGTTCCGGCCCCAACTCCACACAAGGTCTTAGGCCCCGGCATCGACGGGAGAGGAATCCCGAGATGGCCCGTCGCAACTCGCATGGGGACTGGCCCTTCCTGAGGCCACAAGAGCGGGTCCCTGAGGTCCCCGTCGTAACTCGAGAAGACCTGCCACAACTCGAGAAAATCCAGGAGGATCTCCCCTCCAGGCAAGAGGAGGCCCATTTCCGCAGAGTCTTCTCGGGGCTATTCACACCTCACCTCTGGAACGTCGAAAGGGTCCTTCACACCCTGGGTGCAAATCAAGAAGTTCCCCGACATACCCGTCTCCACTCGAGAGGAAACACGAGGGTCCCGCCCACATCCAGAGGAGCCCCGTTTCCGCCTCGTAGCTCGAGTTGAAGGATCCTTTACCTGCTTCGTCGGGAAAGAATTCCCGGCGTTCCCGTCGCATCTCAAGAGGAGGTCGTCTCAACAGGAACGGCGAGAGGAACTCCAGGGTCGTGCCACCATTCCAAGAGACCCTCAAATGTCTCAGTCCATTGCAGAGGAACCTCTTTTCCCTTCACCGGCTCGTCTTTCACGCCGAGGATCGACTCACACCAAGGTGGCACTTGGCACAGCCCTGTGGGAAAGCCTCGTGGGAAAGCCTCGAGGGAAAGCCTCGAGGGAAAGCCACAGACCCCTTGATCCACGTGACAGGAAGCGTGACCCTACTGCTGCAGCTCGGGAGGGAATCGCACGTGCATGCCCCCACTCGAGACGAGGCCTGACTCCCCTGGGGAGACTCAGAGGCACCCCAAGATCCATGTCAACACTGGAGAGGAATCCTCAGGTTCCGGCCCCGACTCCACACAAGGTCTTAGGCCCCGGCATCGATGAGAGAGGAATCCCGAGATGGCCCCTAGCAACTCGCATGGGGACTGGCCCTTCCAGAGGCCACCAGAGCGGGTCCCTGAGGTCCCTGTCGTAACTCGACAAGACCTGCTGCAACTCGAGAATATCCAGGAGGTTCTCCCCTGCAGGCGAGATGAGGCCCATTTCCAGAGAGGCTTCTCGGGGCTAATCACACCTCACCTCTGGAACGTCGAAAGGGTCCTTCACTCCCTTGGTGCAACTCAAGAAGTTCCCCGACATACCCGTCTCCACTCGAGAGGAAACACGAGGGTCCCGCCCACATCCAGAGGAGCCCCGTTTCCGCCTCGTAGCTCGAGGTGAGGGATCCTTTCCCTGCTTCGTCGGGAAAGAATTCCGGGCGTTCCCGTCGCATCTCAAGTTGAGGTCCTCTCAACAGGAACAGCGAGAGGAACTCCAGGGTCGTGCCACCATTCCAAAAGTCCCCCAGATGTCTCTGTCCATTCCAGAGGAACCTCTTTTCCCTTCACCGTCTCGTCTTTCACGCCGAGGATCGACTCACACCAAGGTGGCACTTGGCACAGCCCTGTGGGAAAGCCTCGTGGGAAAGCCTCGAGGGAAAGCCTCGAGGGAAAGCCACAGATCCCTTGATCCACGTGACAGGAAGCGTGACCCTACTGCTGCAGCTCGGGAGGGAATCGCACGTGCATGCCCCCACTCGAGACGAGGCCTGACTCCCCTGGGGAGACTGAGAGGCACCCCAAGATCCATGTCAACACTGGAGAGGAATCCTCAGGTTCTGGCCCCGACTCCACACAAGGTCTTAGGCCCCGGCATCGATGAGAGAGGAATCCCGAGATGGCCCCTAGCAACTCGCATGTGGACTGGCCCTTTCTGAGGCCACCAGAGCGGGTCCCTGAGGTCCCCGTCGTAACTCGAGAAGACCTGCCGCAACTCGAGAATATCCAGGAGGTTCTCCCCTGCAGGCGAGATGAGGCCAATTTCCGCAGAGGCTTCTCGGGGCTAATCACACCTCACCTCTGGAACGTAGAAATGTTCCTTCCCACCCTTGGTACAACTCAAGAAGTTCCCCGACACACTCGTCTCCACTCGAGAGGAAACACGAGGGTCCCGCCTACATCCAGAGGAGCCCCGTTTCCGCCTCGTAGCTCGAGTTGAGGGATACTATCCCTGCTTCGTCGGGAAAGAATTCCCGGCGTTCCCGTCGCATCTCAAGAGGAGGCCCTCTCAACAGGAACGGCTAGAGGAACTCCAGGGTCGTGCCACCATTCCAAGAGTCCCCCAGATGTCTCAGTCCATGCCAGAGGAACCTCTTTTCCCTTCACCGGCTCGTCTTTCACGCCGAGGATCGACTCACACCATGGTGGCACTTGGCACAGCCCTGTGGGAAAGCCTCGTGGGAAAGCCACAGATCCCTTTATCCACGTGACAGGAAGCGTGACCCTACTGCTGCAGCTCGGGAGGCAAGAGCACGTGCATGCCCCCACTCGAGACGAGGCCTGACTCCCCTGGAGAGACTGAGCGGCACCCCAAGATCCATGTCAACACTGGAGAGGAATCCTCAGGTTCAGGCCCCGACTCCACATAAGGTCTTAGGCCCCGGCATCGACGGGAGAGGAATCCCGAGATGGCCCCCAGCAACTCGCATGGGGACTGGCCCTTTCTGAGGCCACCAGAGCGGGTCCCTGAGGTCCCCGTCGTAACTCGAGAAGACCTGCCGCAACTCGAGAATATCCAGGAGGTTCTCCCCTGCAGGCAAGATGAGGCCCATTTCCGCAGAGGCTTCTCGGGGCTAATCACACCTCACCTCTGGAACGTCGAAAGGTTCCTTCCCACCCTTGGTACAACTCAAGAAGTTCCCCGACAAACCCGTCTCCACCCGAGAGGAAACACGAGGGTCCCGCCCACATCCAGAGGAGCCCCGTTTCCGCCTCGTAGCTCGAGGTGAGGGATCCTTTCCCTGCTTCGTCGGGAAAGAATTCCGGGCGTTCCCGTCGCATCTCAAGAGGAGGCCCTCTCAACAGGAACGGCGAGAGGAACTCCAGGGTCGTGCCACCATTCCATGAGTCCCACAGATGTCTCAGTCCATTCCAGAGGAACCTCTTTTCCCTTCACCGGCTCGTTTTTCACGCCGAGGATCGACTCACACCAAGGTGGCACTTGGCACAGCCCTGTGGGAAAGCCTCGTGGGAAAGCCTCGAGGGAAAGCCTCGAGGGAAAGCCACAGATCCCTTCATCCACGTGACAGGAAGCGTGACCCTACTGCTGCAGGTCGGGAGGGAATCGCACGTGCATGCCCCCACTCGAGACGAGGCCTGACTCCCCTGGGGAGACTCAGAGACACCCCAAATCCATGTCAACACTGGAGAGGAATGCTCAGGTTCCGGCCCCGTCTCCACACAAGGCCTTAGGCCCCGGCATCGACGGGAGAGGAATCTCGAGATGGCCCCTAGCAACTCGCATGGGGACTGGCCCTTCCTGAGGCCAACAGAGCGGGTCCCTGAGGTCCCCGTCGTAACTCGAGAAGACCTGCCGCAACTCGAGAATATCCAGAAGGTTCTCCCCTGCAGGCGAGATGAGGCCCATTTCCGCAGAGGCTTCTCGGGGCTAATCACACCTCATCTCTGGAACGTCGAAAGGGTCCTTCACTCCCTTGGTGCAACTCAAGAAGTTCCCCGACATACCCGTCTCCACTCGAGAGGAAACACGAGGGTCCCGCCCACATCCAGAGGAGCCCCGTTTCCGCCTCGTAGCTCGAGGTGAGGGATCCTTTCCCTGCTTCGTCGGGAAAGAATTCCGGGCGTTCCCGTCGCATCTCAAGAGCAGGTCCTCTCAACAGGAACGGAGAGAGGAACTGCAGGGTCTTGCCACCATTCCAAAAGTCCCCCAGATGTCTCTGTCCATTCCAGAGGAACCTCTTTTCCCTTTACCGGCTCGTCTTTCACGCCGAGGATCGACTCACACCAAGGTGGCACTTGGCACAGCCCTGTGGGAAAGCCTCGTGGGAAAGCCTCGAGGGAAATCCTCGAGGGATAGCCACAGATCCTTTGATCCACGTGACAGGAAGCGTGACCCTACTGCTGCAGCTCTGGAGGGAATCGCACATGCATGCCCCCACTCGAGACGAGGCCTGACTCCCCTGGGGAGACTGAGAGGCACCCCAAGATCCATGTCAACACTGGAGAGGAATCCTCAGGTTCCGGCCCCGACTCCACACAAGGCCTTAGGCCCCGGCATCGATGGGAGAGTAATCCAAAGATGGCCCCTACCAACTCGCATGGGGACTGGCCCTTCCTGAGGCCACCAGAGCGGGTCCCTGAGGTCCCCGTTGTAACTCGAGAAGACCTGCCGCAACTCGAGAATATCCAGGAGGTTCTCCCCTGCAGGCGAGATGAGGCCCATTTCCGCAGAGGCTTCTCGGGGCTAATCACACCTCACCTCTGGAACGTCGAAAGGGTCCTTCACTCCCTTGGTGCAACTCAAGAAGTTCCCCGACATACCCGTCTCCACTCGAGAGGAAACACGAAGGTCCCGCCCACATCCAGAGGAGCCCCGTTTCCACCTCGTAGCTCGAGGTGAGGGATCCTTTCCCTGCTTCGTCGGGAAAGAATTCCCGGCGTTCCCGTCGCATCTCAAGAGGAGGTCCTCTCAACAGGAACGGCGAGAGGAACTCCAGGGTCGTGCCACCATTCCAAAAGTCCCCCAGATGTATCTGTCCATTCCAGAAGAACCTCTTTTCCCTTCACCGGCTCGTCTTTCACGCCGAGGATCGACTCACACCAAGCTGGCCCTTGGCACAGCATTGTGGGAAAGCCTCGTGGGAAAGCCTCGAGGGAAATCCTCGAGGGAAAGCCACAGATCCCTTGATCCACGTGACAGGAAGCGTGACCCTACTGCTGCAGCTCGGGAGGGAATCGCACGTGCATGCCCCCAATCGATACGAGTCCTTACTCCCCTGGGGAGACTCAGAGGCACCCCAAATCCATGTCAACACTGGAGAGGAATGCTCAGGTTCCGGCCCCGACTCCACACAAGGCCTTAGGCCCCGGCATCGACGGGAGAGGAATCTCGAGATGGCCCCTAGCAACTCGCATGGGGACTGGCCCTTCCTGAGGCCACCAGAGCGGGTCCCTGAAGTCCCCATCGTAACTCGAGAAACCTGCCGCAACTCGAGAATATCCAGAAGGTTCTCCCCTGCAGGCGAGATGAGGCCCATTTCCGCAGAGGCTTCTCGGGTCTAATCACACCTCACCTCTGGAACGTCGAAAGGGTCCTTCACACCCTTGGTGCAACTCAAGAAGTTCCCCGACATACCCGTCTCCACTCGAGAGGAAACACGAGGGTCCCGCCCACATCCAGAGGAGCCCCGTTTCCACCTCGTAGCTCGAGGTGAGGGATCCTTTCCCTGCTTCGTCGGGAAAGAATTCCCGGCGTTCCCGTCGCATCTCAAGAGGAGGGCCTCTCAACAGGAACGGCGAGAGGAACTCCAGGGTCGTGCCACCATTCCAAGAGTCCCCCAGATGTCTCAGTCCATGCCAGAGGAACCTCTTTTCCCTTCACCGGCTCGTCTTTCACGCCGAGGATCGACTCACACCATGGTGGCACTTGGCACAGCCCTGTGGGAAAGCCTCGTGGGAAAGCCACAGATCCCTTTATCCACGTGACAGGAAGCGTGACCCTACTGCTGCAGCTCGGGAGGCAAGAGCACGTGCATGCCCCCACTCGAGACGAGGCCTGACTCCCCTGGAGAGACTGAGCGGCACCCCAAGATCCATGTCAACACTGGAGAGGAATCCTCAGGTTCCGGCCCCGACTCCACATAAGGTCTTAGGCCCCGGCATCGACGGGAGAGGAATCCCGAGATGGCCCCCAGCAACTCGCATGGGGACTGGCCCTTTCTGAGGCCACCAGAGCGGGTCCCTGAGGTCCCCGTCGTAACTCGAGAAGATCTGCCGCAACTCGAGAATATCCAGGAGGTTCTCCCCTGCAGGCAAGATGAGGCCCATTTCCGCAGAGGCTTCTCGGGGCTAATCACACCTCACCTTTGGAACGTCGAAAGGTTCCTTCCCACCCTTGGTACAACTCAAGAAGTTCCCCGACAAACCCGTCTCCACCCGAGAGGAAACACGAGGGTCCCGCCCACATCCAGAGGAGCCCCGTTTCCGCCTCGTAGCTCGAGGTGAGGGATCCTTTCCCTGCTTCGTCGGGAAAGAATTCCCGGCGTTCCCGTCGCATCTCAAGAGGAGGCCCTCTCAACAGGAACGGCGAGAGGAACTCCAGGGTCGTGCCACCATTCCATGAGTCCCACAGATGTCTCAGTCCATTCCAGAGGAACCTCTTTTCCCTTCACCGGCTCGTTTTTCACGCCGAGGATCGACTCACACCAAGGTGGCACTTGGCACAGCCCTGTGGGAAAGCCTCGTGGGAAAGCCTCGAGGGAAAGCCTCGAGGGAAAGCCACAGATCCCTTCATCCACGTGACAGGAAGCGTGACCCTACTGCTGCAGGTCGGGAGGGAATCGCACGTGCATGCCCCCACTCGAGACGAGGCCTGACTCCCCTGGGGAGACTCAGAGACACCCCAAATCCATGTCAACACTGGAGAGGAATGCTCAGGTTCCGGCCCCGTCTCCACACAAGGCCTTAGGCCCCGGCATCGACGGGAGAGGAATCTCGAGATGGCCCCTAGCAACTCGCATGGGGACTGGCCCTTCCTGAGGCCAACAGAGCGGGTCCCTGAGGTCCCCGTCGTAACTCGAGAAGACCTGCCGCAACTCGAGAATATCCAGAAGGTTCTCCCCTGCAGGCGAGATGAGGCCCATTTCCGCAGAGGCTTCTCGGGGCTAATCACACCTCATCTCTGGAACGTCGAAAGGGTCCTTCACTCCCTTGGTGCAACTCAAGAAGTTCCCCGACATACCCGTCTCCACTCGAGAGGAAACACGAGGGTCCCGCCCACATCCAGAGGAGCCCCGTTTCCGCCTCGTAGCTCGAGGTGAGGGATCCTTTCCCTGCTTCGTCGGGAAAGAATTCCGGGCGTTCCCGTCGCATCTCAAGAGCAGGTCCTCTCAACAGGAACGGAGAGAGGAACTGCAGGGTCTTGCCACCATTCCAAAAGTCCCCCAGATGTCTCTGTCCATTCCAGAGGAACCTCTTTTCCCTTTACCGGCTCGTCTTTCACGCCGAGGATTGACTCACACCAAGGTGGCACTTGGCACAGCCCTGTGGGAAAGCCTCGTGGGAAAGCCTCGAGGGAAATCCTCGAGGGATAGCCACAGATCCTTTGATCCACGTGACAGGAAGCGTGACCCTACTGCTGCAGCTCTGGAGGGAATCGCACATGCATGCCCCCACTCGAGACGAGGCCTGACTCCCCTGGGGAGACTGAGAGGCACCCCAAGATCCATGTCAACACTGGAGAGGAATCCTCAGGTTCCGGCCCCGACTCCACACAAGGCCTTAGGCCCCGGCATCGATGGGAGAGTAATCCAAAGATGGCCCCTACCAACTCGCATGGGGACTGGCCCTTCCTGAGGCCACCAGAGCGGGTCCCTGAGGTCCCCGTTGTAACTCGAGAAGACCTGCCGCAACTCGAGAATATCCAGGAGGTTCTCCCCTGCAGGCGAGATGAGGCCCATTTCCGCAGAGGCTTCTCGGGGCTAATCACACCTCACCTCTGGAACGTCGAAAGGGTCCTTCACTCCCTTGGTGCAACTCAAGAAGTTCCCCGACATACCCGTCTCCACTCGAGAGGAAACACGAAGGTCCCGCCCACATCCAGAGGAGCCCCGTTTCCGCCTCGTAGCTCGAGGTGAGGGATCCTTTCCCTGCTTCGTCGGGAAAGAATTCCCGGCGTTCCCGTCGCATCTCAAGAGGAGGTCCTCTCAACAGGAACGGCGAGAGGAACTCCAGGGTCGTGCCACCATTCCAAAAGTCCCCCAGACGTATCTGTCCATTCCAGAAGAACCTCTTTTCCCTTCACCGGCTCGTCTTTCACGCCGAGGATCGACTCACACCAAGCTGGCCCTTGGCACAGCATTGTGGGAAAGCCTCGTGGGAAAGCCTCGAGGGAAATCCTCGAGGGAAAGCCACAGATCCCTTGATCCACGTGACAGGAAGCGTGACCCTACTGCTGCAGCTCGGGAGGGAATCGCACGTGCATGCCCCCAATCGATACGAGTCCTTACTCCCCTGGGGAGACTCAGAGGCACCCCAAATCCATGTCAACACTGGAGAGGAATGCTCAGGTTCCGGCCCCGACTCCACACAAGGCCTTAGGCCCCGGCATCGACGGGAGAGGAATCTCGAGATGGCCCCTAGCAACTCGCATGGGGACTGGCCCTTCCTGAGGCCACCAGAGCGGGTCCCTGAAGTCCCCATCGTAACTCGAGAAACCTGCCGCAACTCGAGAATATCCAGAAGGTTCTCCCCTGCAGGCGAGATGAGGCCCATTTCCGCAGAGGCTTCTCGGGTCTAATCACACCTCACCTCTGGAACGTCGAAAGGGTCCTTCACACCCTTGGTGCAACTCAAGAAGTTCCCCGACATACCCGTCTCCACTCGAGAGGAAACACGAGGGTCCCGCCCACATCCAGAGGAGCCCCGTTTCCACCTCGTAGCTCGAGGTGAGGGATCCTTTCCCTGCTTCGTCGGGAAAGAATTCCCGGCGTTCCCGTCGCATCTCAAGAGGAGGGCCTCTCAACAGGAACGGCGAGAGGAACTCCAGGGTCGTGCCACCATACCAAGAATCCCCCAGATGTCTCAGTCCACTCCAGAGGAAACTCTTTTTCCTTCACCGGCTCGTCTCTCACGCCGAGGATCGACTCACACCAAGGTGGCACTTGGCACAGCCCTGTGGGAAAGCCTCGTGGGAAAGGCTCGAGGGAAAGCCACAGATCCCTTTATCCACGTGACAGGAAGCGTGACCCTACGGCTGCAGCTCGGGAGGGAAGCGCACGTGCATGCCCCCACTCGAGACGAGGCCTGACTCCCCTGGGGAGACTCAGAGGCACCCCAAAATCCATGTCAACACTGGAGAGGAATGCTCAGGTTCCGGCCCCGACTCCACACAAGGCCTTAGGCCCCGGCATCGATGGGAGAGGAATCTGGAGATGGCCACTGGCAACTCGCATGGGGACTGGCCCTTCCTGAGGCCAACAGAGCGGGTCCCTGAGGTCCCCGTCGAAACTCGAGAAGACCTGCCGCAACTCGAGAATATCCAGGAGGTTCTCCCCTGCAGGCGAGATGAGGCCCATTTCCGCAGAGGCGTCTCGGGGCTAATCACACCTCACCTCTGGAACGTCGAAAGGATCCTTCACTCCCTTGGTGCAACTCAAGAAGTTCCCCGACATACCCGTCTCCACTCGAGAGGAAACACGAGGGTCCCGCCCACATCCAGAGGAGCCCCGTTTCCGCCTCGTAGCTCGAGGTGAGGGATGCTTTCCCTGCTTCTTCGGGAAAGAATTCCGGGCGTTCCCGTCGCATCTCAAGAGGAGGTCCTCTCAACAGGAACGGCGAGAGGAACTCCAGGGTCGTGCCACCATTCCAAAAGTCCCCCAGATGTCTCTGTCCATTCCAGAGGAACCTCTTTTCCCTTCACCGGCTCGACTTTCACGCCGAGGACCGACTCACACCAAGGTGGCACTTGGCACAGCCCTGTGGGAAAGCCTCGTGGGAAAGCCTCGAGGGAAATCCTCGAGGGAAAGCCACAGATCCTTTGATCCACGTGACAGGAAGCGTGACCCTACTGCTGCAGCTCGGGAGGGAATCGCACGTGCATGCCCCCACTCGAGACGAGGCCTGACTCCCCTGGGGAGACTGAGAGGCACCCCAAGATCCATGTCAACACTGGAGAGGAATCCTCAGGTTCTGGCCCCGACTCCACACAAGGTCTTAGGCCCCGGCATCGATGGGAGAGGAATCTCGAGATGGCCCCTAGCAACTCGCATGGGGACTGGCCCTTCCTGAGGCCACCAGAGCGGGTCCCTGAGGTCCCCGTCGTAACCCGGGAAGACTTGCCGCAACTCGAGAATATCCAGGAGGTTCTCCCCTGCAGGCGAGATGAGGCCCATTTCCGCAGAGGCTTCTCGGGGCTGATCACACCTCACCTCTGGAACGTCGAAAGGTACCTTCACACCCTTGGTGCAACTCAAGAAGTTCCCCGACATACCCTTCTCCACTCGAGATGAAACACGAGGGTCCCGCTCACATCCAGAGGAGCCCCGTTTCCGCCTCGTAGCTCGAGGTGAGGGATCCTTTCCCTGCTTCGTCGGGAAAGAATTCCGGGCGTTCCCGTCGCATCTCAAGAGGAGGCCCTCTCAACAGGAACGGCGAGAGGAACTCCAGGGTCGTGCCACCATTCCAAGAGTCCCCCAGATGTCTCAATCCTTTCCAGAGGAACCTCTTTTTCCTTCACCTGCTCGTCTTTCACGCCGAGGATCGACTCACACCAAGGTGGCACTTGGCACAGGCCTGTGGGAAAGCCTCGTGGGAAATCCTCGAGGGAAAGCCTCGAGGGAAAGCCACAGATCCCTTTATCCACGTGACAGGAAGCGTGACCCTACTGCTGCAGCTCGGGAGGGAAGCGCACGTGCATGCCCCCACTCGAGACGAGTCCTGACTCCCCTGGGGAGACTCACAGGCACCCCAAAATCCATGTCAACACTGGAGAGGAATCCTCAGGTTCTGGCCCCGACTCCACACAAGGTCTTAGGCCCCGGCATCTCCGGGAGAGTAATCTCGAGATGGCTCCTAGCAACTCGCATGGGGACTGGCCCTTCCTGAGGCCACCAGAGCGGGTCCCTGAGGTCCCCATCGTAACTCGAGAAGACCTGCCGCAACTCGAGAATATCCAGGAGGTTCTCCCCTGCAGGCGAGATGAGGCCCATTTCCGCAGAGGCTTCTCGGGGCTAATCACACCTCACCTCTGGAACGTCGAAAGGGTCCTTCACTCCCTTGGTGCAACTCAAGAAGTTCCCCGACATAGCCGTCTCCACTCGAGAGGAAACACGAGGATCCCGCCCACATCCAGAGGAGCCCCGTTTCCGCCTCGTAGCTCGAGATGCGGGATCCTTTCCGTGCTTCGTCGGGAAAGAATTCCGGGCGTTCCCGTCGCATCTCAAGAGGAGGTCCTCTCAACAGGAACGGCGAGAGGAACTCCAGGGTCGTGCCACCATTCCAAAAGTCCCCCAGATATCTCTGTCCATTCCAGAGGAACCTCTTTTCCCTTCATCGGCTCGTCTTTCACGCCGAGGATCGACTCACACCAAGGTGGCACTTGGCACAGCCCTGTGGGAAAGCCTCGCGGGAAAGCCTCAAGGGAAATCCTCGAGGGAAAGCCACAGATCCTTTGATCCACGTGACAGGAAGCGTGACCCTACTGCTGCAGCTCGGGAGGGAATCGCACGTGCATGCCCCCACTCGAGACGAGGCCTGACTCCCCTGGGGAGACTGAGAGGCACACCAAGATCCATGTCAACACTGGAGAAGAATCCTCAGGTTCCGGCCCCGAATCCACACAAGGTCTTAGGCCCCGGCATCGATGGGAGAGGAATCCCGAGATGGCCCCTAGCAACTCGCATGGGGACTGGCCCTTCCTGAGGCCACCAGAGCGGGTCCCTGAGGTCCCCGTCGTAACTCGAGAAGACCTGCCGCAACTCGAGAATATCCAGGAGGTTCTCCCCTGAAGGCGAGATGAGGCCCATTTCCGCAGAGGCTTCTCGGGGCTAATCACACCTCACCTCTGGAACGTCGAAAGGTTACTTCCCACCCTTGGTACAACTGAAGAAGTTCCCCGACATACCCGTCTCCACTCGAGAGGAAACACGAGGGTCCCGCCCACATCCAGAGGAGCCCCGTTTCCGCCTCGTAGCTCGAGGTGAGGGATCCTTTCCCTGCTTCGTCGGGAAAGAATTCCCGGCGTTCCCGTCGCATCTCAAGAGGAGGTCCTCTCAACAGGAACGGCGAGAGGAACTCCAGGGTCGTGCCACCATTCCAAAAGTCCCCCAGACGTATCTGTCCATTCCAGAAGAACCTCTTTTCCCTTCACCGGCTCGTCTTTCACGCCGAGGATCGACTCACACCAAGCTGGCCCTTGGCACAGCATTGTGGGAAAGCCTCGTGGGAAAGCCTCGAGGGAAATCCTCGAGGGAAAGCCACAGATCCCTTGATCCACGTGACAGGAAGCGTGACCCTACTGCTGCAGCTCGGGAGGGAATCGCACGTGCATGCCCCCAATCGATACGAGTCCTTACTCCCCTGGGGAGACTCAGAGGCACCCCAAATCCATGTCAACACTGGAGAGGAATGCTCAGGTTCCGGCCCCGACTCCACACAAGGCCTTAGGCCCCGGCATCGACGGGAGAGGAATCTCGAGATGGCCCCTAGCAACTCGCATGGGGACTGGCCCTTCCTGAGGCCACCAGAGCGGGTCCCTGAAGTCCCCATCGTAACTCGAGAAACCTGCCGCAACTCGAGAATATCCAGAAGGTTCTCCCCTGCAGGCGAGATGAGGCCCATTTCCGCAGAGGCTTCTCGGGTCTAATCACACCTCACCTCTGGAACGTCGAAAGGGTCCTTCACACCCTTGGTGCAACTCAAGAAGTTCCCCGACATACCCGTCTCCACTCGAGAGGAAACACGAGGGTCCCGCCCACATCCAGAGGAGCCCCGTTTCCACCTCGTAGCTCGAGGTGAGGGATCCTTTCCCTGCTTCGTCGGGAAAGAATTCCCGGCGTTCCCGTCGCATCTCAAGAGGAGGGCCTCTCAACAGGAACGGCGAGAGGAACTCCAGGGTCGTGCCACCATACCAAGAATCCCCCAGATGTCTCAGTCCACTCCAGAGGAAACTCTTTTTCCTTCACCGGCTCGTCTCTCACGCCTAGGATCGACTCACACCAAGGTGGCACTTGGCACAGCCCTGTGGGAAAGCCTCGTGGGAAAGGCTCGAGGGAAAGCCACAGATCCCTTTATCCACGTGACAGGAAGCGTGACCCTTACGGCTGCAGCTCGGGAGGGAAGCGCACGTGCATGCCCCCACTCGAGACGAGGCCTGACTCCCCTGGGGAGACTCAGAGGCACCCCAAAATCCATGTCAACACTGGAGAGGAATGCTCAGGTTCCGGCCCCGACTCCACACAAGGCCTTAGGCCCCGGCATCGATGGGAGAGGAATCTGGAGATGGCCACTGGCAACTCGCATGGGGACTGGCCCTTCCTGAGGCCAACAGAGCGGGTCCCTGAGGTCCCCGTCGTAACTCGAGAAGACCTGCCGCAACTCGAGAATATCCAGGAGGTTCTCCCCTGCAGGCGAGATGAGGCCCATTTCCGCAGAGGCGTCTCGGGGCTAATCACACCTCACCTCTGGAACGTCGAAAGGATCCTTCACTCCCTTGGTGCAACTCAAGAAGTTCCCCGACATACCCGTCTCCACTCGAGAGGAAACACGAGGGTCCCGCCCACATCCAGAGGAGCCCCGTTTCCGCCTCGTAGCTCGAGGTGAGGGATGCTTTCCCTGCTTCTTCGGGAAAGAATTCCGGGCGTTCGCGTCGCATCTCAAGAGGAGGTCCTCTCAACAGGAACGGCGAGAGGAACTCCAGGGTCGTGCCACCATTCCAAAAGTCCCCCAGATGTCTCTGTCCATTCCAGAGGAACCTCTTTTCCCTTCACCGGCTCGACTTTCACGCCGAGGACCGACTCACACCAAGGTGGCACTTGGCACAGCCCTGTGGGAAAGCCTCGTGGGAAAGCCTCGAGGGAAATCCTCGAGGGAAAGCCACAGATCCTTTGATCCACGTGACAGGAAGCGTGACCCTACTGCTGCAGCTCGGGAGGGAATCGCACGTGCATGCCCCCACTCGAGACGAGGCCTGACTCCCCTGGGGAGACTGAGAGGCACCCCAAGATCCATGTCAACACTGGAGAGGAATCCTCAGGTTCTGGCCCCGACTCCACACAAGGTCTTAGGCCCCGGCATCGATGGGAGAGGAATCTCGAGATGGCCCCTAGCAACTCGCATGGGGACTGGCCCTTCCTGAGGCCACCAGAGCGGGTCCCTGAGGTCCCCGTCGTAACCCGGGAAGACTTGCCGCAACTCGAGAATATCCAGGAGGTTCTCCCCTGCAGGCGAGATGAGGCCCATTTCCGCAGAGGCTTCTCGGGGCTGATCACACCTCACCTCTGGAACGTCGAAAGGTACCTTCACACCCTTGGTGCAACTCAAGAAGTTCCCCGACATACCCTTCTCCACTCGAGATGAAACACGAGGGTCCCGCTCACATCCAGAGGAGCCCCGTTTCCGCCTCGTAGCTCGAGGTGAGGGATCCTTTCCCTGCTTCGTCGGGAAAGAATTCCGGGCGTTCCCGTCGCATCTCAAGAGGAGGCCCTCTCAACAGGAACGGCGAGAGGAAATCCAGGGTCGTGCCACCATTCCAAGAGTCCCCCAGATGTCTCAATCCTTTCCAGAGGAACCTCTTTTTAGTTCACCTGCTCGTCTTTCACGCCGAGGATCGACTCACACCAAGGTGGCACTTGGCACAGGCCTGTGGGAAAGCCTCGTGGGAAATCCTCGAGGGAAAGCCTCGAGGGAAAGCCACAGATCCCTTTATCCACGTGACAGGAAGCGTGACCCTACTGCTGCAGCTCGGGAGGGAAGCGCACGTGCATGCCCCCACTCGAGACGAGTCCTGACTCCCCTGGGGAGACTCACAGGCACCCCAAAATCCATGTCAACACTGGAGAGGAATCCTCAGGTTCTGGCCCCGACTCCACACAAGGTCTTAGGCCCCGGCATCTCCGGGAGAGTAATCTCGAGATGGCTCCTAGCAACTCGCATGGGGACTGGCCCTTCCTGAGGCCACCAGAGCGGGTCCTGAGGTCCCCATCGTAACTCGAGAAGACCTGCCGCAACTCGAGAATATCCAGGAGGTTCTCCCCTGCAGGCGAGATGAGGCCCATTTCCGCAGAGGCTTCTCGGGGCTAATCACACCTCACCTCTGGAACGTCGAAAGGGTCCTTCACTCCCTTGGTGCAACTCAAGAAGTTCCCCGACATAGCCGTCTCCACTCGAGAGGAAACACGAGGATCCCGCCCACATCCAGAGGAGCCCCGTTTCCGCCTCGTAGCTCGAGGTGCGGGATCCTTTCCGTGCTTCGTCGGGAAAGAATTCCGGGCGTTCCCGTCGCATCTCAAGAGGAGGTCCTCTCAACAGGAACGGCGAGAGGAACTCCAGGGTCGTGCCACCATTCCAAAAGTCCCCCAGATATCTCTGTCCATTCCAGAGGAACCTCTTTTCCCTTCATCGGCTCGTCTTTCACGCCGAGGATCGACTCACACCAAGGTGGCACTTGGCACAGCCCTGTGGGAAAGCCTCGCGGGAAAGCCTCAAGGGAAATCCTCGAGGGAAAGCCACAGATCCTTTGATCCACGTGACAGGAAGCGTGACCCTACTGCTGCAGCTCGGGAGGGAATCGCACGTGCATGCCCCCACTCGAGACGAGGCCTGACTCCCCTGGGGAGACTGAGAGGCACCCCAAGATCCATGTCAACACTGGAGAAGAATCCTCAGGTTCCGGCCCCGACTCCACACAAGGTCTTAGGCCCCGGCATCGATGGGAGAGGAATCCCGAGATGGCCCCTAGCAACTCGCATGGGGACTGGCCCTTCCTGAGGCCACCAGAGCGGGTCCCTGAGGTCCCCGTCGTAACTCGAGAAGACCTGCCGCAACTCGAGAATATCCAGGAGGTTCTCCCCTGAAGGCGAGATGAGGCCCATTTCCGCAGAGGCTTCTCGGGGCTAATCACACCTCACCTCTGGAACGTCGAAAGGTTACTTCCCACCCTTGGTACAACTGAAGAAGTTCCCCGACATACCCGTCTCCACTCGAGAGGAAACACGAGGGTCCCGCCCACATCCAGAGGAGCCCCGTTTCCGCCTCGTAGCTCGAGGTGAGGGATCCTTTCCCTGCTTCGTCGGGAAAGAATTCCGGGCGATCCCGTCGCATCTCAAGAGGAGTCTGTCTCAACAGGAACGGCGAGAGAAACTCCAGGGTCGTGCCACCATTCCAAAAGTCCCCCAGATGTCTCTGTCCATTCCAGAGGAACCTCTTTTCCCTTCACCGGCTCGTATTTCACGCCGAGGATCGACTCACACCAAGGTGGCACTTGGCACAGCCCTGTGGGAAAGCCTCGTGGGAAAGCCTCGAGGGAAAGCCTCGAGGGAAAGCCACAGATCCTTTGATCCACGTGACAGGAAGCGTGACCCTACTGCTGCAGCTCAGGAGGGAATCGCACGTGCATGCCCCCACTCGAGACGAGGCCTGACTCCCCTGGGGAGACTGAGAGGCACACCAAGATCCATGTCAACACTGGAGAGGAATCCTACGGTTCCGGCCCCGACTCCACACAAGGTCTTAGGCCCCGGGATCGATGGGAGAGGAATCCCGAGATGGCCCCTAGCAACTCGCATGGGGACTGGCCCTTCCTGAGGCCACCAGAGCGGGTCCCTGAGGTCCCCGTCGTAACTCGAGAAGACCTGCCGCAACTCGAGAATATCCAGGAGGTTCTCCCCTGCAGGCGAGATGAGGCTCATTTCCGCAGAGGCTTCTCGGGGCTAATCACACCTCATCTCTGGAACGTCAAAAGGTTCCTTCCCACCCTTGGTACAACTGAAGAAGTTCCCCGACATACCCGTCTCGACTCGAGAGGAAACACGAGGGTCCCGCCCACATCCAGAGGAGGCCCGTTTCTGCCTCGTAGCTCGAGGTGAGGGATCCTTTCCCTGCTTCGTCGGGAAAGAATTCCGGGCGTTCCCGTCGCATCTCAAGAGGAGGCCCTCTCAACAGTAACGGCGAGAGGAACTCCAGGGTCATGCCACCATTCAAAGAGTCCCCCAGATGTCTCAATCCTTTCCAGAGGAACCTCTTTTTCCTTCACCGGCTCGTCTTTCACGCCGAGGATCGACTCACACCAAGGTGGCACTTGGCACAGCCCTGTGGGAAAGCCTCGTGGGAAATCCTCGAGGGAAAGCCTCGAGGGAAAGCCACAGATCCCTTTATCCACGTGACAGGAAGCGTGACCCTACTGCTGCAGCTCGGGAGGGAAGCGCACGTGCATGCCCCCACTCGAGACGAGTCCTGACTCCCCTGGGGAGACTCTCAGGCACCCCAAAATCCATGTCAACACTGGAGAGGATTCCTAAGGTTCTGGCCCCGACTCCACACAAGGTCTTAGGCCCCGGCATCGCCGGGAGAGGAATCTCGAGCTGGCTCCTAGCAACTCGCATGGGGACTGGCCCTTCCTGAGGCCACCAGAGCGGGTCCCTGAGGTCCCCGTCGTAACTCGAGAAGACCTGCCGCAACTCGAGAATATCCAGGAGGTTCTCCCCTGCAGGCGAGATGAGGCCCATTTCCGCAGAGGCTTCTCGGGGCTAATCACACCTCACCTCTGGAACGTCGAAACGGTCCTTCACTCCCTTGGTGAAACTCGAGAAGTTCCCCGACATACCCGTCTCCACTCGAGAGGAAACACGAGGGTCCCGCCCACATCCAGAGGAGCCCCGTTTCCGCCTCGTAGCTCGAGGTGCGGGATCCTTTCCGTGCTTCGTCGGGAAAGAATTCCGGGCGTTCCCGTCGCATCTCAAGAGGAGGTCCTCTCAACAGGAACGGCGAGAGGAACTCCAGGGTCGTGCCACCATTCCAAAAGTCCCCCAGATATCTCTGTCCATTCCAGAGGAACCTCTTTTCCCTTCATCGGCTCGTCTTTCACGCCGAGGATCGACTCACACCAAGGTGGCACTTGGCACAGCCCTGTGGGAAAGCCTCGTGGGAAAGCCTCAAGGGAAATCCTCGAGGGAAAGCCACAGATCCTTTGATCCACGTGACAGGAAGCGTGACCCTACTGCTGCAGCTCGGGAGGGAATCGCACGTGCATGCCCCCACTCGAGACGAGGCCTGACTCCCCTGGGGAGACTGAGAGGCACCCCAAGATCCATGTCAACACTGGAGAAGAATCCTCAGGTTCCGGCCCCGACTCCACACAAGGTCTTAGGCCCCGGGATCGATGGGAGAGGAATCCCGAGATGGCCCCTAGCAACTCGCATGGGGACTGGCCCTTCCTGAGGCCACCAGAGCGGGTCCCTGAGGTCCCCGTCGTAACTCGAGAAGACCTGCCGCAACTCGAGAATATCCAGGAGGTTCTCCCCTGAAGGCGAGATGAGGCCCATTTCCACAGAGGCTTCTCGGGGCTAATCACACCTCACCTCTGGAACGTCGAAAGGTTACTTCCCACCCTTGGTACAACTGAAGAAGTTCCCCGACATACCCGTCTCCACTCGAGAGGAAACACGAGGGTCCCGCCCACATCCAGAGGAGCCCCGTTTCCGCCTCGTAGCTCGAGGTGAGGGATCCTTTCCCTGCTTCGTCGGGAAAGAATTCCGGGCGTTCCCGTCGCATCTCAAGAGGAGTCTGTCTCAACAGGAACGGCGAGAGAAACTCCAGGGTCGTGCCACCATTCCAAAAGTCCCCCAGATGTCTCTGTCCATTCCAGAGGAACCTCTTTTCCCTTCACCGGCTCGTATTTCACGCCGAGGATCGACTCACACCAAGGTGGCACTTGGCACAGCCCTGTGGGAAAGCCTCGTGGGAAAGCCTCGAGGGAAAGCCTCGAGGGAAAGCCACAGATCCTTTGATCCACGTGACAGGAAGCGTGACCCTACTGCTGCAGCTCGGGAGGGAATCGCACGTGCATGCCCCCACTCGAGACGAGGCCTGACTCCCCTGGGGAGACTGAGAGGCACCCCAAGATCCATGTCAACACTGGAGAGGAATCCTACGGTTCCGGCCCCGACTCAACACAAGGTCTTAGGCCCCGGGATCGATGGGAGAGGAATCCCGAGATGGTCCCTAGCAACTCGCATGGGGACTGGCCCTTCCTGAGGCCAACAGAGCGGGTCCCTGAGGTCCCCGTCGTAACTCGAGAAGACCTGCCGCAACTCGAGAATATCCAGGAGGTTCTCCCCTGCAGGCGAGATGAGGCTCATTTCCGCAGAGGCTTCTCGGGGCTAATCACACCTCATCTCTGGAACGTCAAAAGGTTCCTTCCCACCATTGGTACAACTGAAGAAGTTCCCTGACATACCCGTCTCGACTCGAGAGGAAACACGAGGGTCCCGCCCACATCCAGAGGAGGCCCGTTTCCGCCTCGTAGCTCGAGGTGAGGGATCCTTTCCCTGCTTCGTCGGGAAAGAATTCCGGGCGTTCCCGTCGCATCTCAAGAGGAGGCCCTCTCAACAGTAACGGCGAGAGGAACTCCAGGGTCATGCCACCATTCCAAGAGTCCCCCAGATGTCTCAATCCTTTCCAGAGGAACCTCTTTTTCCTTCACCGGCTCGTCTTTCACGCCGAGGATCGACTCACACCAAGGTGGCACTTGGCACAGCCCTGTGGGAAAGCCTCGTGGGAAATCCTCGAGGGAAAGCCTCGAGGGAAAGCCACAGATCCCTTTATCCACGTGACAGGAAGCGTGACCCTACTGCTGCAGCTCGGGAGGGAAGCGCACGTGCATGCCGCCACTCGAGACGAGTCCTGACTCCCCTGGGGAGACTCTCAGGCACCCCAAAATCCATGTCAACACTGGAGAGGAATCCTAAGGTTCTGGCCCCGACTCCACACAAGGTCTTAGGCCCCGGCATCGCCGGGACAGGAATCTCGAGCTGGCTCCTAGCAACTCGCATGGGGACTGGCCCTTCCTGAGGCCACCAGAGCGGGTCCCTGAGGTCCCCGTCGTAACTCGAGAAGACCTGCCGCAACTCGAGAATATCCAGGAGGTTCTCCCCTGCAGGCGAGATGAGGCCCATTTCCGCAGAGGCTTCTCGGGGCTAATCACACCTCACCTCTGGAACGTCGAAACGGTCCTTCACTCCCTTGGTGAAACTCGAGAAGTTCCCCGACATACCCGTCTCCACTCGAGAGGAAACACGAGGGTCCCGCCCACATCCAGAGGAGCCCCGTTTCCGCCTCGTAGCTGGAGGTGGGGGATCCTTTCCCTGCTTCGTCGGGAAAGAATTCCGGGCGTTCCCGTCGCATCTCAAGAGGAGGTCCTCTCAACAGGAACGGCGAGAGGAACTCCAGGGTCGTGCCACGATTCCAAAAGTCCCCCAGATGTCTCTGTCCATTCCAGAGGAACCTCTTTTCCCTTCACCGGCTCGTCTTTCACGCCGAGGATCGACTCACACCAAGGTGGCATTTGGCACAGCCCTGTGGGAAATCCTCGTGGGAAAGCCTCGAGGGAAATCCTCGAGGGAAAGCCACAGATCCTTTGATCCACGTGACAGGAAGCGTGACCCTACTGCTGAAGCTCGGGAGGGAATCGCACGTGCATGCCCCCACTCGAGACGAGGCCTGACTCCCCTGGGGAGACTGAGAGGCACCCCAAGATCCATGTCAACACTGGAGAGGAATCCTCAGGTTCCGGCCCCGACTCCACACAAGGTCTTAGGCCCCGGCATCGATGGGAGAGGAATCCCGAGATGGCCCCTAGCAACTCGCATGGGGATTGGCCCTTCCTGAGGCCACCAGAGCGGGTCCCTGAGGTCCCCGTCGTAACTCGAGAAGACCTGCCGCAACTCGAGAATATCCAGGAGGTTCTCCCCTGCAGGCGAGATGAGGCTCATTTCCGCAGAGGCTTCTCGGGGCTAATCACACCTCATCTCTGGAACGTCAAAAGGTTCCTTCCCACCCTTGGTACAACTGAAGAAGTTCCCCGACATACCCGTCTCCACTCGAGAGGAAACACGAGGGTCCCGCCCACATCCAGAGGAGCCCCGTTTCCGCCTCGTAGCTCGAGGTGAGGGATCCTTTCCCTGCTTCGTCGGGAAAGAATTCCGGGCGTTCCCGTCGCATCTCAAGAGGAGGCCCTCTCAACAGGAACGGCGAGAGGAACTCCAGGGTCATGCCACCATTCCAAGAGTCCCCCAGATGTCTCAATCCTTTCCAGAGGAACCTCTTTTTCCTTCACCGGCTCGTCTTTCACGCCGAGGATCGACTCACACCAACGTGGCACTTGGCACAGGCCTGTGGGAAAGCCTCGTGGGAAATCCTCGAGGGAAAGCCTCGAGGGAAAGCCACAGATCCCTTTATCCACGTGACAGGAAGCGTGACCCTACTGCTGCAGCTCGGGAGGGAAGCGCACGTGCATGCCCCCACACGAGACGAGTCCTGACTCCCCAGGGGAGACTCTCAGGCACCCCAAAATCCATATCAACACTGGAGAGGAATCCTCAGGTTCTGTCCCCGACTCCACACAAGGTCTTAGGCCCCGGCATCGCCGGGAGAGGAATCTCGAGCTGGCTCCTAGCAACTCGCATGGGGACTGGCCCTTCCTGAGGCCACCAGAGCGGGTCCCTGAGGTCCCCGTCGTAACTCTAGAAGACCTGCCGCAACTCGAGAATATCCAGGAGGTTCTCCCCTGCAGGCGAGATGAGGCCCATTTCCGCAGAGGCTTCTCGGGGCTAATCACACCTCACCTCTGGAACGTCAAAAGGGTCCTTCACTCCCTTGGTGAAACTCGAGAAGTTCCCCGACATACCCGTCTCCACTCGAGAGGAAACACGAGGGTCCCGCCCACATCCAGAGGAGCCCCGTTTCCGCCTCGTAGCTCGAGGTGAGGGATCCTTTCCCTGCTTCTTCGGGAAATAATTCCGGGCGTTCCCGTCGCATCTCAAGAGGAGGTCCTCTCAACAGGAACGGCGAGAGGAACTCCAGGGTCGTGCCACGATTCCAAAAGTCCCCCAGATGTCTCTGTCCATTCCAGAGGAACCTCTTTTCCCTTCACCGGCTCGTCTTTCACGCCGAGGATCGACTCACACCAAGGTGGCACTTGGCACAGCCCTGTGGGAAAGCCTCGTGGGAAAGCCTCGAGGGAAATCCTCGAGGGAATGCCACAGATCCTTTGATCCACGTGACAGGAAGCGTGACCCTACTGCTGCAGCTCGGGAGGGAATCGCACGTGCATGCCCCCACTCGAGACGAGGCCTGACTCCCCTGGGGAGACGGAGAGGCACCCCAAGATCCATGTCAACACTGGAGAGGAATCCTCAGGTTCCGGCCCCGACTCCACACAAGGTCTTAGGCCCCGGGATCGATGGGAAAGGAATCCCGAGATGGCCCCTAGCAACTCGCATGGGGACTGGCCCTTCCTGCGGCCACCAGAGCCGGTCCCTGAGGTCCCCGTCGTAACTCGAGAAGACCTGCCGCAACTCCAGAATATCCAGGAGGTTCTCCCCTGAAGGCGAGATGAGGCCCATTTCCTCAGAGGCTTCTCGGGGCTAATCACACCTCACCTCTGGAACGTCGAAAGGTTCCTTCCCACCCTTGGTACAACTGAAGAAGTTCCCCGACATACCCGTCTCCACTCGAGAGGAAACACGAGGGTCCCGCCCACATCCAGAGGAGCCCCGTTTCCGCCTCGTAGCTCGAGGTGAGGGATCCTTTCCCTGCTTCGTCGGGAAAGAATTCCGGGCGTTCCCGTCGCATCTCAAGAGGAGTCCCTCTCAACAGGAACGGCGAGAGAAACTCCAGGGTCGTGCAACCATTCCAAGAGTCCCCCAGATGTCTCTGTCCATTCCAGAGGAACCTCTTTTCCCTTCACCGGCTCGTGTTTCACGCCGAGGATCGACTCACACCAAGGTGCCACTTGGCACAGCCCTGTGGGAAAGCCTCGTGGGAAAGCCTCGAGGGAAAGCCTCGAGGGAAAGCCACAGATCCTTTGATCCACGTGACAGGAAGCGTGACCCTACTGCTGCAGCTCAGGAGGGAATCGCACGTGCATGCCCCCACTCGAGACGAGGCCTGACTCCCCTGGGGAGACTGAGAGGCACCCCAAGATCCATGTCAACACTGGAGAGGAATCCTCAGGTTCCTGCCCCGACTCCACACAAGGTCTTAGGCCCCGGGATCGATGGGAGAGGAATCCCGAGATGGCCCCTAGCAACTCGCATGGGGATTGGCCCTTCCTGAGGCCACCAGAGCGGGTCCCTGAGGTCCCCGTCGTAACTCGAGAAGACCTGCCGCAACTGGAGAATATCCAGGAGGTTCTGCCCTGCAGGCGAGATGAGGCTCATTTCCACAGAGGCTTCTTGGGGCTAATCACACCTCATCTCTGGAACGTCAAAAGGTTCCTTCCCACCCTTGGTAAAACTGAAGAAGTTTCCTGACATACCCGTCTCCATTCGAGAGGAAACACGAGGGTCCCGCCCACATCCAGAGGAGCCCCGTTTCCGCCTCGTAGCTCGAGGTGAGGGATCCTTTCCCTGCTTCGTCGGGAAAGAATTCCGGGCGTTCCCGTCGCATCTGAAGAGGAGGCCCTCTCAACAGGAACGGCGAGAAGAACTCCAGGGTCGTGCCACCATTCCAAGAGTCCCCCAGATGTCTCAATCCTTTCCAGAGGAACCTCTTTTTCCTTCACCGGCTCGGCTTTCACGCCGAGGATCGACTCACACCAAGGTGGCACTTGGCACAGCCCTGTGGGAAAGCCTCGAGGGAAAGCCACAGATCCCTCTATCCACGTGACAGGAAGCGTGACCCTACTGCTGCAGCTCCGGAGGGAATCGCACGTGCATGCCCCCACTCGAGACGAGTCCTGACTCCCCTGGGGAGACTCACAGGCACCCCAAAATCCATGTCAACACTGGAGAGGAATCCTCAGGTTCTGGCCCCGACTCCACACAAGGTCTTAGGCCCTGGCATCGACGTGAGAGGAATCTCGAGATGGCCCCTAGCAACTCGCATGGGGACTGGCCCTTCCTGAGCCCACCAGAGTGGGTCCCTGAGGTCTCCGTCGTAACTCGAGAAGACCTGCCGCAACTCGAGAATATCCAGGAGGTTCTCCCCTGCAGGCGAGATGAGGCCCATTTCCGCAGAGGTTTCTCGGGGCTAATCACACCTCACCTCCGGAACGTCGAAAGGGTCCTTCACTCCCTTGGTGCAACTCGAGAAGTTCCCCGACATACCCGTCTCCACTCGAGAGGAAACACGAGGGTCCCGCCCACATCCAGAGGAGCCCCGTTTCCGCCTCGTAGCTCGAGGTGAGGGATCCTTTCCCTGCTTCGTCGGGAAAGAATTCCGGGCGTTCCCGTCGCATCTCAAGAGGAGGCCCTCTCAACAGGAACGGCGAGAGGAACTCCAGGGTCATGCCACCATTCCAAGAGTCCCCCAGATGTCTCAATCCTTTCCAGAGGAACCTCTTTTTCCTTCACCGGCTCGTCTTTCACGCCGAGGATCGACTCACACCAAGGTGGCACTTGGCACAGCCCTGTGGGAAAACCTCGTGGGAAATCCTCGAGGGAAAGCCTCGAGGGAAAGCCACAGATCCCTTTATCCACGTGACAGGAAACGTGACCCTACTGCTGCAGCTCGGGAGGGAAGCGCACGTGCATGCCCTCACACGAGACGAGTCCTGACACCCCTGGGGAGACTCTCAGGCACCCCAAAATCCATGTCAACACTGGAGAGGAATCCTCAGGTTCTGGCCCCGACTCCACACAAGGTCTTAGGCCCCGGCATCGCCGGGAGAGGAATCTCGAGATGGTTCCTAGCAACTCGCATGGGGACTGGACCTTCCTGAGGCCACCAGAGCTGGTCCCTGAGGTCCCCGTCGTAACTCGAGAAGACCTGCCGCAACTCGAGAATATCCAGGAGGTTCTCCCCTGCAGGCGAGATGAGGCCCATTTCCGCAGAGGCTTCTCGGGGCTAATCACACCTCACCTCTGGAACGTCGAAAGGGTACTTCACTCCCTTGGTGCAACTGAAGAAGTTCCCCGACATACCCGTCTCCATTCGAGAGGAAACACGAGGGTCCCGCCCACATCCAGAGGAGCCCCGTTTCCGCCTCGTAGCTCGAGGTGCGGGATCCTTTCCGTGCTTCGTCGGGAAAGAATTCCGGGCGTTCCCGTCGCATCTCAAGAGGAGGTCCTCTCAACAGGAACGGCGAGAGGAACTCCAGGGTCGTGCCACGATTCCAAAAGTCCCCCAGATGTCTCTGTCCATTCCAGAGGAACCTCTTTTCCCTTCACCGGCTCGTCTTTCACGCCGAGGATCGACTCACACCAAGGTGGCACTTGGCACAGCCCTGTGGGAAAGCCTCGTGGGAAAGCCTCAAGGGAAATCCTCGAGGGAAAGCCACAGATCCTTTGATCCACGTGACAGGAAGCGTGACCCTACTGCTGCAGCTCGGGAGGGAATCGCACGTGCATGCCCCCACTCGAGACGAGGCCTGACTCCCCTGGGGAGACTGAGAGGCACCCCAAGATCCATGTCAACACTGGAGAGGAATCCTCAGGTTCCGGCCCCGACTCCACACAAGGTCTTAGGCCCCGGGATCGATGGGAGAGGAATCCCGAGATGGCCCCTAGCAACTCGCAGGGGGACTGGCCCTTCCTGAGGCCACCAGAGCGGGTCCCTGAGGTCCCCGTCGTAACTCGAGAAGACCTGCTGCAACTCGAGAATATCCAGGAGGTTCTCCCCTGCAGGCGAGATGAGGCCCATTTCCGCAGAGGCTTCTCGGGGCTAATCACACCTCACCTCTGGAACGTCGAAACGGTCCTTCACTCCCTTGGTGAAACTCGAGAAGTTCCCCGACATACCCGTCTCCACTCGAGAGGAAACACGAGGGTCCCGCCCACATCCAGAGGAGCCCCGTTTCCGCCTCGTAGCTGGAGGTGGGGGATCCTTTCCCTGCTTCGTCGGGAAAGAATTCCGGGCGTTCCCGTCGCATCTCAAGAGGAGGTCCTCTCAACAGGAACGGCGAGAGGAACTCCAGGGTCGTGCCACGATTCCAAAAGTCCCCCAGATGTCTCTGTCCATTCCAGAGGAACCTCTTTTCCCTTCACCGGCTCGTCTTTCACGCCGAGGATCGACTCACACCAAGGTGGCATTTGGCACAGCCCTGTGGGAAAGCCTCGTGGGAAAGCCTCGAGGGAAATCCTCGAGGGAAAGCCACAGATCCTTTGATCCACGTGACAGGAAGCGTGACCCTACTGCTGAAGCTCGGGAGGGAATCGCACGTGCATGCCCCCACTCGAGACGAGGCCTGACTCCCCTGGGGAGACTGAGAGGCACCGCAAGATCCATGTCAACACTGGAGAGGAATCCTCAGGTTCCGGCCCCGACTCCACACAAGGTCTTAGGCCCCGGCATCGATGGGAGAGGAATCCCGAGATGGCCCATAGCAACTCGCATGGGGATTGGCCCTTCCTGAGGCCACCAGAGCGGGTCCCTGAGGTCCCCGTCGTAACTCGAGAAGACCTGCCGCAACTCGAGAATATCCAGGAGGTTCTCCCCTGCAGGCGAGATGAGGCTCATTTCCGCAGAGGCTTCTCGGGGCTAATCACACCTCATCTCTGGAACGTCAAAAGGTTCCTTCCCACCCTTGGTACAACTGAAGAAGTTCCCCGACATACCCGTCTCCACTCGAGAGGAAACACGAGGGTCCCGCCCACATCCAGAGGAGCCCCGTTTCCGCCTCGTAGCTCGAGGTGAGGGATCCTTTCCCTGCTTCGTCGGGAAAGAATTCCGGGCGTTCCCGTCGCATCTCAAGAGGAGGCCCTCTCAACAGGAACGGCGAGAGGAACTCCAGGGTCATGCCACCATTCCAAGAGTCCCCCAGATGTCTCAATCCTTTCCAGAGGAACCTCTTTTTCCTTCACCGGCTCGTCTTTCACGCCGAGGATCGACTCACACCAACGTGGCACTTGGCACAGGCCTGTGGGAAAGCCTCGTGGGAAATCCTCGAGGGAAAGCCTCGAGGGAAAGCCACAGATCCCTTTATCCACGTGACAGGAAGCGTGACCCTACTGCTGCAGCTCGGGAGGGAAGCGCACGTGCATGCCCCCACACGAGACGAGTCCTGACTCCCCTGGGGAGACTCTCAGGCACCCCAAAATCCATATCAACACTGGAGAGGAATCCTCAGGTTCTGTCCCCGACTCCACACAAGGTCTTAGGCCCCGGCATCGCCGGGAGAGGAATCTCGAGCTGGCTCCTAGCAACTCGCATGGGGACTGGCCCTTCCTGAGGCCACCAGAGCGGGTCCCTGAGGTCCCCGTCGTAACTCTAGAAGACCTGCCGCAACTCGAGAATATCCAGGAGGTTCTCCCCTGCAGGCGAGATGAGGCCCATTTCCGCAGAGGCTTCTCGGGGCTAATCACACCTCACCTCTGGAACGTCAAAAGGGTCCTTCACTCCCTTGGTGAAACTCGAGAAGTTCCCCGACATACCCGTCTCCACTCGAGAGGAAACACGAGGGTCCCGCCCACATCCAGAGGAGCCCCGTTTCCGCCTCGTAGCTCGAGGTGAGGGATCCTTTCCCTGCTTCTTCGGGAAATAATTCCGGGCGTTCCCGTCGCATCTCAAGAGGAGGTCCTCTCAACAGGAACGGCGAGAGGAACTCCAGGGTCGTGCCACGATTCCAAAAGTCCCCCAGATGTCTCTGTCCATTCCAGAGGAACCTCTTTTCCCTTCACCGGCTCGTCTTTCACGCCGAGGATCGACTCACACCAAGGTGGCACTTGGCACAGCCCTGTGGGAAAGCCTCGTGGGAAAGCCTCGAGGGAAATCCTCGAGGGAATGCCACAGATCCTTTGATCCACGTGACAGGAAGCGTGACCCTACTGCTGCAGCTCGGGAGGGAATCGCACGTGCATGCCCCCACTCGAGACGAGGCCTGACTCCCCTGGGGAGACGGAGAGGCACCCCAAGATCCATGTCAACACTGGAGAGGAATCCTCAGGTTCCGGCCCCGACTCCACACAAGGTCTTAGGCCCCGGGATCGATGGGAAAGGAATCCCGAGATGGCCCCTAGCAACTCGCATGGGGACTGGCCCTTCCTGCGGCCACCAGAGCCGGTCCCTGAGGTCCCCGTCGTAACTCGAGAAGACCTGCCGCAACTCCAGAATATCCAGGAGGTTCTCCCCTGAAGGCGAGATGAGGCCCATTTCCTCAGAGGCTTCTCGGGGCTAATCACACCTCACCTCTGGAACGTCGAAAGGTTCCTTCCCACCCTTGGTACAACTGAAGAAGTTCCCCGACATACCCGTCTCCACTCGAGAGGAAACACGAGGGTCCCGCCCACATCCAGAGGAGCCCCGTTTCCGCCTCGTAGCTCGAGGTGAGGGATCCTTTCCCTGCTTCGTCGGGAAAGAATTCCGGGCGTTCCCGTCGCATCTCAAGAGGAGTCCCTCTCAACAGGAACGGCGAGAGAAACTCCAGGGTCGTGCAACCATTCCAAGAGTCCCCCAGATGTCTCTGTCCATTCCAGAGGAACCTCTTTTCCCTTCACCGGCTCGTGTTTCACGCCGAGGATCGACTCACACCAAGGTGCCACTTGGCACAGCCCTGTGGGAAAGCCTCGTGGGAAAGCCTCGAGGGAAAGCCTCGAGGGAAAGCCACAGATCCTTTGATCCACGTGACAGGAAGCGTGACCCTACTGCTGCAGCTCAGGAGGGAATCGCACGTGCATGCCCCCACTCGAGACGAGGCCTGACTCCCCTGGGGAGACTGAGAGGCACCCCAAGATCCATGTCAACACTGGAGAGGAATCCTCAGGTTCCTGCCCCGACTCCACACAAGGTCTTAGGCCCCGGGATCGATGGGAGAGGAATCCCGAGATGGCCCCTAGCAACTCGCATGGGGATTGGCCCTTCCTGAGGCCACCAGAGCGGGTCCCTGAGGTCCCCGTCGTAACTCGAGAAGACCTGCCGCAACTGGAGAATATCCAGGAGGTTCTGCCCTGCATTCGAGATGAGGCTCATTTCCACAGAGGCTTCTTGGGGCTAATCACACCTCATCTCTGGAACGTCAAAAGGTTCCTTCCCACCCTTGGTAAAACTGAAGAAGTTTCCTGACATACCCGTCTCCATTCGAGAGGAAACACGAGGGTCCCGCCCACATCCAGAGGAGCCCCGTTTCCGCCTCGTAGCTCGAGGTGAGGGATCCTTTCCCTGCTTCGTCGGGAAAGAATTCCGGGCGTTCCCGTCGCATCTGAAGAGGAGGCCCTCTCAACAGGAACGGCGAGAGGAACTCCAGGGTCGTGCCACCATTCCAAGAGTCCCCCAGATGTCTCAATCCTTTCCAGAGGAACCTCTTTTTCCTTCACCGGCTCGGCTTTCACGCCGAGGATCGACTCACACCAAGGTGGCACTTGGCACAGCCCTGTGGGAAAGCCTCGAGGGAAAGCCACAGATCCCTCTATCCACGTGACAGGAAGCGTGACCCTACTGCTGCAGCTCCGGAGGGAATCGCACGTGCATGCCCCCATTCGAGACGAGTCCTGACTCCCCTGGGGAGACTCACAGGCACCCCAAAATCCATGTCAACACTGGAGAGGAATCCTCAGGTTCTGGCCCCGACTCCACACAAGGTCTTAGGCCCTGGCATCGACGTGAGAGGAATCTCGAGATGGCCCCTAGCAACTCGCATGGGGACTGGCCCTTCCTGAGCCCACCAGAGTGGGTCCCTGAGGTCTCCGTCGTAACTCGAGAAGACCTGCCGCAACTCGAGAATATCCAGGAGGTTCTCCCCTGCAGGCGAGATGAGGCCCATTTCCGCAGAGGTTTCTCGGGGCTAATCACACCTCACCTCCGGAACGTCGAAAGGGTCCTTCACTCCCTTGGTGCAACTCGAGAAGTTCCCCGACATACCCGTCTCCACTCGAGAGGAAACACGAGGGTCCCGCCCACATCCAGAGGAGCCCCGTTTCCGCCTCGTAGCTCGAGGTGAGGGATCCTTTCCCTGCTTCGCCGGGAAAGAATTCCGGGCGTTCCCGTCGCATCTCAAGAGGAGGCCCTCTCAACAGGAACGGCGAGAGGAACTCCAGGGTGATGCCACCATTCCAAGAGTCCCCCAGATGTCTCAATCCTTTCCAGAGGAACCTCTTTTTCCTTCACCGGCTCGTCTTTCACGCCGAGGATCGACTCACACCAAGGTGGCACTTGGCACAGCCCTGTGGGAAAACCTCGTGGGAAATCCTCGAGGGAAAGCCTCGAGGGAAAGCCACAGATCCCTTTATCCACGTGACAGGAAACGTGACCCTACTGCTGCAGCTCGGGAGGGAAGCGCACGTGCATGCCCTCACACGAGACGAGTCCTGACACCCCTGGGGAGACTCTCAGGCACCCCAAAATCCATGTCAACACTGGAGAGGAATCCTCAGGTTCTGGCCCCGACTCCACACAAGGTCTTAGGCCCCGGCATCGCCGGGAGAGGAATCTCGAGATGGTTCCTAGCAACTCGCATGGGGACTGGACCTTCCTGAGGCCACCAGAGCGGGTCCCTGAGGTCCCCGTCGTAACTCGAGAAGACCTGCCGCAACTCGAGAATATCCAGGAGGTTCTCCCCTGCAGGCGAGATGAGGCCCATTTCCGCAGAGGCTTCTCGGGGCTAATCACACCTCACCTCTGGAACGTCGAAAGGGTACTTCACTCCCTTGGTGCAACTGAAGAAGTTCCCCGACATACCCGTCTCCATTCGAGAGGAAACACGAGGGTCCCGCCCACATCCAGAGGAGCCCCGTTTCCGCCTCGTAGCTCGAGGTGCGGGATCCTTTCCGTGCTTCGTCGGGAAAGAATTCCGGGCGTTCCCGTCGCATCTCAAGAGGAGGTCCTCTCAACAGGAACGGCGAGAGGAACTCCAGGGTCGTGCCACGATTCCAAAAGTCCCCCAGATGTCTCTGTCCATTCCAGAGGAACCTCTTTTCCCTTCACCGGCTCGTCTTTCACGCCGAGGATCGACTCACACCAAGGTGGCACTTGGCACAGCCCTGTGGGAAAGCCTCGTGGGAAAGCCTCAAGGGAAATCCTCGAGGGAAAGCCACAGATCCTTTGATCCACGTGACAGGAAGCGTGACCCTACTGCTGCAGCTCGGGAGGGAATCGCACGTGCATGCCCCCACTCGAGACGAGGCCTGACTCCCCTGGGGAGACTGAGAGGCACCCCAAGATCCATGTCAACACTGGAGAGGAATCCTCAGGTTCCGGCCCCGACTCCACACAAGGTCTTAGGCCCCGGGATCGATGGGAGAGGAATCCCGAGATGGCCCCTAGCAACTCGCAGGGGGACTGGCCCTTCCTGAGGCCACCAGAGCGGGTCCCTGAGGTCCCCGTCGTAACTCGAGAAGACCTGCCGCAACTCGAGAATATCCAGGAGGTTCTCCCCTGAAGGCGAGATGAGGCCCATTTCCGCAGAGGCTTCTCGGGGCTAATCACACCTCACCTCTGGAACGTCGAAAGGTTCCTTCCCACCCTTGGTACAACTGAAGAAGTTCCCCGACATACCCGTCTCCACTCGAGAGGAAACACGAGGGTCCCGCCCACATCCAGAGGAGCCCCGTTTCCGCCTCGTAGCTCGAGGTGAGGGATCCTTTCCCTGCTTCGTCGGGAAAGAATTCCGGGCGTTCCCGTCGCATCTCAAGAGGAGTCCCTCTCAACAGGAACGGCGAGAGAAACTCCAGGGTCGTGCAACCATTCCAAAAGTCCCCCAGATGTCTCTGTCCATTTCAGAGGAACCTCTTTTCCCTTCACCGGCTCGTATTTCACGCCGAGGATCGACTCACACCAAGTTGGCACTTGGCACAGCCCTGTGGGAAAGCCTCGTGGGAAAGCCTCGAGGGAAAGCCTCGAGGGAAAGCCACAGATCCTTTGATCCACGTGACAGGAAGCGTGACCCTACTGCTGCAGCTCAGGAGGGAATCGCACGTGCATGCCCCCACTCGAGACGAGGCCTGACTCCCCTGGGGAGACTGAGAGGCACCCCAAGATCCATGTCAACACTGGAGAGGAATCCTCAGGTTCCGGCCCCGACTCCACACAAGGCCTTAGGCCCCGGGTTCGATGGGAGAGGAATCCCGAGATGGCCCCTAGCAACTCGCATGGGGATTGGCCCTTCCTGAGGCCACCAGAGCGGGTCCCTGAGGTCCCCGTCGTAACTCGAGAAAACCTGCCGCAACTCGAGAATATCCCGGAGGTTCTCCCCTGCAGGCGAGATGAGGCTCATTTCCGCAGAGGCTTCTTGGGGCTAATCACACCTCATCTCTGGAACGTCAAAAGGTTCCTTCCCACCCTTGGTAAAACTGAAGAAGTTTCCTGACATACCCGTCTCCATTCGAGAGGAAACACGAGGGTCCCGCCCACATCCAGAGGAGCCCCGTTTCCGCCTCGTAGCTCGAGGTGAGGGATCCTTTCCCTGCTTCGTCGGGAAAGAATTCCGGGCGTTCCCGTCGCATCTGAAGAGGAGGCCCTCTCAACAGGAACGGCGAGAGGAACTCCAGGGTCGTGCCACCATTCCAAGAGTCCCCCAGATGTCTCAATCCTTTCCAGAGGAACCTCTTTTTCCTTCACCGGCTCGGCTTTCACGCCGAGGATCGACTCACACCAAGGTGGCACTTGGCACAGCCCTGTGGAAAGCCTAGTGGGAAAGCCTCGAGGGAAAGCCTCGAGGGAAAGCCACAGATCCCTCTATCCACGTGACAGGAAGCGTGACCCTACTGCTGCAGCTCGGGAGGGAAGCGCACGTGCATGCCCCCACTCGAGACGAGTCCTGACTCCCCTGGGGAGACTCTCAGGCACCCCAAAATCCATATCAACACTGGAGAGGAATCCTCAGGTTCTGGCCCCGACTCCACACAAGGTCTTAGGCCCCGGCATCGCCGGGAGAGGAATCTCGAGCTGGCTCCTAGCAACTCGCATGGGGACTGGCCCTTCCTGAGGCCACCAGAGCGGGTTCCTGAGGTCCCCGTCGTAACCCGAGAAGACCTGCCGCAACTCGAGAATATCCAGGAGGTTCTCCCCTGCAGGCGAGATGAGGCCCATTTCCGCAGAGGCTTCTCGGGGCTAATCACACCTCACCTCTGGAACGTCGAAAGGGTCCTTCACTCCCTTGGTGAAACTCGAGAAGTTCCCCGACATACCCGTCTCCACTCGAGAGGAAACACGAGGGTCCCGCCCACATCCAGAGGAGCCCCGTTTCCGCCTCGTAGCTCGAGGTGAGGGATCCTTTCCCTGCTTCGTCGGGAAAGAATTCCGGGCGTTCCCGTCGCATCTCAAGAGGAGGTCCTCTCAACAGGAACGGCGAGAGGAACTCCAGGGTCGTGCCACCATTCCAAAAGTCCCCCAGATGTCTCTGTCCATTCCAGAGGAACCTCTTTTCCCTTCACCGGCTCGTATTTCACGCCGAGGATCGACTCACACCAAGGTGGCACTTGGCACAGCCCTGTGGGAAAGCCTCGTGGGAAAGCCTCGAGGGAAATCCTCGAGGGAAAGCCACAGATCCTTTGATCCACGTGACAGGAAGAGTGACCCTACTGCTGAAGCTCGGGAGGGAATCGCACGTGCATGCCCCCACTCGAGACGAGGCCTGACTCCCCTGGGGAGACTGAGAGGCACCCCAAGATCCATGTCAACTCTGGAGAGGAATCCTCAGGTTTCGGCCCCGACTCCACACAAGGTCTTAGGCCCCGGCATCGATGGGAGAGGAATCCCGAGATGGCTCCTAGCAACTCGCATGGGGACTGGCCCTTCCTGAGGCCACCAGAGCGGGTCCCTGAGGTCCCCGTCGTAACTCGAGAAGACCTGCCGCAACTCGAGAATATCCAGGAGGTTCTCCCCTGCAGGCGAGATGAGGCCCATTTCCACAGAGGCTTCTCGGGGCTAATCACACCTCACCTCTGGAACGTCGAAAGGGTCCTTCACTCCCTTGGTGAAACTCGAGAAGTTCCCCGACATACCCGTCTCCACTCGAGAGGAAACACGAGGGTCCCGCCCACATCCAGAGGAGCCCCGTTTCCGCCTCGTAGCTCGAGGTGAGGGATCCTTTCCCTGCTACGTCGGGAAAGAATTCCGGGCGTTCCCGTCGCATCTCAAGAGGAGGTCCTCTCAACAGGAACGGCGAGAGGAACTCCAGGGTCGTGCCACCATTACAAAAGTCCCCCAGATGTCTCTGTCCATTCCAGAGGAACCTCTTTTCCCTTCACCGGCTCGTCTTTCACGCCGAGGATCGACTCACACCAAGGTGGCACTTGGCACAGCCCTGTGGGAAAGCCTCGTGGGAAAGCCTCGAGGGAAATCCTCGAGGGAATGACACAGATCCTTTGATCCACGTGACAGGAAGCGTGACCCTACTGCTGAAGCTCGGGAGGGAATCGCACGTGCATGCCCCCACTCGAGACGAGGCCTGACTCCCCTGGGGAGACTGAGAGGCACCCCAAGATCCATGTCAACACTGGAGAGGAATGCTCAGGTTCCGGCCCCGACTCCACACAAGGTCTTAGTCCCCGGCATCGATGGGAGAGGAATCCCGAGATGGCCCCTAGCAACTCGCATGGGGATTGGCCCTTCCTGAGGCCACCAGAGCGGGTCCCTGAGGTCCCCGTTGTAACTCGAGAAGACCTGCCGCAACTCGAGAATATCCAGGAGGTTCTCCCCTGCAGGCGAGATGAGGCTCATTTCCGCAGAGGCTTCTCGGGGCTAATCTCACCTCATCTCTGGAACGTCAAAAGGTTCCTTCCCACCCTTGGTACAACTGAAGAAGTTCCCCGACATCCCCGTCTCCACTCGAGAGGAAACACGAGGGTCCCGCCCACATCCAGAGGAGCCCCGTTTCCGCCTCGTAGCTCGAGGTGAGGGATCCTTTCCCTGCTTCGTCGGGAAAGAATTCCGGGCGTTCCCGTCGCATCTCAAGAGGAGGCCCTCTCAACAGGAACGGCGAGAGGAACTCCAGGGTCATGCCACCATTCCAAGAGTCCCCCAGATGTCTCAATCCTTTCCAGAGGAACCTCTTTTTCCTTCACCGGCTCGTCTTTCACGCCGAGGATCGACTCACACCAAGGTGGCACTGGGCACAGCCCTGTGGGAAAACCTCGTGGGAAATCCTCGAGGGAAAGCCTCGAGGGAAAGCCACAGATCCCTTTATCCACGTGACAGGAAGCGTGACCCTACTGCTGCAGCTCGGGAGGGAAGCGCACGTGCATGCCCCCACACGAGACGAGTCCTGACTCCCCTGGGGAGACTCTCAGGCACCCCAAAATCCATGTCAACACTGGAGAGGAATCCTCAGGTTCTGGCCCCGACTCCACACAAGGTCTTAGGCCCCGGCATCGCCGGGAGAGGAATCTCGAGATGGCTCCTAGCAACTCGCATGGGGACTGGACCTTCCTGAGGCCACCAGAGCGGGTCCCTGAGGTCCCCGTCGTAACTCGAGAAGACCTGCCGCAACTCGAGAATATCCAGGAGGTTCTCCCCTGCAGGCGAGATGAGGCCCATTTCCGCAGAAGCTTCTCGGGGCTAATCACACCTCACCTCTGGAACGTCGAAAGGGTACTTCACTCCCTTGGTGCAACTGAAGAAGTTCCCCGACATACCCGTCTCCACTCGAGAGGAAACACGAGGGTCCCGCCCACATCCAGAGGAGCCCCGTTTCCGCCTCGTAGCTCGAGGTGCGGGATCCTTTCCGTGCTTCGTCGGCAAAGAATTCCGGGCGTTCCCGTCGCATCTCAAGAGGAGGTCCTCTCAACAGGAACGGCGAGAGGAACTCCAGGGTCGTGCCACCATTCCAAAAGTCCCCCAGATATCTCTGTCCATTCCAGAGGAACCTCTTTTCCCTTCACCGGCTCGTCTTTCACGCCGAGGATCGACTCACACCAAGGTGGCACTTGGCACAGCCCTGTGGGAAAGCCTCGTGGGAAAGCCTCAAGGGAAATCCTCGAGGGAAAGCCACAGATCCTTTGATCCACGTGACAGGAAGCGTGACCCTACTGCTGCAGCTCGGGAGGGAATCGCACGTGCATGCCCCCACTCGAGACGAGGCCTGACTCCCCTGGGGAGACTGAGAGGCACCCCAAGATCCATGTCAACACTGGAGAGGAATCCTCAAGTTCCGGCCCCGACTCCACACAAGGTCTTAGGCCCCGGGATCGATGGGAGAGCAATCCCGAGATGGCCCCTAGCAACTCGCATGGGGACTGGCCCTTCCTGAGGCCACCAGAGCGGGTCCCTGAGGTCCCCGTCGTAACTCGAGAAGACCTGCCGCAACTCGAGAATATCCAGGAGGTTCTCCCCTGAAGGCGAGATGAGGCCCATTTCCTCAGAGGCTTCTCGGGGCTAATCACACCTCACCTCTGGAACGTCGAAAGGTTCCTTCCCACCCTTGGTACAACTGAAGAAGTTCCCCGACATACCCGTCTCCACTCGAGAGGAAACACGAGGGTCCCGCCCACATCCAGAGGAGCCCCGTTTCCGCCTCGTAGCTCGAGGTGAGGGATCCTTTCCCTGCTTCGTCGGGAAAGAATTCCGGGCGTTCCCGTCGCATCTCAAGAGGAGTCCCTCTCAACAGGAACGGCGAGAGAAACTCCAGGGTCGTGCAACCATTCCAAAAGTCCCCCAGATGTCTCTGTCCATTCCAGAGGAACCTCTTTTCCCTTCACCAGCTCGTATTTCACGCCGAGGATCGACTCACACCAAGGTGGCACTTGGCACAGCCCTGTGGGAAAGCCTCGTGGGAAAGCCTCGAGGGAAAGCCTCGAGGGAAAGCCACAGATCCTTTGATCCACGTGACAGGAAGCGTGACCCTACTGCTGCAGCTCCGGAGGGAATCGAACGTGCATGCCCCCACTCGAGACGAGGCCTGACTCCCCTGGGGAGACTGAGAGGCACCCCAAGATCCATGTCAACTCTGGAGAGGAATCCTCAGGTTCCGGCCCCGACTCCACACAAGGTCTTAGGCCCCGGCATCGATGGGAGAGGAATCCCGAGATGGCTCCTAGCAACTCGCATGGGGACTGGCCCTTCCTGAGGCCACCAGAGCGGGTCCCTGAGGTCCCCGTCGTAACTCGAGAAGACCTGCCGCAACTCGAGAATATCCAGGAGGTTCTCCCCTGCAGGCGAGATGAGGCCCATTTCCGCAGAGGCTTCTCGGGGCTAATCACACCTCACCTCTGGAACGTCGAAAGGGTCCTTCACTCCCTTGGTGAAACTCGAGAAGTTCCCCGACATACCCGTCTCCACTCGAGAGGAAACACGAGGGTCCCGCCCACATCCAGAGGAGCCCCGTTTCCACCTCGTAGCTCGAGGTGAGGGATCCTTTCCCTGCTACGTCGGGAAAGAATTCCGGGCGTTCCCGTCGCATCTCAAGAGGAGGTCCTCTCAACAGGAACGGCGAGAGGATCTCCAGGGTCGTGCCACCATTCCAAAAGTCCCCCAGATGTCTCTGTCCATTCCAGAGGAACCTCTTTTCCCTTCACCGGCTCGTCTTTCACGCCGAGGATCGACTCACACCAAGGTGGCACTTGGCACAGCCCTGTGGGAAAACCTCGTGGGAAATCCTCCAGGGAAAGCCTCGAGGGAAAGCCACAGATCCCTTTATCCACGTGACAGGAAGCGTGACCCTACTGCTGCAGCTCGGGAGGGAAGCGCACGTGCATGCCCCCACACGAGACGAGTCCTGACTCCCCTGGGGAGACTCTCAGGCACCCCAAAATCCATGTCAACACTGGAGAGGAATCCTCAGGTTCTGGCCCCGACTCCACACAAGGTCTTAGGCCCCGGCATCGCCGGGAGAGGAATCTCGAGATGGCTCCTAGCAACTCGCATGGGGACTGGACCTTCCTGATGCCACCAGAGCGGGTCCCTGAGGTCCCCGTCGTAACTCGAGAAGACCTGCCGCAACTCGAGAATATCCAGGAGGTTCTCCCCTGCAGGCGAGATGAGGCCCATTTCCGCAGAGGCTTCTCGGGGCTAATCACACCTCACCTCTGGAACGTCGAAAGGGTACTTCACTCCCTTGGTGCAACTGAAGAAGTTCCCCGACATACCCGTCTCCACTCGAGAGGAAACACGAGGGTCCCGCCCACATCCAGAGGAGCCCCGTTTCCGCCTCGTAGCTCGAGGTGTGGGATCCTTTCCGTGCTTCGTCGGGAAAGAATTCCGGGCGTTCCCGTCGCATCTCAAGAGGAGGTCCTCTCAACAGGAACGGCGAGAGGAACTCCAGGGTCGTGCCACCATTCCAAAAGTCCCCCAGATATCTCTGTCCATTCCAGAGGAACCTCTTTTCCCTTCACCGGCTCGTCTTTCACGCCGAGGATCGATTCACACCAAGGTGGCACTTGGCACAGCCCTGTGGGAAAGCCTCGTGGGAAAGCCTCAAGGGAAATCCTCGAGGGAAAGCCACAGATCCTTTGATCCACGTGACAGGAAGCGTGACCCTACTGCTGCAGCTCGGGAGGGAATCGCACGTGCATGCCCCCACTCGAGACGAGGCCTGACTCCCCTGGGGAGACTGAGAGGCACCCCAAGATCCATGTCAACACTGGAGAGGAATCCTCAGGTTCCGGCCCCGACTCCACACAAGGTCTTAGGCCCCGGGATCGATGGGAGAGGAATCCCGAGATGGCCCCTAGCAACTCGCATGGGGACTGGCCCTTCCTGAGGCCACCAGAGCGGGTCCCTGAGGTCCCCGTCGTAACTCGAGAAGACCTGCCGCAACTCGAGAATATCCAGGAGGTTCTCCCCTGAAGGCGAGATGAGGCCCATTTCCTCAGAGGCTTCTCGGGGCTAATCACACCTCACCTCTGGAACGTCGAAAGGTTCCTTCCCACCCTTGGTACAACTGAAGAAGTTCCCCGACATACCCGTCTCCACTCGAGAGGAAACACGAGGGTCCCGCCCACATCCAGAGGAGCCCCGTTTCCGCCTCGTAGCTCGAGGTGAGGGATCCTTTCCCTGCTTCGTCGGGAAAGAATTCCGGGCGTTCCCGTCGCATCTCAAGAGGAGTCCCTCTCAACAGGAACGGCGAGAGAAACTCCAGGGTCGTGCCACCATTCCAAAAGTCCCCCAGATGTCTCTGTCCATTCCAGAGGAACCTCTTTTCCCTTCACCGGCTCGTATTTCACGCGGAGGATCGACTCACACCAAGGTGGCACTTGGCACAGCCCTGTGGGAAAGCCTCGTGGGAAAGCTTCGAGGGAAAGCCTCGAGGGAAAGCCACAGATCCTTTGATCCACGTGACAGGAAGCGTGACCCTACTGCTGCAGCTCAGGAGGGAATCGCACGTGCATGCCCCCACTCGAGACGAGGCCTGACTCCCCTGGGGAGACTGAGAGGCACCCCAAGATCCATGTCAACACTGGAGAGGAATCCTCAGGTTCCGGCCCCGACTCCACACAAGGTCTTAGGCACCGGGATCGATGGGAGAGGAATCCCGAGATGGCCCCTAGCAACTCGCATGGGGATTGGCCCTTCCTGAGGCCACCAGAACGGGTCCCTGAGGTCCCCGTCGTAACTCGAGAAGACCTGCCGCAACTGGAGAATATCCAGGAGGTTCTGCCCTGCAGGCGAGATGAGGCTCATTTCCGCAGAGGCTTCTTGGGGCTAATCACACCTCATCTCATGAACGTCAAAAGGTTCCTTCCCACCCTTGGTAAAACTGAAGAAGTTTCCTGACATACCCGTCTCCATTCGAGAGGAAACACGAGGGTCCCGCCCACATCCAGAGGAGCCCCGTTTCCGCCTCGTAGCTCGAGGTGAGGGATCCTTTCCCTGCTTCGTCGGGAAAGAATTCCGGGCGTTCCCGTCGCATCTGAAGAGGAGGCCCACTCAACAGGAACGGCGAGAGGAACTCCAGGGTCGTGCCACCATTCCAAGAGTCCCCCAGATGTCTCAATCCTTTCCAGAGGAACCTCTTTTTCCTTCACCGGCTCGGCTTTCACGCCGAGGATCGACTCACACCAAGGTGGCACTTGGCACAGCCCTGTGGGAAAGCCTAGTGGGAAAGCCTCGAGGGAAAGCCTCGAGGGAAAGCCACAGATCCCTCTATCCACGTGACAGGAAGCGTGACCCTACTGCTGCAGCTCCGGAGGGAATCGCACGTGCATGCCCCCACTCGAGACGAGGCATGACTCCCCTGGGGAGACTCTCAGGCACCCCAAAATCCATATCAAAACTGGAGAGGAATCCTCAGGTTCTGGCCCCGACTCCACACAAGGTCTTAGGCCCCGGCATCGCCGGGAGAGGAATCTCGAGCTGGCCCCTAGCAACTCGCATGGGGACTGGCCCTTCCTGAGGCCACCAGAGCGGGTCCCTGAGGTCTCCGTCGTAACTCGAGAAGACCTGCTGCAACTCGAGAATATCCAGGAGGTTCTCCCCTGCAGGCGAGATGAGGCCCATTTCCGCAGAGGTTTCTCGGGGCTAATCACACCTCACCTCCGGAACGTCGAAAGGGTCCGTCACTCCCTTGGTGCAACTCGAGAAGTTCCCCGACATACCCGTCTCCACTCGAGAGGAAACACGAGGGTCCCGCCCACATCCAGAGGAGCCCCGTTTCCGCCTCGTAGCTCGAGGTGAGGGATCCTTTCCCTGCTTCGTCGGGAAAGAATTCCGGGCGTTCCCGTCGCATCTCAAGAGGAGGTCCTCTCAACAGGAACGGCGAGAGGAACTCCAGGGTCGTGCCACCATTCCAAAAGTCCCCCAGATGTCTCTGTCCATTCCAGAGGAACCTCTTTTCCCTTCACCGGCTCGTCTTTCACGCCGAGGATCGACTCACACCAAGGTGGCACTTGGCACAGCCCTGTGGGAAAGCCTCGTGGGAAAGCCTCGAGAGAAAACCTCGAGGCAAAGCCACAGATCCCTTGATCCACGTGACAGGAAGGGTGACCCTACCGCCGCAGCTCGGGAGGGAAGGGCACGTGCATGCCCCCACTCGAGACGAGGCATGACTCCCCTGGGGAGACTCAGAGGCACCCCAAAATCCATTTCAACACTGGAGAGGAATGCTCAGGTTCCGGCCCCGACTCCACACAAGGCCTTAGGCCCCGGCATCGACGGGAGAGGAATCCCGAGATGGCCCCTAGCAACTCGCATGGGGACTGGCCCTGCCTGAGGCCACCAGAGCGGGTCCCTGAGGTCCCCGTGTTAACTCGAGAAGACCTGCCACAACTCGAGAATATCCAGGAGGTTCTCCCCTGCAGGCGAGATGAGGCCCATTTCCGCAGAGGCTTCTCGGGGCTAATCACACCTCACCTCTGGAACGTCGAAATGTTCCTTCCCACCCTTGGTACAACTCAAGAAGTTCCCCGACATACCCGTCTCCACTCGAGAGGAAACACGAGGGTCCCGCCCACATCCAGAAGGGACCCGTTTCCGCCTCGTAGCTCGAGGTGAGGGATACTTTCCCTTCTTCGTCGTGAAAGAATTCCGGGCGTTCCCGTCGCATCTCAAGAAGAGGCCCTCTCAACAGGAATTGCGAGAGGAACTCCAGGTTCGTGCCACCATTCCAAGAGTCCCCCAGATGTCTCAATCCATTCCAGAGGAACTTCTTTTTCCTTCACCGGCTCGTCTTTCACACCGAGGATCGACTCACACCAAGGTGGCACTTGGCACAGCCCTGTGGGAAAGCCTAGTGTGAAAGCCTCGAGGGAAAGCCACAGATCCCTTTATCCACGTGACAGGAAGCGTGACCCTACTGCTGCAGCTCGGGAGGGAAGCGCACGTGCATGCCCCCACTCGAGACGAGGCCTGACTCCCCTGCGGAGACTCAGAGGCACCCCAAAATCCATGTCAACACTGGAGAGGAATGCTCAGGTTCCGGCCCCGACTCCACACAATGTCTTAGGCCCCGGCATCGACGGGAGAGGAATCCCGAGATGGCCCCTAGCAACTCGCATGTGGACTGGCCCTTCCTGAGGCCAACAGAGCGGGTCCCTGAGGTCCCCGTCGTAAATCGAGAAGACCTGCCGCAACTCGAGAATATCCAGGAGGTTCTCCCCTGCAGGCGAGATGAGGCCCATTTCCGCAGAGGCTTCTTGGGGATAATCACACCTCACGTCTCGAACGTCGAAAGGTTCCTTCACACCCTTGGTGCAACTCAAGAAGTTCCCCGACATACCCTTCTCCACTCAAGAGGAAACACGAGGGTCCCGCCCACATCCAGAGGAGCCCCGTTTCCGCCTCGTAGCTCGAGGTGAGGGATCCTTTCCCTGCTTCGTCAGGAAAGAATTCCCGGCGTTCCCGTCGCATCTCAAGAGGAGGCCCTCTCAACAGCAACGGCGAGAGGAACTCCAGGGTCGTGCCACCATTCCAAGAGTCCCCCAGATGTCTCAGTCCATTCCAGAGGAACCTCTTTTCCCTTCACCGGCTCGTCATTCACGCCGAGGATCGACTCACACCAAGGTGGCACTTGGCACAGCCCTGTGGGAAAGCCTCGTGGGAAAGCCTCGAGGGAAAGCCTCGAGGGAAAGCCACAGATCCCTTGATCCACGTGACAGGAAGCGTGACCCTACTGCTGCAGCTCGGGAGGAAAGCGCACGTGCATGCCCCCACAGGAGACGAAGCCTGACTCCCCTAGGGAGACTCAGAGGCACCCCAAGATCCATGTTGACACTGGAGAGGAATGCTCAGCTTCCCGCCCCAACTCCACACAAGGTCTTCGGGCCCGGCATCGACTGGAGAGGAATCCCGAAATGGCCCCTAGCAACTCTCATGGGGACGGGCCCTTCCTGAGGCCACCAGAGCGGGTCCCTGAAGTCGCCGTCGTAACTCGAGAAGATCTGCTGCAACTCGAGAATATCCAGGAGGTTCTCCCCTGCAGGCGCGATGAGGCCAATTTCCGCAGAGGCTTCTCGGTGTTAATCACACCTCACCTCTGGAACGTCGAAAGGGTCCTTCACACCCTTGGTGCAAATCAAGAAGTTCCCCGACATACCCGTCTCCACTCGAGAGGAAACACGAGGGTACCGCCCACATCCAGAGGAGCCCCGTTTCCCCCTCGTAGCTCGAGGTGAGGGATCCTTTCCCTGCTTCGTCGGGAAAGAATTCCCGGCGTTCCCGTCGCATCTCAAGAGGAGGCCCTCTCAACAGGAACGGCGAGAGGAACTCCAGGGTCGTGCCACCATTCCAAGAGTCCCCCAGATGTCTCAGTCCATTCCAGAGGAACCTGTTTTCCCTTTACCGGCTCGTCTTTCACGCAGAGGATCGACTCACACCAAGGAGGCACTTCTCATAGCCCTGTGGGAAAGCCTCCTGGGAAAGCCTCGATGGAAAGCCTCGAGGGAAAGCCACAGATCCCTTGATCCACGTGACAGGAAGCGTGACCCTACTGCTGCAGCTTGGGAGGGAAGCACACGTGCATGCCCCCACTCGAGACGAGGCCTGACTCCCCTGGGGAGTCTCAGAGGCACCCCAAAATCCATGTCAACACTGGAGAGGAATCCTGAGGTTCCGACCCCGACGCCGCACAAGGTCTTAGGCCCCGGCATCGACGGGAGTGTATCGCGAGATGGCCCCTAGCAACTCGCATGGGACTGGCCCTTCCTGAGGCCACCAGAGCGGGTCCCTGAGGTCCGCGTCGTAACTGGAGAAGACCTGCCGCAACTCGAGAATATCCAGGAGGTTCTCCCCTGCAGGCGAGATGAGGCCCATTTCCGCAGAGGCTTCTCGGGGCTAATCACACCTCACCTCTGGAACGTCGAAAGGGTCCTTCACTCCCTTGGTGCAACTCAAGAAGTTCCCCGACATACCCGTCTCCACTCGAGAGAAAACACGAGGGTCCCGCCCACATCCAGAGGAGCCCCGTTTCCGCCTCGTAGCTCGAGGTGAGGGATCCTTTCCCTGCTTCGTCGGTAAAGAATTCCGGGCGTTCCCGTCGCATCTCAAGAGGAGGTCCTCTCAACAGGAACGGCGAGAGGAACTCCAGGGTCGTGCCACCATTCCAAAAGTCCCCCAGATATCTCTGTCCATTCCAGAGGAACCTCTTTTCCCTTCACCGGCTCGTCTTTCACGCCGAGGATCGACTCACACCAAGGTGGCACTTGGCACAGCCCTGTGGGAAAGCCTTGTGGGAAAGCCTCGAGGGAAAGCCTCGAGGGAAAGCCACAGATCCCTTAATCCACGTGACAGGAATGGTGACCCTACTGCCGCAGCTCGGGAGGGAAGGGCACGTGCATGCCCCCACTCGAGAAGAGTCCTGACTCCCCTGGGGAGACTCAGAGGCACCCCAAAATCCATGTCAACACTGGAGAGGAATGCTCAGGTTCCGGCCCCGACTCCACACAAGGCCTTAGGCCCCGGCATCGACGGGAGAGGAATCCCGAGATTGCCCCTAGCAACTCGCATGGGGACTGGCCCTGCCTGAGGCCACCAGAGCGGGTCCCTGAGGTCCCCGTAGTAACTCGAGAAGACCTGCCGCAACTCGAGAATATCCAGGAGGTTCTCCCCTGCAGGCGAGATGAGGCCCATTTCCGCAGAGGCTTCTTGGGGATAATCACACCTCACCTCTCGAACGTCGAAAGGTTCCTTCACACCCTTGGTGCAACTCAAGAAGTTCCCCGACATACCCGTCTCCAATCGAGAGGAAACACGAGGGTCCCGCCCACATCCAGAGGAGCCCCGTTTCCGCGTCGTAGCTCGAGGTGAGGGATCCTTTCCCTGCTTCGTCAGGAAAGAATTCCCGGCGTTCCCGTCGCATCTCAAGAGGAGGCCCTCTCAACAGCAACCGCGAGAGGAACTCCAGGGTCGTGCCACCATTCCAAGAGTCCCCCAGATGTCTCAGTCCATTCCAGAGGAACCTCTTTTCCCTTCACCGGCTCGTCATTCACGCCGAGGATCGACCTACACCAAGGTGGCATTTGGCACAGCCCTGTGGGAAAGCCTCGTGGGAAAGCCTCGAGGGAAAGCCTCGAGGGAAAGCCTCGAGGGAAAGCCACAGATCCCTTGATCCACGTGACAGGAAGCGTGACCCTACTGCTGCAGCTCGGGAGGAAAGCGCACGTGCATGCCCCGACACGAGACGAAGCCTGACTCCCCTGGGGAGACTCAGAGGCACCCCAAGATCCATGTTGACACTGGAGAGGAATGCTCAGTTTCCCGCCCCAACTCCACACAAGGTCTTCGAGCCCGGAATCGACTGGAGAGGAATCCCGAAATGGCCCCTAGCAACTCGCATGGGGACGGGCCCTTCCTGAGGCCACCAGAGCGGGTCCCTGAGGTCGCCGTCGTAACTCGAGAAGACCTGCTGCAACTCGAGAATATCCAGGAGGTTCTCCCCTGCAGGCGCGATGAGGCCAATTTCCGCAGAGGCTTCTCGGTGTTAATCCCACCTCACCTCTGGAACGTCGAAAGGGTCCTTCACACCCTTGGTGCAAATCAAGAAGTTCCCCGACATACCCGTCTCCACTCGAGAGGAAACACGAGGGTCCCGCCCACATCCAGAGGAGCCCCGTTTCCCCTCGTAGCTCGAGGTGAGGGATCCTTTCCCTGCTTCGTAGGGAAAGAATTCCCGGCGTTCCCGTCGCATCTCAAGAGGAGGCCCTCTCAACAGGAACGGCGAGAGGAACTCCAGGGTCGGGCCACCATTCCAAGAGTCCCCCAGATGTCGCTGTCCATTCCAGAGGAACCTCTTTTCCCTTCACCGGCTCGTCTTTCACGCCGAGGATCGATTCACACCAAGGTGGCACTTGGCACAGCCCTGTGGGAAAGCCTTGTGGTAAAGCCTCGAGGGAAAGCCTCGAGGGAAAGCCACAGATCCCTTGATCCACGTGACAGGAAGGGTGACCCTACTCCCGCAGCTCGGGAGGGAAGGGCACGTGCATGCCCCCACTCGAGACGAGGCCTGACTCCCCTGGGGAGACTCAGAGGCACCCCGAAATCCATGTCAACCCTGGAGAGGAATGCTCAGGTTCCGGCCCCGACTCCACACAAGGCCTTAGGCCCCAGCATCGACGGGAGAGGAATCCCGAGATGGCCCCTAGCAACTCGCATGGGGACTGTCCCTGCCTGAGGCCACCAGAGCGGGTCCCTGAGGTCCCCGTAGTAACTCGAGAAGACCTGCCGCAACTCGAGAACATCCAGGAGGTTCTCTCCTGCAGGCGAGATGAGGCCCATTTCCGCAGAGGCTTCTCGGGGCTAATCACACCTCACCTCTGGAACGTCGAAAGGTTCCTTCCCACCCTTGGTACAACTCAAGAAGTTCCCCGACAAACCCGTCTCCACTCGAGAGGAAACACGAGGGTCCCGCCCACATCCAGAAGGGCCCCGTTTCCGCCTCGTAGCTCGAGGTGAGGGATCCTTTCCCTGCTTCGTCGGGAAAGAATTCCGGGCGTTCCCGTCGCATCTCAAGAGGAGGCCTTCTCAACAGGAACGGCGAGAGGAACTCCAGGGTCGTGCCACCATTCCAAAAGTACCCCAGATGTCTCTGTCCATTCCAGAGGAACTTCTTTTCCCTTCACCGGCTCGTTTTTCACGCTGAGGATCGACTCACACCAAGGTGGCACTTGGCACAGCCCTGTGGGAAAGCCTCGTGGGAAAGCCTCGAGGGAAAGCCTCGAGGGAAAGCCACAGATCCCTTGATCCACGTGACAGGAAGGGTGACCCTACTGCTGCAGCACGGGAGGTAAGGGCACGTGCATTCCCCCACTCGAGACGAGGCCTGACTCCCCTGGGGAGACTCAGAGGCACCCCAAAATCCATGTCAACACTGGAGAGGAATGCTCAGGTTCCGGCCCCGACTCCACACAAGGCCTTAGGCCCCGGCATCGACGGGAGAGGAATCCCGAGATGGCCCCTAGCAACTCGCATGTGGACTGGCCCTTCCTGAGGCCACCAGAGCGGGTCCCTGAGGTCCACGTCGTAACTCGAGAAGACCTGCCGCAACTCGAGAATATCCAGGAGGTTCTCCCCTGCAGGCGAGATGAGGCCCATTTCCGCAGAGGCTTCTCGGGGCTAATCACACTTCAACTCTGGAACGTCAAAAGGGTACTTCACACCCTTGGGGCAACTCCAGAAGTTCCCCGACATACCCTTCTCCACTCGAGAGGAAACACGAGGGTCCCGCCCACATCCAGAGGAGCCCCGTTTCCGCCTCGTAGCTCGAGGTGAGGGATCCTTTCCCTGCTTCTTCGAGAAAGAATTCCCGGCATTCCCGTCGCATCTCAAGAGGAGGCCCTCTCAACAGGAACGGCGAGAGGAACTCCAGGGTCGTGCCACCATTCCAAGAGTCCCCCAGATGTCTCAGTCCATTCCAGAGGAACCTCTTTTCCCTTCAGCGGCTCGTCTTTCACACCGAGGATCGACACACACCAAGGAGGCACTTCTCATAGCCCTGTGGGAAAGCCTCCTGGGAAAGCCTCGATGGAAAGCCTCGAGGGAAAGCCACAGATCCCTTGATCCACGTGACAGGAAGCGTGACCCTACTGCTGCAGCTTGGGAGGGAAGCACACGTGCATGCCCCCACTCGAGACGAGGCCTGACTCCCCTGGGGAGACTCAGAGGCACCCCAAAATCCATGTCAACACTGGAGAGGAATCCTGAGGTTCCGACCCCGACTCTGCACAAGGTCTTAGGCCCCGGCATCGACGGGAGTGTTTCGCGAGATGGCCCCTAGCAACTCGCATGGGACTGGCCCTTCCTGAGGCCACCAGAGCGGGTCCCTGAGGTCCCCGTCGTAACGCGAGAAGACCTGCCGCAACTCGAATATCCAGGAGGTTCTCCCCTGCAGGCGAGATAAGGCCCATTTCCGCAGAGGCTTCTCGGGGCTAATCACACCTCACCTCTGGAACGTCGAAAGGTTCCTTCACACCCTTGGTGCAACTCAAGAAGTTCCCCGACATACCCGTCTCCACTCGAGAGGAAACACGAGGGTCCCGCCCACATCCAGAGGAGCCCCGTTTCCGCCTCGTAGCTCGAGGTGAGGGATCCTTTCCCTGCTTCGTCGGGAAAGAATTCCGGGCGTTCCCGTCGCATCTCAAGAGGAGGCCCTCTCAACAGGAACGGCGAGAGGAACTCCAGGGTCGTGCCACCATTCCAAGAGTCCCCCAGATGTCTCAGTCCATTCCAGAGGAACCTCTTTTCCCTTCACCGGGTCGTCTTTCACGCCGAGGATCGACTCACACCAAGGTGGCACTTGGCACAGCCCTGTGGGAAAGCCTCGTGGGAAAGCCTCGAGGGAAAGCCTCGAGGGAAAGCCACAGATCCCTTGATCCACGTGACAGGAAGCGTGACCCTACTGCTGCAGCTCGGGAGGGAAGCGCACGTGCATGCCCCCACTCGAGACGAGGCCTGACTCCCTTGGGGAGACTCAGAGGCACCCCAAAATCCATGTCAACACTGGAGAGGAATGCTCAGGTTCCGGCCCCGACTCCACAGAAGGCCTTAGGCCCCGGCATCGTCGGGAGAGGAATCTCGAGATGGCCCCTGGCAACTCGCATGGGGACTGGCCCTTCCTGAGGTCACCAGAGCGGGTCCCTGAGGTCCCCGTCGTAACTCGAGAAGACCTGCCACAACTCGAGAATATCCAGGAGGTTCTCCCCTGCAGGCGAGATGAGGCCCAGTTCCGCAGAGGATTCTCGGGGCTAATCACACCTCACCTCTGGAACGTCGAAAGGGTCCTTCACTCCCTTGGTGCAACTCGAGAAGTTCCCCGACATACCCGACTCCACTCGAGAGGAAACACGAGGGTCCCGCCCACATCCAGAGGAGCCCCGTTTCCCCTCGTAGCTCGAGGTGAGGGATCCTTTCCCTGCTTCGTAGGGAAAGAATTCCCGGCGTTCCCGTCGCATCTCAAGAGGAGGCCCTCTCAACAGGAACGGCGAGAGGAACTCCAGGGTCGGGCCACCATTCCAAGAGTCCCCCAGATGTCTCTGTCCATTCCAGAGGAACCTCTTTTCCCTTCACCGGCTCGTCTTTCACGCCGAGGATCGACTCACACCAAGGTGGCACTTGGCACAGCCCTGTGGGAAAGCCTTGTGGTAAAGCCTCGAGGGAAAGCCTCGAGGGAAAGCCACAGATCCCTTGATCCACGTGACAGGAAGGGTGACCCTACTGCCGCAGCTCGGGAGGGAAGGGCACGTGCATGCCCCCACTCGAGACGAGGCCTGACTCCCCTGGGGAGACTCAGAGGCACCCCGAAATCCATGTCAACCCTGGAGAGGAATGCTCAGGTTCCGGCCCCGACTCCACACAAGGCCTTAGGCCCCAGCATCGACGGGAGAGGAATCCCGAGATGGCCCCTAGCAACTCGCATGGGGACTGGCCCTGCCTGAGGCCACCAGAGCGGGTCCCTGAGGTCCCCGTAGTAACTCGAGAAGACCTGCCGCAACTCGAGAATATCCAGGAGGTTCTCCCCTGCAGGCGAGATGAGGCCCATTTCCGCAGAGGTTTCTCGGGGCTAATCACACCTCACCTCTGGAACGTCGAAAGGTTCCTTCCCACCCTTGGTACAACTCAAGAAGTTCCCCGACATACCCGTCTCCACTCGAGAGGAAACACGAGGGTCCCGCCCACATCCAGAAGGGCCCCGTTTCCGCCTCGTAGCTCGAGGTGAGGGATCCTTTCCCTGCTTCGTCGGGAAAGAATTCCGGGCGTTCCCGTCGCATCTCAAGAGGAGGCCTTCTCAACAGGAACGGCGAGAGGAACTCCAGGGTCGTGCCACCATTCCAAAAGTACCCCAGATGTCTCTGTCCATTCCAGAGGAACTTCTTTTCCCTTCACCGGCTCGTTTTTCACGCTGAGGATCGACTCACACCAAGGTGGCACTTGGCACAGCCCTGTGGGAAAGCCTCGTGGGAAAGCCTCGAGGGAAAGCCTCGAGGGAAAGCCACAGATCCCTTGATCCACGTGACAGGAAGGGTGACCCTACTGCTGCAGCACGGGAGGTAAGGGCACGTGCATTCCCCCACTCGAGACGAGGCCTGACTCCCCTGGGGAGACTCAGAGGCACCCCAAAATCCATGTCAACACTGGAGAGGAATGCTCAGGTTCCGGCCCCGACTCCACACAAGGTCTTAGGCCCCGGGATCGATGGGAGAGGAATCCCGAGATGGCCCCTAGCAACTCGCATGGGGATTGGCCCTTCCTGAGGCCACCAGAGCGGGTCCCTGAGGTCCCCGTCGTAACTCGAGAAGACCTGCCGCAACTCGAGAATATCCAGGAGGTTCTGCCCTGCAGGCGAGATGAGGCTCATTTCCGCAGAGGCTTCTCGGGGCTAATCACACCTCATCCCTGGAACGTCAAAAGGTTCCTTCCCACCCTTGGTAAAACTGAAGAAGTTCCCCGACATACCCGTCTCCACTCGAGAGGAAACACGAGGGTCCCGCCCACATCCAGAGGAGCCCCGTTTCCGCGTCGTAGCTCGAGGTGGGGGATCCTTTCCCTGCTTCGTCGGGAAAGAATTCCCGGCATTCCCGTCGCATCTCAAGAGGAGGCCCTCTCAACAGGAACGGCGAGAGGAACTCCAGGGTCGTGCCACCATTCCAAAAGTCCCCCAGCTATCTCTGTCCATTCCAGAGGAACCTCTTTTCCCTTCACCGGCTCGTCTTTCACGCCGAGGATCGACTCACACCAAGGTGGCACTTGGCACAGCCCTGTGGGAAAGCCTCGTGGGAAAGCCTCGAGGGAAATCCTCGAGGGAAAGCCACAGATCCTTTGATCCACGTGACAGGAAGCGTGACCCTACTGCTGCAGCTCGGGAGGGAATCGCACGTGCATGCCCCCACTCGAGACGAGGCCTGACTCCCCTGGGGAGACTGAGAGGCACCCCAAGATCCATGTCAACACTGGAGAGGAATCCTCAGGTTCCGGCCCCGACTCCACACAAGGTCTTAGGCCCCGGGATCGATGGGAGAGGAATCTCGAGATGGCCCCTAGCAACTCGCATGTGGACTGGCCCTTCCTGGGGCCTCCAGAGCGGGTCCCTGAGGTCCCCGTCGTAACTCGAGAAGACCTGCTGCAACTCGAGAATATCCAGGAGGTTCTCCCCTGCAGGCGAGATGAGGCCCATTTCCGCAGAGGCTTCTCGGGGCTAATCACACCTCACCTCTGGAACGTTGAAAGGTTCCTTCCCCACCTTGGTACAACTCAAGAAGTTCCCCGACATACCCGTCTCCACTCGAGAGGAAACACGAGGGTCCCGCCCACATCCAGAGGAGCCCCGTTTCCGCCTCGTAGCTCGAGGTGAGGGATCCTTTCCCTGCTTCTTCGGGAAAGAATTCCGGGCGTTCCCGTCGCATCTCAAGAGGAGGTCCTCTCCACAGGAACGGCGAGAGGAACTCCAGGGTCGTGCCACCATTCCAAAAGTCCCCCAGATATCTCTGTCCATTCCAGAGGAACCTCTTTTCCCTTCACCGGCTCGTCTTTCACGCCGAGGATAGACTCACACCAAGGTGGCACTTGGCACAGCCCTGTGGGAAAGCCTCGTGGGAAAGCTTCGAGGGAAATCCTCGAGGGAATGCCACAGATCCTTTGATCCACGTGACAGGAAGCGTGACCCTACTGCTGCAGCTCGGGAGGGAATCGCACGTGCATGCCCCCACTCGAGACGAGGCCTGACTCCCCTGGGGAGACTGAGAGGCACCCCAAGATCCATGTCAACACTGGAGAGGAATCCTCAGGTTCCGGCCCCGACTCCACACAAGGTCTTAGGCCCCGGGATCGGTCGGGGAGGAATCCCGAGATGGCCCCTAGCAACTAGCATGGGGATTGGCCCTTCCTGAGGCCACCAGAGCGGGTCCCTGAGGTCCCCGTCGTAACTCGAGAAGACCTGCCGCAACTCGAGAATATCCAGGAGGTTCTGCCCTGCAGGCGAGATGAGGCTCATTTCCGCAGAGGCTTCTCGGGGCTAATCACACCTCATCTCTGGAACGTCAAAAGGTTCCTTCCCACCCTTGGTAAAACTGAAGTTCCCCGACATACCCGTCTCCACTCGAGAGGAAACACGAGGGTCCCGCCCACATCCAGTGGAGCCCCGTTTCCGCCTCGTAGCTCGAGGTGAGGGATCCTTTCCCTGCTTCGTCGGGAAAGAATTCCGGGCGTTCCCGTCGCATCTCAAGAGGAGGCCCTCTCAACAGGAACGGCGAGAGGAACTCCATGTTCGTGCCACCATTCCAAGAGTCCCCCAGATGTCTCAATCCTTTCCAGAGGAACCTCTTTTCCCTTCACCGGCTCGTATTTCACGCTGAGGATCGACTCACACCAAGGTGGCACTTGGCACAGTCCTGTGGGAAAGCCTCGTGGGAAATCCTCGAGGGAAAGCCTCGAGGGAAAGCCACAGATCCCTTTATCCACGTGACAGGAAGCGTGACCCTACTGCAGCAGCTCGGGAGGGAAGCGCACGTGCATGCCCCCACTCGAGACGAGTCCTGACTCCCCTGGGGAGACTCACAGGCACCCCAAAATCCATGTCAACACTGGAGAGGAATCCTCAGGTTCCGGCCCCGGCTCCACACAAGGTCTTAGGCCCCGGCATCGCCGGGAGAGGAATCTCGAGATGGCTCCTAGCAACTCGCATGGGGACTGGCCCTTCCTGAGTCCACCAGAGCGGGTCCCTGAAGTCCTCGTCGTAACTCGAGAAGACCTGCCGCAACTCGAGAATATCCAGGAGGTTCTCCCCTGCAGGCGAGATGAGGCTCATTTCCGCAGAGGCTTCTCGGGGCTAATCACACCTCACCTCTGGAACGTCGAAAGGGTCCTTCACTCCCTTGGTGAAACTCGAGAAGTTCCCCGACATACCCGACTCCACTCGAGAGGAAACACGAGGGTCCCGCCCACATCCCGAGGAGCCCCGTTTCCGCCTCGTAGCTCGAGGTGAGGGATCCTTTCCCTGCTTCATCGGGAAAGAATTCCCGGCATTCCCGTCGCATCTCAAGAGGAGACCCTCTCAACAGGAACGGCGAGAGGAACTCCAGGGTCGTGCCACCATTCCAAGAGTCCCCCAGATGTCTCAGTGCATTCCAGAGGAACCTCTTTTCCCTTCACCGGCTCGTCTTTCACGCCGAGGATCGACTCACACCAAGGTGGCACTTGGCACAGCCCTGTGGGAAAGCCTCGTGGGAAAGCCTCGAGGGAAATCCTCGAGGGAAAGCCACAGATCCCTTGATCCACGTTACAGGAAGCGTGACCCTGCTTCTGCCGCTCGGAAGGGAAGCGCACGTGAATAGTCCCCACAGGAGACGAGACCTGACTCCCCTGGGGAAACTAAGAGGCACCCCAAAATCCATGTCAACACTGGAGAGGAATCCTCAGGTTCCGGCCCTGACTCCACACAAGGTCTTAGGCCCCGGCATCGACGGGAGAGGAATCCCGAGATGGCCCCTAGCAACTCGCATGGGGAGTGGCCCTTCCTGAGGCCACCAGAGCGGGTCCCTGAGGTCCCCGTCGTAACTCGAGAAGACCTGCCGCAACTCGAGAATATCCAGGAGGTTCTCCCCTGCAGGCGAGATGAGGCCCATTTCCGCAGAGGCTTCTCGGGGCTAATCACACCTCACCTCTGGAACGTCGAAAGGGTCCTTCACACCCTTGGTGCAAATCAAGAAGTTCCCCGACATACCCGTCTCCACTCGAGAGGAAACACGAGGGTCACGACCACATCCCGAGGAGACCCGTTTCCGCCTCGTAGCTCGAGGTGAGGGATCCTTTCCCTGCTTCGTCGGGAAAGAATTCCGGGCGTTCCCGTCGCATCTCAAGAGGAGGCCCTCTCAACAGGAACGGCTAGAGGAACTCCAGGGTCGTGCCACCATTCCAAGAGTCCGCCAGATGTCTCAATACATTCCAGAGGAACCTCTTTTTCCTTCACCGGCTCGTCTTTTACGCCGAGGATCGACTCACACCAAGGTGGCACTTGGCACAGCCCTGTGGGAAAGCCTCGAGGGAAAGCCACAGATCCCTTTATCTACGTGACAGGAAGCGTGACCCTACTGCTGCAGCTCGGAAGGGAATCGCACGTGCATGCCCCCACTCGAGACGAGGCCTGACTCCCCTGGGGAGACTGAGAGGCACCCCAAGATCCAGGTCAACACTGGAGAGGAATCCTCAGGTTCCGGCCCCGACTCCACACAAGGTCTTAGGCCCCGGCATCGATGGGAGAGGAATCCCGAGATGGCCCCTAGCAACTCGCATGGGGACTGGCCCTTCCTGAGGCCACCAGAGCGGGTCCCTGAGGTCCCCGTCGTAACTCGAGAAGACCTGCCGCAACTCGAGAATATCCAGGAGGTTCTCCCCTGCAGCCGAGATGAGGCCCATTTCCGCAGAGGCTTCTCGGGGCTAATCACACCTCACCTCTGGAACGTCGAAAGGTTCCTTCCCACCCTTGGTACAACTCAAGAAGTTCCCCGATATACCCGTCTCCACTCGAGAGGAAACACGAGGGTCCCGCCCACATCCAGAGGAGCCCCGTTTCCGCCTCGTAGCTCGAGGTGAGGGATCCTTTCCCTGCTTCGTCGGGAAAGAATTCCGGGCGTTCCCGTCGCATCTCAAGAGGAGGTCCTCTCAACAGGAACGGCTAGAGGATCTCCAGGGTCGTGCCACCATTCCAAAAGTCCCCCAGATGTCTCTGTCCATTCCAGAGGAACCTCTTTTCCCTTCACCGGCTCGTCTTTCACGCCTAGGATCGACTCACACCAAGGTGGCACTTGGCACAGCCCTGTGGGAAAGCCTCCTGGGAAAGCCTCGAGGGAAATCCTCTAGGGAAAGCCACAGATCCCTTGATCCACGTTACAGGAAGCGTGACCCTGCTGCTGCAGCTCGGAAGGGAAGCGCACGTGAATAGTCCCCACACGAGACGAGACCTGACTCCCCTGGGGAAACTAAAAGGCACCCCAAAATCCATGTCAACACTGGAGAGGAATCCTCAGGTACCGGCCCCGACTCCACACAAGGTCTTAGGCCCCGGCATCGACGGGAGAGGAATCCCGAGATGGCCCCTAGCAACTCGCATGGGGAGTGGCTCTTCCTGAGGCCACCAGAGCGGGTCCCTGAGGTCCCCGTCGTAACTCGAGAAGACCTGCCGCAACTCGAGAATATCCAGGAGGTTCTCCCCTGCAGGCGAGATGAGGCCCATTTCCGCAGAGGCTTCTCGGGGCTAATCACACCTCACCTCTGGAACGTCGAAAGGGTCCTTCACACCCTTGGTGCAAATCAAGAAGTTCCCCGACATACCCGTCTCCACTCGAGAGGAAACACGAGGGTCCCGCCCACATCCAGAGGAGCCCCGTTTCCGCCTCGTAGCTCAAGGTGAGGGATCCTTTCCCTGCTTCGTTGGGAAAGAATTCCCGGGGTTCCCGTCGCATCTCAAGAGGAGGCCCTCTGAACAGGAACGGGGAGAGGAACTCCAGGGTCGTGCCACCATTCCAGGAGTCCCCCAGATGTCTCAGTGCATTGCAGAGGAACCTCTTTTTCCTTCACCGGCTCGTCTTTCACACCGAGGATCGACTCACACCAAGGTGGCACTTCTCATAGCCCTGTGGGAAAGCTTCCTGCGAAAGCCTCGATGGAAAGCCTCGAGGGAAAGCCACACATCCCTTGATCCACGTGACAGGAAGCGTGACCCTACTGCTGCAGCTCGGGAGGGAAGCACACGTGCATGCCCCCACTCGAGACGAGGCCTGACTCCCCTGGGGAGACTGAGAGGCACCCCAAGATCCAGGTCAACACTGGAGAGGAATCCTCAGGTTCCGGCCCCGACTCCACACAAGGTCTTAGGCCCCGGCATCGATGGGAGAGGAATCCCGAGATGGCCCCTAGCAACTCGCATGGGGACTGGCCCTTCCTGAGGCCACCAGAGCGGGTCCCTGAGGTCCCCGTCGTAACTCGAGAAGACCTGCCGCAACTCGAGAATATCCAGGAGGTTCTCCCCTGCAGCCGAGATGAGGCCCATTTCCGCAGAGGCTTCTCGGGGCTAATCACACCTCACCTCTGGAACGTCGAAAGGTTCCTTCCCACCCTTGGTACAACTCAAGAAGTTCCCCGATATACCCGTCTCCACTCGAGAGGAAACACGAGGGTCCCGCCCACATCCAGAGGAGCCCCGTTTCCGCCTCGTAGCTCGAGGTGAGGGATCCTTTCCCTGCTTCGTCGGGAAAGAATTCCGGGCGTTCCCGTCGCATCTCAAGAGGAGGTCCTCTCAACAGGAACGGCTAGAGGATCTCCAGGGTCGTGCCACCATTCCAAAAGTCCCCCAGATGTCTCTGTCCATTCCAGAGGAACCTCTTTTCCCTTCACCGGCTCGTCTTTCACGCCTAGGATCGACTCACACCAAGGTGGCACTTGGCACAGCCCTGTGGGAAAGCCTCCTGGGAAAGCCTCGAGGGAAATCCTCTAGGGAAAGCCACAGATCCCTTGATCCACGTTACAGGAAGCGTGACCCTGCTGCTGCAGCTCGGAAGGGAAGCGCACGTGAATAGTCCCCACACGAGACGAGACCTGACTCCCCTGGGGAAACTAAAAGGCACCCCAAAATCCATGTCAACACTGGAGAGGAATCCTCAGGTACCGGCCCCGACTCCACACAAGGTCTTAGGCCCCGGCATCGACGGGAGAGGAATCCCGAGATGGCCCCTAGCAACTCGCATGGGGAGTGGCTCTTCCTGAGGCCACCAGAGCGGGTCCCTGAGGTCCCCGTCGTAACTCGAGAAGACCTGCCGCAACTCGAGAATATCCAGGAGGTTCTCCCCTGCAGGCGAGATGAGGCCCATTTCCGCAGAGGCTTCTCGGGGCTAATCACACCTCACCTCTGGAACGTCGAAAGGGTCCTTCACACCCTTGGTGCAAATCAAGAAGTTCCCCGACATACCCGTCTCCACTCGAGAGGAAACACGAGGGTCCCGCCCACATCCAGAGGAGCCCCGTTTCCGCCTCGTAGCTCAAGGTGAGGGATCCTTTCCCTGCTTCGTTGGGAAAGAATTCCCGGGGTTCCCGTCGCATCTCAAGAGGAGGCCCTCTGAACAGGAACGGGGAGAGGAACTCCAGGGTCGTGCCACCATTCCAGGAGTCCCCCAGATGTCTCAGTGCATTGCAGAGGAACCTCTTTTTCCTTCACCGGCTCGTCTTTCACACCGAGGATCGACTCACACCAAGGTGGCACTTCTCATAGCCCTGTGGGAAAGCTTCCTGCGAAAGCCTCGATGGAAAGCCTCGAGGGAAAGCCACACATCCCTTGATCCACGTGACAGGAAGCGTGACCCTACTGCTGCAGCTCGGGAGGGAAGCACACGTGCATGACCCCACTCGAGACGAGGCCTGACTCCCCTGGGGAGACTCAGAGGCACCCCAAAATCCATGTCAACACTGGAGAGGAATCCTCAGGTTCCGGCCGCGACTCCGCACAAGGTCTTAGGCCCCGGCATCGACGGGAGAAGTATCGCGAGATGGCCCCTTGCAACTCGCATGGGACTGGCCCTTCCTGAGGCCACCAGAGAGGGTCCCTGAGGTCTGCGTCGTAACTCGAGAAGACCTGCCGCAACTCGAGAATATCCAGGAGGTTCTCCCCTGCAGGCGAGATGAGGCCCATTTCCGCAGAGGCTTCTCGGGGCTAATCACACCTCACCTCTGGAACTTCGAAAGGGTCCTTCACACCCTTGGTGCAAATCAAGAAGTTCCCTGACATTCCCGTCTCCACTCGAGAGGAAACACGAGGGTCACGCCCACATCCCGAGGAGCCCCGTTTCCGCCTCGTAGCTCGAGGTGAGGGATCCTTTCCCTGCTTCATCGGGAAAGAATTCCGGGCGTTCCCGTCGCATCTCAAGAGGAGGTCCTCACAACAGTAACGGCGAGAGGAACTCCAGGGTCGTGCCACCATTCCAAGAGTCCCCCAGATGTCTCAATCCATTCCAGAGGAACCTCTTTTTCCTTCACCGGCACGTCTTTCACGCTGAGGATCGACTCACACCAAGGTGGACTTGGCACAGCCCTGTGGGAAATCCTCGTGGGAATGCCTCGAGGGAAAGCCTAGATGGAAAGCCACAGATCCCTTTATCCACGTGACAGGAAGCGTGACCCTACTGCTGCAGCTCGGGAGGGAATCGCACGTGCATGCCCCCACTCGAGACGAGGCCTGACTCCCCTGGGGAGACTGAGAGGCACCCCAAGATCCATGTCAACACTGGAGAGGAATCCTCAGGTTCCGGCCCCGACTCCACACATGGTCTTAGGCCCCGGCATCGATGGGAGAGGAATCCCGAGATGGACCCTAGCAACTCGCAAGGGGACTGGCCCTTCCTGAGGCCACCAGAGCGGGTCCCTGAGGTCCCCGACGTAACTCGAGAAGACCTGCCGCAACTCGGAATATCCAGGAGGTTCTCCCCTGCAGGCGAGATGAGGCCCATTTCCGCAGAGGCTTCTCGGGGCTAATCACACCTCACCTCTGGAACGTCGAAATGTTCATTCCCACCCTTGGTACAACTCAAGAAGTTCCCCGACACACTCGTCTCCACTCGAGAGGAAACACGAGGGTCCCGCCCACATCCAGAGGAGCCCCGTTTCCGCCTCGTAGCTCGAGTTGAGGGATACTATCCCTGCTTCGTCGGGAAAGAATTCCCGGCGTTCCCGTCGCATCTCAAGAGGAGGCCCTCTCAACAGGAACGGCTAGAGGAACTCCAGGGTCGTGCCACCATTCCAAGAGTCCCCCAGATGTCTCAGTCCATGCCAGAGGAACCTCTTTTCCCTTCACCGGCTCGTCTTTCACGCCGAGGATCGACTCACACCAAGGTGGCACTTGGCACAGCCCTGTGGGAAAGCCTCGTGGGAAAGCCTCGAGGGAAATCCTCGAGGGAAAGACCCAGATCCTTTGATCCACGTGACAGGAAGCGTGACCCTACTGCTGCAGGTCGCAAGGGAATCGCACGTGCATGCCCCCACTCGAGACGAGGCCTGACTCCCCTGGGGAGACTGAGAGGCACCCCAAGATCCATGTCAACACTGGAGAGGAATCCTCAGGTTCCGGCCCCGACTCCACACAAGGTCTTAGGCCCCGGCATCGATTGGAGAGGAATCCCAAGAAGGCCCCTAGCAACTCGCATGGGGACTGGCCCTTCCTGAGGCCACCAGAGCGGGTCCCTGACGTCCCCGTCGTAACTCGAGAAGACCTGCCGCAACTCGAGAATATCCAGGAGGTTCTCCCCTGCAGGCGAGATGAGGCCCATTTCCGCAGAGGCTTCTCGGGGCTAATCACACCTCACCTCTGGAACGTCGAAAGGATCCTTCACTCCCTTGGTGCAACTCAAGAAGTTCCCCGACATACCCGTCTCCACTCGAGAGGAAACACGAGGGTCCCGCCCACATCCAGAGGAGCCCCGTTTCCGCCTCGTAGCTCGAGGTGAGGGATCCTTTCCCTGCTTCGTCGGGAAAGAATTCCGGGCGTTCCCGTCGCATCTCAAGAGGAGGTCCTCTCAACAGGAACGGCGAGAGGAACTCCAGGGTCGTGCCACCATTCCAAAAGTCCCCCAGATGTCTCTGTCCATTCCAGAGGAAACTCTTTTCCCTTCACCGGCTCGACTTTCACGCCGAGGACCGACTCACACCAAGGTGGCACTTGGCACAGCCCTGTGGGAAAGCCTCGTGGGAAAGCCTCGAGGGAAATCCTCGAGGGAAAGCCACAGATCCTTTGATCCACGTGACAGGAAGCGTGATCCTACTGCTGCAGCTCGGGAGGGAATCGCACGTGCATTCCCCCACTCGAGACGAGGCCTGAGTCCCCTGGGGAGACTGAGAGGCTCCCCAAGATCCATGTCAACACTGGAGAGGAATCCTCAGGTTCCGGCCCCGACTCCACACAAGGTCTTAGGCCCCGGCATCGATGGGAGAGGAATCCCGAAATGGCCCCTAGCAACTCGCATGGGGACTGGCCCTTCCTGAGGCCACCAGAGCGGGTCCCTGAGGTCCCCGTCGTAACTCGGGAAGACCTGCCGCAACTCGAGAATATCCAGGAGGTTCTCCCCTGCAGGCGAGATGAGGCCCATTTCCGCAGAGGCTTCTCGGGGCTGATCACACCTCACCTCTGGAACGTCGAAAGGGTCCTTCACACCCTTGGTGCAACTCAAGAAGTTCCCCGACATACCCGTGTCCACTCGAGAGGAAACACGAGGGTCCCGCCCACATCCAGAGGAGTCCCGTTTCCGCCTCGTGGCTCGAGGTGAGGGATCCTTTCCCTGCTTCGTCGGGAAAGAATTCCCGTCGTTCCCGTCGCATCTGAAGAGGAGGCCCACTCAACAGGAACGGCGAGAGGAACTCCATGGTCGTGCCACCATTCCAAGAGTCCCCCAGATGTCTCAGTGCATTCCAGAGGAACCTCTTTTCCCTTCACCGGCTCGTCTTTCACACCGAGGATCGACTCACACCAAGGTGGCACTTCTCATAGCCCTGTGGGAAAGCCTCCTGGGAAAGCCTCGATGGAAAGCCTCGAGGGAAAGCCACAGATCCCTTGATCCACGTGACAGGAAGCGTGACCCTACTGCTGCAGCTCGGGAGGGAATCGCACGTGCATGACCCCACTCGAGACGAGGCCTGACTCCCCTGGGGAGACTCAGAGCCACCCCAAAATCCATTTCAACACTGGAGAGGAATCCTGAGGTTCTGGCCCCCGACTCCGCACAAGGTCCTAGGCCCCGGCATCGACGGGACCGGTATCGCGAGATGGCCCCTAGCAACTCGCATGGGACTGGCCCTTCCTGAGGCCACCAGCCATGTCCCTGAGGTCCCCATCGTAACTCGAGAAGACCTGCCGCAACTCGAGAATATCCAGGAGGTTCTCCCCTGCAGGCGAGATGAGGCCCATTTCCGCAGAGGCTTCTCGGGGCTAATCACACCTCACCTCTGGAACGCCGAAAGGGTCCTTCACACCCTTAGTGCAACTAAAGAAGTTCCCCGACATACCCGTCTCCACTCGAGAGGAAACACGAGGGTCCCGCCCACATCCAGAGGAGCCCCGTTTCCGCCTCGTAGCTCGAGGTGAGGGATCCTTTCCCTGCTTCGTCGGGAAAGAATTCCCGGCGTTCCCGTCGCATCTGAAGAGGAGGCCCTCTCAACAGGAACGGCGAGAGGAACTCCAGGGTCGTGCCACCATTCCAAGAGTCCCCCAGATGTCTCAGTGCATTCCAGAGGAACCTCTTTTCCCTTCACCGGCTCGTCTTTCACGCCGAGGATCGACTCACACCAAGGTGGCACTTGGCACAGCCCTGTGGGAAAGCCTCGAGGGAAAGCCACAGATCCCTTTATCCACATGACAGGAAGCGTGACCCTACTGCTGCAGCTCGGGAGGGAAGCGCACGTGCATGCCCCCACTCGAGACGAGTCCTGACTCCCCTGGGGAGACTCAGAGGCACCCCAAAATCGATGTCAACACTGGAGAGGAATCCTCAGGTTCTGGCCCCGACTCCTCACAAGGTCTTAGGCCCCGGCATCGACGGGAGAGGAATCCCGAGATGGCCCCTAGCAACTCGCATGGGGACTGGCCCTTCCTGAGGCCACCAGAGCGGGTCCCTGAGGTCCGCGTCGTAACTCGAGAAGACCTGCCGCAACTCGAGAATATCCAGGAGGTTCTCCCCTGCAGGCGAGATGAGGCCCATTACCGCAGAGGCTTCTCGGGGCTAATCACACCTCACCTCTGGAACGTCGAAAGGGTCCTTCACACCATTGGTGCAACTCAAGAAGTTCCCCGACATACCCGTCTCCACTCGAGAGGAAACACGAGGGTCTCGCCCACATCCAGAGGAGCCCCGTTTCCGCCTCGTAGCTCGAGGTGAGGGATCCTTTCCCTGCTTCGTCGGGAAAGAATTCCGGGCGTTCCCGTCGCATCTCAAGAGGAGGCCCTCTCAACAGGAACGGCGAGAGGAACTCCAGGGTCGTGCCACCATTCCAAGAGTCCCCCAGATGTCTCAGTCCATTCCAGAGGAACCTCTTTTCCCTTCACCGGCTCGTCTTTCACGCCGAGGATCGACTCACACCAAGGTGGCACTTGGCACAGCCCTGTGGGAAAGCCTCGTGGGAAAGCCACAGATCCCTTGATCCACGTGACAGGAAGCGTGACCCTACTGCTGCAGCTCGGGAGGGAAGCACACGTGCATGCCCCCATTCGAGACGAGGCCTGACTCCCCTGGGGAGACTCAGAGGCACCCGAAAATCCATGTCAACACTGGAGAGGAATCCTGAGGTTCCGACCCCGACTCCGCACAAGGTCTTAGGACCCGGCATCTACGAGAGAGGTATCGCGAGCTGACCCCTAGCAACTCGCATGGGACTGGCCCTTCCTGAGGCCACCAGAGCGGGTCCCTGAGGTCCGCGTCGTAACTGGAGAAGACCTGCCGAAACTCGAGAATATCCAGGAGGTTCTCCCCTGCAGGCGAGATGAGGCCCATTTCCGCAGAGGCTTCTCGGGGCTAATCACACCTCACCTCTGGAACGTCGAAAGGGTCCTTCACACCATTGGTGCAACTCAAGAAGTTCCCCGACATACCCGTCTCCACTCGAGAGGAAACACGAGGGTCCCGCCCACATCCAGAGGAGCCCCGTTTCCGCCTCGTAGCTCGAGGTGAGGGATCCTTTCCCTGCTTTTCGGGAAAGAATTCCCGGCGTTCCCGTCGCATCTCAAGAGGAGGCCCTCTCAACAGGAACGGCGAGAGGAACTCCAGGGTCGTGCCACCATTCCAAGAGTCAACCAGATGTCTCAGTCCATTCCAGAGGAAACTCTTTTCCCTACACCTGCTCGTCTTTCACGCCGAGGATCGACTCACACCAAGGTGGCACTTGGCCCAGCCCTGTGGGAAAGCCTCGTGGGAAAGCCTCGAGGGAAAGCCTCGAGGGAAAGCCACAGATCCCTTTATCCACGTGACAGGAAGTGTGACCCTATTGCTGCAGCTCGGGAGGGAAGCGCACGTGCATGCCCTCACTCGAGACGAGGCCTGACTCCCCTGGGGAGACTGAGAGGCACCCCAAGATCCATGTCAACACTGGAGAGGAATGCTCAGGTTCCGGCCCGACTCCACACAAGGTCTTAGGCCCCGGCATCGACGGGAGAGGAATCTCGAGATGGCCCCTAGCAACTCGCATGGGGACTGGCCCTTCCTGAGGCCACCAGTGCGGGTCCCTGATGTCCCCGTCGTAACTCGAGAAGACCTGCCGCAACTCGAGAATATCCAGGAGGTTCTCCCCTGCAGGCGAGATGAGGCCCAATTCCGCAGAGGCTTCTCGGGCCTAATCACACCTCACCTCTGGACCGTCGAAAGGGTCCTTCACTCTCTTGGTGCAACTCAAGAAGTTCCCCGACATACCCGTCTCCACACGAGAGGAAACACGAGGGTCCCGCCCACATCCAGAGGAGCCCCGTTTCCGCCTCGTAGCTCGAGGTGAGGGATCCTTTCCCTGCTTCGTCGGGAAAGAATTCCGGGCGTTCCCGTCGCATCTCAAGAGGAGGTCCTCTCAACAGGAACGGCGAGAGAAACTCCAGGGTCGTGCCACCATTCCAAAAGTCCCCCAGATATCTCTGTCCTTTCCAGAGGAAACTCTTTTCCTTTCACCGGCTCGTCTTTCACGCCGAGGATCGACTCACAGCAAGGTGGCACTTGGCACAGCCCTGTGGAAAAGCCTCGTGGAAAAGCCTCGAGGGAAATCCTCGAGGGAAAGCCACAGATCCTTTGATCCACGTGACAGGAAGCGTGACCCTACTGCTGCAGCTCGGGAGGGAATCGCACGTGCATGCCCCCACTCGAGACGAGGCCTGACTCCCCTGGGGAGACTGAGAGGCACCCCAAGATCCATGTCAACACTGGAGAGGAATCCTCAGGTTCCGGCCCCGACTCTACACAAGGTCTTAGGCCCCGGGATCGATGGGAGAGGAATCCAGAGATGGCCCCTAGCAACTCGCATGTGGACTGGCCCTTCCTGGGGCCAACAGAGCGGGTCCCTGAGGTCCCCGTCGTAACTCGAGAAGAACTGCCGCAACTCGAGAATATCCAGGAGGTTCTCCCCTGCAGGCGAGATGAGGCCCATTTCCCCAGAGGCTTCTCGGGGCTAATCACACCTCACCTCTGGAACGTCGAAAGGGTCCTTCACACCATTGGTGCAACTCAAGAAGTTCCCCGACATACCCGTCTCCACTCGAGCGGAAACACGAGGGTCTCGCCCACATCCAGAGGAGCCCCGTTTCCGCCTCGTAGCTCGAGGTGAGGGATCCTTTCCCTGCTTCGTCGGGAAAGAATTCCCGGCGTTCCCGTCGCATCTCAAGAGGAGGCCCTCTCAACAGGAACGGCGAGAGGAACTCCAGGGTCGTGCCACCATTCCAAGAGTCCCCCAGATGTCTCAGTCCATTCCAGAGGAACCTCTTTTCCCTTCACCGGCTCGTCTTTCACGCCGAGGATCGACTCACACCAAGGTGGCACTTGGCACAGCCCTGTGGGAAAGCCTCGTGGGAAAGCCACAGATCCCTTGATCCACGTGACAGGAAGCGTGACCCTACTGCTGCAGCTCGGGAGGGAAGCACACGTGCATGCCCCCATTCGAGACGAGGCCTGACTCCCCTGGGGAGACTCAGAGGCACCCGAAAATCCATGTCAACACTGGAGAGGAATCCTGAGGTTCCGACCCCGACTACGCACAAGGTCTTAGGACCCGGCATCGACGAGAGAGGTATCGCGAGCTGACCCCTAGCAACTCGCATGGGACTGGCCCTTCCTGAGGCCACCAGAGCGGGTCCCTGAGGTCCGCGTCGTAACTGGAGAAGACCTGCCGAAACTCGAGAATATCCAGGAGGTTCTCCCCTGCAGGCGAGATGAGGCCCATTTCCGCAGAGGCTTCTCGGGGCTAATCACACCTCACCTCTGGAACGTCGAAAGGGTCCTTCACACCATTGGTGCAACTCAAGAAGTTCCCCGACATACCCGTCTCCACTCGAGAGGAAACACGAGGGTCCCGCCCACATCCAGAGGAGCCCCGTTTCCGCCTCGTAGCTCGAGGTGAGGGATCCTTTCCCTGCTTTTCGGGAAAGAATTCCCGGCGTTCCCGTCGCATCTCAAGAGGAGGCCCTCTCAACAGGAACGGCGAGAGGAACTCCAGGGTCGTGCCACCATTCCAAGAGTCAACCAGATGTCTCAGTCCATTCCAGAGGAAACTCTTTTCCCTACACCTGCTCGTCTTTCACGCCGAGGATCGACTCACACCAAGGTGGCACTTGGCCCAGCCCTGTGGGAAAGCCTCGTGGGAAAGCCTCGAGGGAAAGCCTCGAGGGAAAGCCACAGATCCCTTTATCCACGTGACAGGAAGTGTGACCCTATTGCTGCAGCTCGGGAGGGAAGCGCACGTGCATGCCCTCACTCGAGACGAGGCCTGACTCCCCTGGGGAGACTGAGAGGCACCCCAAGATCCATGTCAACACTGGAGAGGAATGCTCAGGTTCCGGCCCGACTCCACACAAGGTCTTAGGCCCCGGCATCGACGGGAGAGGAATCTCGAGATGGCCCCTAGCAACTCGCATGGGGACTGGCCCTTCCTGAGGCCACCAGTGCGGGTCCCTGAGGTCCCCGTCGTACCTCGAGAAGACCTGCCGCAACTCGAGAATATCCAGGAGGTTCTCCCCTGCAGGCGAGATGAGGCCCATTTCCGCAGAGGCTTCTCGGGCCTAATCACACCTCACCTCTGGACCGTCAAAAGGGTCCTTCACTCCCTTGGTGCAACTCAAGAAGTTCCCCGACATACCCGTCTCCACACGAGAGGAAACACGAGGGTCCCGCCCACATCCAGAGGAGCCCCGTTTCCGCCTCGTAGCTCGAGGTGAGGGATCCTTTCCCTGCTTCGTCGGGAAAGAATTCCGGGCGTTCCCGTCGCATCTCAAGAGGAGGTCCTCTCAACAGGAACGGCGAGAGAAACTCCAGGGTCGTGCCACCATTCCAAAAGTCCCCCAGATATCTCTGTCCTTTCCAGAGGAAACTCTTTTCCTTTCACCGGCTCGTCTTTCACGCCGAGGATCGACTCACAGCAAGGTGGCACTTGGCACAGCCCTGTGGAAAAGCCTCGTGGAAAAGCCTCGAGGGAAATCCTCGAGGGAAAGCCACAGATCCTTTGATCCACGTGACAGGAAGCGTGACCCTACTGCTGCAGCTCGGGAGGGAATCGCACGTGCATGCCCCCACTCGAGACGAGGCCTGACTCCCCTGGGGAGACTGAGAGGCACCCCAAGATCCATGTCAACTCTGGAGAGGAATCCTCAGGTTCCGGCCCCGACTCTACACAAGGTCTTAGGCCCCGGGATCGATGGGAGAGGAATCCCGAGATGGCCCCTAGCAACTCGCATGTGGACTGGCCCTTCCTGGGGCCACCAGAGCGGGTCCCTGAGGTCCCCGTCGTAACTCGAGAAGACCTGCCGCAACTCGAGAATATCCAGGAGGTTCTCCCCTGAAGGCGAGATGAGGCCCATTTCCGCAGAGGCTTCTCGGGGCTAATCACACCTCACCTCTGGAACGTCGAAAGGTTCCTTCCCCCCCTTGGTACAACTCAAGAAGTTCCCCGACATACCCGTCTCCACTCGAGACGAAACACGAGGGTCCCGCCCACATCCAGAGGAGCCCTGTTTCCGCCTCGTAGCTCGAGGTGAGGGATCCTTTCCCTGCTTCGTCGGGAAAGAATTCCGGGCGTTCCCCGTGCATCTCAAGAGGAGGCCCTCTCAACAGGAACGGCGAGAGAAACTCCAGGGTCGTGCCACCATTCAAAACGTCCCCCAGATGTCTCTGTCCATTTCAGAGGAACCTCTTTTCCCTTCACCGGCTCGTATTTCACGTCGAGGATCGACTCACACCAAGGTGGCACTTGGCACAGCCCTGTGGGAAAGCCTCGTGGGAAAGCCTCGAGGGAAATCCTCGAGGGAATGCCACAGATCCTTTGATCCACGTGACAGTAAGCGTGACCCTACTGCTGCAGCTCGGGAGGGAATCGCACGTGCATGCCCCCACTCGAGACGAGGCCTGACTCCCCTGGGGAGACTGAGAGGCACACCAAGATCCATGTCAACACTGGAGAGGAATCCTCAGGTTCCGGCCCCGAATCCACACAAGGTCTTAGGCCCCGGGATCGGTCGGAGAGGAATCCCGAGATGGCCCCTAGCAACTCGCATGGGGATTGGCCCTTCCTGAGGCCACCAGAGCGGGTCCCTGAGGTCCCCGTCGTAACTCGAGAAGACCTGCCGCAACTCGAGAATATCCAGGAGGTTTTGCCCTGCAGGGGAGATGAGGCTCATTTCCGCAGAGGCTTCTCGGGGCTATTCACACCTCATCTCTGGAAGGTGAAAAGGTTCCTTCCCACCCTTGGTAAAACTGAAGAAGTTCCCCGACATACCCGTCTCCACTCGAGAGGAAACACGAGGGTCCCGCTCACATCCAGAGGAGCCCCTTTTCCGCCTCGTAGCTCGAGGTGAGGGATCCTTTCCCTGCTTCGTCGGGAAAGAATTCCGGGCGTTCCCGTCGCATCTCAAGAGGAGGCCCTCTCAACAGGAACGGCGAGAGGAACTCCAGGGTCGTGCCACCATTCCAAGAGTCCCCCAGATGTCTCAATCCTTTCCAGAGGAACCTCTTTTTCCTTCACCGGCTCGTCTTTCACGCCGAGGATCGACTCACACCAAGGTGGCACTTGGCACAGGCCTGTGGGAAAGCCTCGTGGGAAATCCTCGAGGGAAAGCCTCGAGGGAAAGCCACAGATCCCTTTATCCACGTGACAGGAAGCGTGACCCTACTGCTGCAGCTCGGGAGGGAAGCGCACGTGCATGCCCCCACTCGAGACGAGTCCTGACTCCCCTGGGGAGACTCACAGGCACCCCAAAATCCATGTCAACACTCGAGAGGAATCCTCAGGTTCTGGCCCCGACTCCACACAAGGTCTTAGGCCCCGGCATCTCCGGGAGAGTAATCTCGAGATGGCTCCTAGCAACTCGCATGGGGACTGGCCCTTCCTGAGGCCACCAGAGCGGGTCCCTGAGGTTCCCGTCGTAACTCGAGAAGACCTGCTGCAACTCGAGAATATCCAGGAGGTTCTCCCCTGCAGGCGAGATGAGGCCCATTTCCGCAGAGGCTTCTCGGGGCTAATCACACCTCACCTCTGGAACGTCGAAAGGGTCCTTCACTCCCTTGGTGCAACTCAAGAAGTTCCCCGACATACCCGTCTCCACTCGAGAGGAAACACGAGGGTCCCGCCCACATCCAGAGGAGCCCCGTTTCCGCCTCGTAGATCGAGGTGAGGGATCCTTTCCCTGCTTCGTCGAGAAAGAATTCCGGGCGTTCCCGTCGCATCTCAAGAGGAGGTCCTCTCAACAGGAACGGCGAGAGAAACTCCAGGGTCGTGCCACCATTCCAAAAGTCCCCCAGATATCTCTGTCCTTTCCAGAGGAAACTCTTTTCCTTTCACCGGCTCGTCTTTCACGCCGAGGATCGACTCACACCAAGGTGGCACTTGGCACAGCCCTGTGGGAAAGCCTCGTGGGAAAGCCTCGAGGGAAATCCTCGAGGGAAAGCCACAGATCCTTTGATCCACGTGACAGGAAGCGTGACCCTACTGCTGCAGCTCGGGAGGGAATCGCACGTGCATGCCCCCACTCGAGACGAGGCCTGACTCCCCTGGGGAGACTGAGAGGCACCCCAAGATCCATGTCAACACTGGAGAGGAATCCTCAGGTTCCGGCCCCGACTCCACACAAGGTCTTAGGCCCCGGGATCGATGGGAGAGGAATCCCGAGATGGCCCCTAGCAACTCGCATGTGGACTGGCCCTTCCTGGGGCCACCAGAGCGGGTCCCTGAGGTCCCCGTCGTAACTCGAGAAGACCTGCCGCAACTCGAGAATATTCAGGAGGTTCTCCCCTGCAGGCGAGATGAGGCCCATTTCCGCAGAGGCTTCTCGGGGCTAATCACACCTCACCTCTGGAACGTCGAAAGGTTCCTTCCCCCCCTTGGTACAACTCAAGAAGTTCCCCGACATACCCGTCTCCACTCGAGACGAAACACGAGGGTCCGGCCCACATCCAGAGGAGCCCTGTTTCCGCCTCGTAGCTCGAGGTGAGGGATCCTTTCCCTGCTTCGTCGGGAAAGAATTCCGGGCGTTCCCCGCGCATCTCAAGAGGAGGCCCTCTCAACAGGAACGGCGAGAGAAACTCCAGGGTCGTGCCACCATTCAAAAAGTCCCCCAGATGTCTCTGTCCATTTCAGAGGAACCTCTTTTCCCTTCACCGGCTCGTATTTCACGTCGAGGATCGACTCACACCAAGGTGGCACTTGGCACAGCCCTGTGGGAAAGCCTCGTGGGAAAGCCTCGAGGGAAATCCTCGAGGGAATGCCACAGATCCTTTGATCCACGTGACAGTAAGCGTGACCCTACTGCTGCAGCTCGGGAGGGAATCGCACGTGCATGCCCCCACTCGAGACGAGGCCTGACTCCCCTGGGGAGACTGAGAGGCACACCAAGATCCATGTCAACACTGGAGAGGAATCCTCAGGTTCCGGCCCCGACTCCACACAAGGTCTTAGGCCCCGGGATCGATGGGAGAGGAATCCCGAGATGGCCCCTAGCAACTCGCATGGGGATTGGCCCTTCCTGAGGCCACCAGAGCGGGTCCCTGAGGTCCCCGTCGTAACTCGAGAAGACCTGCCGCAACTCGAGAATATCCAGGAGGTTTTGCCCTGCAGGGGAGATGAGGCTCATTTCCGCAGAGGCTTCTCGGGGCTAATCACACCTCATCTCTGGAACGTGAAAAGGTTCCTTCCCACCCTTGGTAAAACTGAAGAAGTTCCCCGACATACCCGTCTCCACTCGAGAGGAAACACGAGGGTCCCGCTCACATCCAGAGGAGCCCCTTTTCCGCCTCGTAGCTCGAGGTGAGGGATCCTTTCCCTGCTTCGTCGGGAAAGAATTCCGGGCGTTCCCGTCGCATCTCAAGAGGAGGCCCTCTCAACAGGAACGGCGAGAGGAACTCCAGGGTCGTGCCACCATTCCAAGAGTCCCCCAGATGTCTCAATCCTTTCCAGAGGAACCTCTTTTTCCTTCACCGGCTCGTCTTTCACGCCGAGGATCGACTCACACCAAGGTGGCACTTGGCACAGGCCTGTGGGAAAGCCTCGTGGGAAATCCTCGAGGGAAAGCCTCGAGGGAAAGCCACAGATCCCTTTATCCACGTGACAGGAAGCGTGACCCTACTGCTGCAGCTCGGGAGGGAAGCGCACGTGCATGCCCCCACTCGAGACGAGTCCTGACTCCCCTGGGGAGACTCACAGGCACCCCAAAATCCATGTCAACACTCGAGAGGAATCCTCAGGTTCTGGCCCCGACTCCACACAAGGTCTTAGGCCCCGGCATCTCCGGGAGAGTAATCTCGAGATGGCTCCTAGCAACTCGCATGGGGACTGGCCCTTCCTGAGGCCACCAGAGCGGGTCCCTGAGGTCCCCGTCGTAACTCGAGAAGACCTGCTGCAACTCGAGAATATCCAGGAGGTTCTCCCCTGCAGGCGAGATGAGGCCCATTTCCGCAGAGGCTTCTCGGGGCTAATCACACCTCACCTCTGGAACGTCGAAAGGGTCCTTCACTCCCTTGGTGCAACTCAAGAAGTTCCCCGACATACCCGTCTCCACTCGAGAGGAAACACGAGGGTCCCGCCCACATCCAGAGGAGCCCCGTTTCCGCCTCGTAGATCGAGGTGAGGGATCCTTTCCCTGCTTCGTCGAGAAAGAATTCCGGGCGTTCCCGTCGCATCTCAAGAGGAGGTCCTCTCAACAGGAACGGCGAGAGAAACTCCAGGGTCGTGCCACCATTCCAAAAGTCCCCCAGATATCTCTGTCCTTTCCAGAGGAAACTCTTTTCCTTTCACCGGCTCGTCTTTCACGCCGAGGATCGACTCACACCAAGGTGGCACTTGGCACAGCCCTGTGGGAAAGCCTCGTGGGAAAGCCTCGAGGGAAATCCTCGAGGGAAAGCCACAGATCCTTTGATCCACGTGACAGGAAGCGTGACCCTACTGCTGCAGCTCGGGAGGGAATCGCACGTGCATGCCCCCACTCGAGACGAGGCCTGACTCCCCTGGGGAGACTGAGAGGCACCCCAAGATCCATGTCAACACTGGAGAGGAATCCTCAGGTTCCGGCCCCGACTCCACACAAGGTCTTAGGCCCCGGGATCGATGGGAGAGGAATCCCGAGATGGCCCCTAGCAACTCGCATGTGGACTGGCCCTTCCTGGGGCCACCAGAGCGGGTCCCTGAGGTCCCCGTCGTAACTCGAGAAGACCTGCCGCAACTCGAGAATATTCAGGAGGTTCTCCCCTGCAGGCGAGATGAGGCCCATTTCCGCAGAGGCTTCTCGGGGCTAATCACACCTCACCTCTGGAACGTCGAAAGGTTCCTTCCCCCCCTTGGTACAACTCAAGAAGTTCCCCGACATACCCGTCTCCACTCGAGACGAAACACGAGGGTCCGGCCCACATCCAGAGGAGCCCTGTTTCCGCCTCGTAGCTCGAGGTGAGGGATCCTTTCCCTGCTTCGTCGGGAAAGAATTCCGGGCGTTCCCCGCGCATCTCAAGAGGAGGCCCTCTCAACAGGAACGGCGAGAGAAACTCCAGGGTCGTGCCACCATTCAAAAAGTCCCCCAGATGTCTCTGTCCATTTCAGAGGAACCTCTTTTCCCTTCACCGGCTCGTATTTCACGTCGAGGATCGACTCACACCAAGGTGGCACTTGGCACAGCCCTGTGGGAAAGCCTCGTGGGAAAGCCTCGAGGGAAATCCTCGAGGGAATGCCACAGATCCTTTGATCCACGTGACAGTAAGCGTGACCCTACTGCTGCAGCTCGGGAGGGAATCGCACGTGCATGCCCCCACTCGAGACGAGGCCTGACTCCCCTGGGGAGACTGAGAGGCACACCAAGATCCATGTCAACACTGGAGAGGAATCCTCAGGTTCCGGCCCCGACTCCACACAAGGTCTTAGGCCCCGGGATCGATGGGAGAGGAATCCCGAGATGGCCCCTAGCAACTCGCATGGGGATTGGCCCTTCCTGAGGCCACCAGAGCGGGTCCCTGAGGTCCCCGTCGTAACTCGAGAAGACCTGCCGCAACTCGAGAATATCCAGGAGGTTTTGCCCTGCAGGGGAGATGAGGCTCATTTCCGCAGAGGCTTCTCGGGGCTAATCACACCTCATCTCTGGAACGTGAAAAGGTTCCTTCCCACCCTTGGTAAAACTGAAGAAGTTCCCCGACATACCCGTCTCCACTCGAGAGGAAACACGAGGGTCCCGCTCACATCCAGAGGAGCCCCTTTTCCGCCTCGTAGCTCGAGGTGAGGGATCCTTTCCCTGCTTCGTCGGGAAAGAATTCCGGGCGTTCCCGTCGCATCTCAAGAGGAGGCCCTCTCAACAGGAACGGCGAGAGGAACTCCAGGGTCGTGCCACCATTCCAAGAGTCCCCCAGATGTCTCAATCCTTTCCAGAGGAACCTCTTTTTCCTTCACCGGCTCGTCTTTCACGCCGAGGATCGACTCACACCAAGGTGGCACTTGGCACAGGCCTGTGGGAAAGCCTCGTGGGAAATCCTCGAGGGAAAGCCTCGAGGGAAAGCCACAGATCCCTTTATCCACGTGACAGGAAGCGTGACCCTACTGCTGCAGCTCGGGAGGGAAGCGCACGTGCATGCCCCCACTCGAGACGAGTCCTGACTCCCCTGGGGAGACTCACAGGCACCCCAAAATCCATGTCAACACTCGAGAGGAATCCTCAGGTTCTGGCCCCGACTCCACACAAGGTCTTAGGCCCCGGCATCTCCGGGAGAGGAATCTCGAGATGGCTCCTAGCAACTCGCATGGGGACTGGCCCTTCCTGAGGCCACCAGAGCGGGTCCCTGAGGTCCCCGTCGTAACTCGAGAAGACCTGCTGCAACTCGAGAATATCCAGGAGGTTCTCCCCTGCAGGCGAGATGAGGCCCATTTCCGCAGAGGCTTCTCGGGGCTAATCACACCTCACCTCTGGAACGTCGAAAGGGTCCTTCACTCCCTTGGTGCAACTCAAGAAGTTCCCCGACATACCCGTCTCCACTCGAGAGGAAACACGAGGATCCCGCCCACATCCAGAGGAGCCCCGTTTCCGCCTCGTAGCTCGAGGTGCGGGATCCTTTCCGTGCTTCGTCGGGAAAGAATTCCGGGCGTTCCCGTCGCATCTCAAGAGGAGGTCCTCTCAACAGGAACGGCGAGAGGAACTCCAGGGTCGTGCCACCATTCCAAAAGTCCCCCAGATATCTCTGTCCATTCCAGAGGAACCTCTTTTCCCTTCATCGGCTCGTCTTTCACGCCGAGGATCGACTCACACCAAGGTGGCACTTGGCACAGCCCTGTGGGAAAGCCTCGTGGGAAAGCCTCAAGGGAAATCCTCGAGGGAAAGCCACAGATCCTTTGATCCACGTGACAGGAAGCGTGACCCTACTGCTGCAGCTCGGGAGGGAATCGCACGTGCATGCCCCCACTCGAGACGAGGCCTGACTCCCCTGGGGAGACTGAGAGGCACCCCAAGATCCATGTCAACACTGGAGAGGAATCCTACGGTTCCGGCCCCGACTCCACACAAGGTCTTAGGCCCCGGGATCGATGGGAGAGGAATCCCGAGATGGCCCCTAGCAACTCGCATGGGGACTGGCCCTTCCTGAGGCCACCAGAGCGGGTCCCTGAGGTCCCTGTCGTAACTCGAGAAGACCTGCCGCAACTCGAGAATATCCAGGAGGTTCTCCCCTGCAGGCGAGATGAGGCTCATTTCCGCAGAGGCTTCTCGGGGCTAATCACACCTCATCTCTGGAACGTCAAAAGGTTCCTTCCCACCCTTGGTACAACTGAAGAAGTTCCCCGACATACCCGTCTCCACTCGAGAGGAAACACGAGGGTCCCGCCCACATCCAGAGGAGGCCCGTTTCTGCCTCGTAGCTCGAGGTGAGGGATCCTTTCCCTGCTTCGTCGGGAAAGAATTCCGGGCGTTCCCGTCGCATCTCAAGAGGAGGCCCTCTCAACAGGAACGGCGAGAGGAACTCCAGGGTCATGCCACCATTCCAAGAGTCCCCCAGATGTCTCAATCCTTTCCAGAGGAACCTCTTTTTCCTTCACCGGCTCGTCTTTCACGCCGAGGATCGACTCACACCAAGGTGGCACTTGGCACAGCCCTGTGGGAAAGCCTCGTGGGAAATCCTCGAGGGAAAGCCTCGAGGGAAAGCCACAGATCCCTTTATCCACGTGACAGGAAGCGTGACCCTACTGCTGCAGCTCGGGAGGGAAGCGCACGTGCATGCCCCCACTCGAGACGAGTCCTGACTCCCCTGGGGAGACTCTCAGGCACCCCAAAATCCATGTCAACACTGGAGAGGAATCCTAAGGTTATGGCCCCGACTCCACACAAGGTCTTAGGCCCCGGCATCGCCGGGAGAGGAATCTCGAGCTGGCTCCTAGCAACTCGCATGGGGACTGGCCCTTCCTGAGGCCACCAGAGCGGGTCCCTGAGGTCCCCGTCGTAACTCGAGAAGACCTGCCGCAACTCGAGAATATCCAGGACGTTCTCCCCTGCAGGCGAGATGAGGCCCATTTCCGCAGAGGCTTCTCGGGGCTAATCACACCTCACCTCTGGAACGTCGAAACCGTCCTTCACTCCCTTGGTGAAACTCGAGAAGTTCCCCGACATACCCGTCTCCACTCGAGAGGAAACACGAGGGTCCCGCCCACATCCAGAGGAGCCCCTTTTCCGCCTCGTAGCTCGAGGTGAGGGATCCTTTCCCTGCTTCGTCGGGAAAGAATTCCGGGCGTTCCCGTCGCATCTCAAGAGGAGGTCCTCTCAACAGGAACGGCGAGAGGAACTCCAGGGTCGTGCCACGATTCCAAAAGTCCCCCAGATGTCTCTGTCCATTCCAGAGGAAACTCTTTTCCCTTCACCGGCTCGTCTTTCACGCCGAGGATCGACTCACACCAAGGTGGCACTTGGCCCAGCCCTGTGGGAAAGCCTCGTGGGAAAGCCTCGAGGGAAATCCTCGAGGGAAAGCCACAGATTCTTTGATCGACGTGACAGGAAGCGTGACCCTACTGCTGAAGCTCGGGAGGGAATCGCACGTGCATGCCCCCACTCGAGACGAGGCCTGACTCCCCTGGGGAGACTGAGAGGCACCCCAAGATCCATGTCAACACTGGAGAGGAATCCTCAGGTTCCGGCCCCGACTCCACACAAGGTCTTAGGCCCCGGCATCGATGGGAGAGGAATCCCGAGATGGCCCCTAGCAACTCGCATGGGGATTGGCCCTTCCTGAGGCCACCAGAGCGGGTCCCTGAGGTCCCCGTCGTAACTCGAGAAGACCTGCCGCAACTCGAGAATATCCAGGAGGTTCTCACCTGAAGGCGAGATGAGGCCCATTTCCTCAGAGGCTTCTCGGGGCTAATCACACCTCACCTCTGGAACGTCGAAAGGTTCCTTCCCACCCTTGGTACAACTGAAGAAGTTCCCCGACATACCCGTCTCCACTCGAGAGGAAACACGAGGGTCCCGCCCACATCCAGAGGAGCCCCGTTTCCGCCTCGTAGCTCGAGGTGAGGGATCCTTTCCCTGCTTCGTCGGGAAAGAATTCCGGGCGTTCCCGTCGCATCTCAAGAGGAGGCCCTCTCAACAGGAACGGCGAGAGGAACTCCAGGGTCATGCCACCATTCCAAGGGTCCCCCAGATGTCTCAATCCTTTCCAGAGGAACCTCTTTTTCCTTCACCGGCTCGTCTTTCACGCCGAGGATCGACTCACACCAAGGTGGCACTTGGCACAGCCCTGTGGGAAAACCTCGTGGGAAATCCTCCAGGGAAAGCCTCGAGGGAAAGCCACAGATCCCTTTATCCACGTGACAGGAAGCGTGACCCTACTGCTGCAGCTCGGGAGGGAAGCGCACGTGCATGCCCCCACACGAGACGAGTCCTGACTCCCCTGGGGAGACTCTCAGGCACCCCAAAATCCATGTCAACACTGGAGAGGAATCCTCAGGTTCTGGCCCCGACTCCACACAAGGTCTTAGGCCCCGGCATCGCCGGGAGAGGAATCTCGAGATGGCTCCTAGCAACTCGCATGGGGACTGGACCTTCCTGAGGCCACCAGAGCGGGTCCCTGAGGTCCCCGTCGTAACTCGAGAAGACCTGCCGCAACTCGAGAATATCCAGGAGGTTCTCCCCTGCAGGCGAGATGAGGCCCATTTCCGCAGAGGCTTCTCGGGGCTAATCACACCTCACCTCTGGAACGTCGAAAGGGTACTTCACTCCCTTGGTGCAACTGAAGAAGTTCCCCGACATACCCGTCTCCACTCGAGAGGAAACACGAGGGTCCCGCCCACATCCAGAGGAGCCCCGTTTCCGCCTCGTAGCTCGAGGTGCGGGATCCTTTCCCTGCTTCGTCGGGAAAGAATTCCGGGCGTTCCCGTCGCATCTCAAGAGGAGGTCCTCTCAACAGGAACGGAGAGAGGAACTCCAGGGTCGTGCCACCATTCCAAAAGTCCCCCAGATATCTCTGTCCATTCCAGAGGAACCTCTTTTCCCTTCACCGGCTCGTCTTTCACGCCGAGGATCGAATCACACCAAGGTGGCACTTGGCACAGCCCTGTGGGAAAGCCTCGTGGGAAAGCCTCAAGGGAAATCCTCGAGGGAAAGCCACAGATCATTTGATCCACGTGACAGGAAGCGTGACCCTACTGCTGCAGCTCGGGAGGGAATCGCACGTGCATGCCCCCACTCGAGACGAGGCCTGACTCCCCTGGGGAGACGGAGAGGCACCCCAAGATCCATGTCAACACTGGAGAGGAATCCTCAGGTTTCGGCCCCGACTCCACACAAGGTCTTAGGCCCCGGGATCGATGGGAGAGGAATCCCGAGATGGCCCCTAGCAACTCGCATGGGGACTGGCCCTTCCTGAGGCCACCAGAGCGGGTCCCTGAGGTCCCCGTCGTAACTCGAGAAGACCTGCCGCAACTCGAGAATATCCAGGAGGTTCTCCCCTGCAGGCGAGATGAGGCCCATTTCCGCAGAGGCTTCTCGGGGCTAATCACACCTCACCTCTGGAACGTCGAAAGGTTCCTTCCCACCCTTGGTACAACTGAAGAAGTTCCCCGACATACCCGTCTCCACTCGAGAGGAAACACGAGGGTCCCGCCCACATCCAGAGGAGCCCCGTTTCCGCCTCGTAGCTCGAGGTGAGGGATCCTTTCCCTGCTTCGTCGGGAAAGAATTCCGGGCGTTCCCGTCGCATCTCAAGAGGAGTCCCTCTCAACAGGAACGGCGAGAGAAACTCCAGGGTCGTGCAACCATTCCAAAAGTCCCCCAGATGTCTCTGTCCATTCCAGAGGAACCTCTTTTCCCTTCACCGGCTCGTGTTTCACGCCGAGGATCGACTCACACCAAGGTGGCACTTGGCACAGCCCTGTGGGAAAGCCTCGTGGGAAAGCCTCGAGGGAAAGCCACAGATCCTTTGATCCATGTGACAGGAAGCGTGACCCTACTGCTGCAGCTCAGGAGGGAATCGCACGTGCATGCCCCCACTCGAGACGAGGCCTGACTCCCCTGGGGAGACTGAGAGGCACCCCAAGATCCATGTCAACACTGGAGAGGAATCCTCAGGTTCCGGCCCCGACTCCACACAAGGTCTTAGGCCCCGGGATCGATGGGAGAGGAATCCCGAGATGGCCCCTAGCAACTCGCATGGGGATTGGCCCTTCCTGAGGCCACCAGAGCGGGTCCCTGAGGTCCCCGTCGTAACTCGAGAAGACCTGCCGCAACTGGAGAATATCCAGGAGGTTCTGCCCTGCAGGCGAGATGAGGCTCATTTCCACAGAGGCTTCTTGGGGCTAATCACACCTCATCTCTGGAACGTCAAAAGGTTCCTTCCCACCCTTGGTAAAACTGAAGAAGTTTCCTGACATACCCGTCTCCATTCAAGAGGAAACACGAGGGTCCCGCCCACATCCAGAGGAGCCCCGTTTCCGCCTCGTAGCTCGAGGTGAGGGATCCTTTCCCTGCTTCGTCGGGAAAGAATTCCGGGCGTTCCCGTCGCATCTGAAGAGGAGGCCCACTCAACAGGAACGGCGAGAGGAACTCCAGGGTCGTGCCACCATTCCAAGAGTCCCCCAGATGTCTCAATCCTTTCCAGAGGAACCTCTTTTTCCTTCACCGGCTCGGCTTTCACGCCGAGGATCGACTCACACCAAGGTGGCACTTGGCACAGCCCTGTGGGAAAGCCTAGTGGGAAAGCCTCGAGGGAAAGCCTCGAGGGAAAGCCACAGATCCCTCTATCCACGTGACAGGAAGCGTGACCCTACTGCTGCAGCTCCGGAGGGAATCGCACGTGCATGCCCCCACTCGAGACGAGTCCTGACTCCCCTGGGGAGACTCACAGGCACCCCAAAATCCATGTCAACACTGGAGAGGAATCCTCAGGTTCTGGCCCCGACTCCACACAAGGTCTTAGGCCCCGGCATCGACGTGAGAGGAATCTCGAGATGGCCCCTAGCAACTCGCATGGGGACTGGCCCATCCTGAGGCCACCAGAGCGGGTCCCTGAGGTCTCCGTCGTAACTCGAGAAGACCTGCCGCAACTCGAGAATATCCAGGAGGTTCTCCCCTGCAGGCGAGATGAGGCCCATTTCCGCAGAGGTTTCTCGGGGCTAATCACACCTCACCTCCGGAACGTCGAAAGGGTCCTTCACTCCCTTGGTGCAACTCGAGAAGTTCCCCGACATACCCGTCTCCACTCGAGAGGAAACACGAGGGTCCCGCCCACATCCAGAGGAGCCCCGTTTCCGCCTCGTAGCTCGAGGTGAGGGATCCTTTCCCTGCTTCGTCGGGAAAGAATTCCGGGCGTTCCCGTCGCATCTCAAGAGGAGGCCCTCTCAACAGGAACGGCGAGAGGAACTCCAGGGTCATGCCACCATTCCAAGGGTCCCCCAGATGTCTCAATCCTTTCCAGAGGAACCTCTTTTTCCTTCACCGGCTCGTCTTTCACGCCGAGGATCGACTCACACCAAGGTGGCACTTGGCACAGCCCTGTGGGAAAACCTCGTGGGAAATCCTCGAGGGAAAGCCTCGAGGGAAAGCCACAGATCCCTTTATCCACGTGACAGGAAGCGTGACCCTACTGCTGCAGCTCGGGAGGGAAGCGCACGTGCATGCCCCGACACGAGACGAGTCCTGACTACCCTGGGGAGACTCTCAGGCACCCCAAAATCCATGTCAACACTGGAGAGGAATCCTCAGGTTCTGGCCCCGACTCCACACAAGGTCTTAGGCCCCGGCATCACCGGGAGAGGAATCTCGAGATGGCTCCTAGCAACTCGCATGGGGACTGGACCTTCCTGAGGCCACCAGAGCGGGTCCCTGAGGTCCCCGTCGTAACTCGAGAAGACCTGCCGCAACTCGAGAATATCCAGGAGGTTCTCCCCTGCAGGCGAGATGAGGCCCATTTCCGCAGAGGCTTCTCGGGGCTAATCACACCTCACCTCTGGAACGTCGAAAGGGTACTTCACTCCCTTGGTGCAACTGAAGAAGTTCCCCGACATACCCGTCTCCATTCGAGAGGAAACACGAGGGTCCCGCGCACATCCAGAGGAGCCCCGTTTCCGCCTCGTAGCTCGAGGTGAGGGATCCTTTCCCTGCTTCGTCGGGAAAGAATTCCGGGCGTTCCCGTCGCATCTCAAGAGGAGGTCCTCTCAACAGGAACGGCGAGAGGAACTCCAGGGTCGTGCCACCATTCCAAAAGTCCCCCAGATATCTCTGTCCATTCCAGAGGAACCTCTTTTCCCTTCACCGGCTCGTCTTTCACGCCGAGGATCGACTCACACCAAGGTGGCACTTGGCACAGCCCTGTGGGAAAGCCTCGTGGGAAAGCCTCAAGGGAAATCCTCGAGGGAAAGCCACAGATCCTTTGATCCACGTGACAGGAAGCGTGACCCTACTGCTGCAGCTCGGGAGGGAATCGCACGTGCATGCCCCCACTCGAGACGAGGCCTGACTCCCCTGGGGAGACTGAGAGGCACCCCAAAATCCATGTCAACACTGGAGAGGAATCCTCAGGTTCCGGCCCCGACTCCACACAAGGTCTTAGGCCCCGGCATCGATGGGAGAGGAATCCCGAGATGGCCCCTAGCAACTCGCATGGGGACTGGCCCTTCCTGAGGCCACCAGAGCGGGTCCCTGAGGTCCCCGTCGTAACTCGAGAAGACCTGCCGCAACTCGAGAATATCCAGGAGGTTCTCCCCTGAAGGCGAGATGAGGCCCATTTCCGCAGAGGCTTCTCGGGGCTAATCACACCTCACCTCTGGAACGTCGAAAGGTTCCTTCCCACCCTTGGTACAACTGAAGAAGTTCCCCGACATACCCGTCTCCACTCGAGAGGAAACACGAGGGTCCCGCCCACATCCAGAGGAGCCCCGTTTCCGCCTCGTATCTCGAGGTGAGGGATCCTTTCCCTGCTTCGTCGGGAAAGAATTCCGGGCGTTCCCGTCGCATCTCAAGAGGAGTCCCTCTCAACAGGAACGGCGAGAGAAACTCCAGGGTCGTGCAACCATTCCAAAAGTCCCCCAGATGTCTCTGTCCATTCCAGAGGAACCTCTTTTCCCTTCACCGGCTCGTATTTCACGCCGAGGATCGACTCACACCAAGTTGGCACTTGGCACAGCCCTGTGGGAAAGCCTCGTGGGAAAGCCTCGAGGGAAAGCCTCGAGGGAAAGCCACAGATCCTTTTATCCACGTGACAGGAAGCGTGACCCTACTGCTGCAGCTCAGGAGGGAATCGCACGTGCATGCCCCCACTCGAGACGAGGCCTGACTCCCCTGGGGAGACTGAGAGGCACCCCAAGATCCATGTCAACACTGGAGAGGAATCCTCAGGTTCCGGACCCGACTCCACACAAGGTCTTAGGCCCCGGGTTCGATGGGAGAGGAATCCCGAGATGGCCCCTAGCAACTCGCATGGGGATTGGCCCTTCCTGAGGCCACCAGAGCGGGTCCCTGAGGTCCCCGTCGTAACTCGAGAAAACCTGCCGCAACTCGAGAATATCCAGGAGGTTCTCCCCTTCAGGCGAGATGAGGCTCATTTCCGCAGAGGCTTCTTGGGGCTAATCACACCTCATCTCTGGAACGTCAAAAGGTTCCTTCCCACCCTTGGTAAAACTGAAGAAGTTTCCTGACATACCCGTCTCCATTCGAGAGGAAACACGAGGGTCCCGCCCACATCCAGAGGAGCCCCGTTTCCGCCTCGTAGCTCGAGGTGAGGGATCCTTTCCCTGCTTCGTCGGGAAAGAATTCCGGGCGTTCCCGTCGCATCTGAAGAGGAGGCCCTCTCAACAGGAACGGCGAGAGGAACTCCAGGGTCGTGCCACCATTCCAAGAGTCCCCCAGATGTCTCAATCCTTTCCAGAGGAACCTCTTTTTCCTTCACCGGCTCGGCTTTCACGCCGAGGATCGACTCACACCAAGGTGGCACTTGGCACAGCCCTGTGGGAAAGCCTAGTGGGAAAGCCTCGAGGGAAAGCCTCGAGGGAAAGCCACAGATCCCTCTATCCACGTGACAGGAAGCGTGACCCTACTGCTGCAGCTCCGGAGGGAATCGCACGTGCATGCCCCCACTCGAGACGAGTCCTGACTCCCCTGGGGAGACTCACAGGCACCCCAAAATCCATGTCAACACTGGAGAGGAATCCTCAGGTTCTGGCCCCGACTCCACACAAGGTCTTAGGCCCCGGCATCGACGTGAGAGGAATCTCGAGATGGCCCCTAGCAACTCGCATGGGGACTGGCCCATCCTGAGGCCACCAGAGCGGGTCCCTGAGGTCTCCGTCGTAACTCGAGAAGACCTGCCGCAACTCGAGAATATCCAGGAGGTTCTCCCCTGCAGGCGAGATGAGGCCCATTTCCGCAGAGGTTTCTCGGGGCTAATCACACCTCACCTCCGGAACGTCGAAAGGGTCCTTCACTCCCTTGGTGCAACTCGAGAAGTTCCCCGACATACCCGTCTCCACTCGAGAGGAAACACGAGGGTCCCGCCCACATCCAGAGGAGCCCCGTTTCCGCCTCGTAGCTCGAGGTGAGGGATCCTTTCCCTGCTTCGTCGGGAAAGAATTCCGGGCGTTCCCGTCGCATCTCAAGAGGAGGCCCTCTCAACAGGAACGGCGAGAGGAACTCCAGGGTCATGCCACCATTCCAAGGGTCCCCCAGATGTCTCAATCCTTTCCAGAGGAACCTCTTTTTCCTTCACCGGCTCGTCTTTCACGCCGAGGATCGACTCACACCAAGGTGGCACTTGGCACAGCCCTGTGGGAAAACCTCGTGGGAAATCCTCGAGGGAAAGCCTCGAGGGAAAGCCACAGATCCCTTTATCCACGTGACAGGAAGCGTGACCCTACTGCTGCAGCTCGGGAGGGAAGCGCACGTGCATGCCCCCACACGAGACGAGTCCTGACTACCCTGGGGAGACTCTCAGGCACCCCAAAATCCATGTCAACACTGGAGAGGAATCCTCAGGTTCTGGCCCCGACTCCACACAAGGTCTTAGGCCCCGGCATCGCCGGGAGAGGAATCTCGAGATGGCTCCTAGCAACTCGCATGGGGACTGGACCTTCCTGAGGCCACCAGAGCGGGTCCCTGAGGTCCCCGTCGTAACTCGAGAAGACCTGCCGCAACTCGAGAATATCCAGGAGGTTCTCCCCTGCAGGCGAGATGAGGCCCATTTCCGCAGAGGCTTCTCGGGGCTAATCACACCTCACCTCTGGAACGTCGAAAGGGTACTTCACTCCCTTGGTGCAACTGAAGAAGTTCCCCGACATACCCGTCTCCATTCGAGAGGAAACACGAGGGTCCCGCGCACATCCAGAGGAGCCCCGTTTCCGCCTCGTAGCTCGAGGTGAGGGATCCTTTCCCTGCTTCGTCGGGAAAGAATTCCGGGCGTTCCCGTCGCATCTCAAGAGGAGGTCCTCTCAACAGGAACGGCGAGAGGAACTCCAGGGTCGTGCCACCATTCCAAAAGTCCCCCAGATATCTCTGTCCATTCCAGAGGAACCTCTTTTCCCTTCACCGACTCGTCTTTCACGCCGAGGATCGACTCACACCAAGGTGGCACTTGGCACAGCCCTGTGGGAAAGCCTCGTGGGAAAGCCTCGAGGGAAATCCTCGAGGGAAAGCCACAGATCCTTTGATCCACGTGACAGGAAGCGTGACCCTACTGCTGCAGCTCGGGAGGGAATCGCACGTGCATGCCCCCACTCGAGACGAGGCCTGACTCCCCTGGGGAGACTGAGAGGCACCCCAAAATCCATGTCAACACTGGAGAGGAATCCTCAGGTTCCGGCCCCGACTCCACACAAGGTCTTAGGCCCCGGCATCGATGGGAGAGGAATCCCGAGATGGCCCCTAGCAACTCGCATGGGGACTGGCCCTTCCTGAGGCCACCAGAGCGGGTCCCTGAGGTCCCCGTCGTAACTCGAGAAGACCTGCCGCAACTCGAGAATATCCAGGAGGTTCTCCCCTGAAGGCGAGATGAGGCCCATTTCCGCAGAGGCTTCTCGGGGCTAATCACACCTCACCTCTGGAACGTCGAAAGGTTCCTTCCCACCCTTGGTACAACTGAAGAAGTTCCCCGACATACCCGTCTCCACTCGAGAGGAAACACGAGGGTCCCGCCCACATCCAGAGGAGCCCCGTTTCCGCCTCGTAGCTCGAGGTGAGGGATCCTTTCCCTGCTTCGTCGGGAAAGAATTCCGGGCGTTCCCGTCGCATCTCAAGAGGAGTCCCTCTCAACAGGAACGGCGAGAGAAACTCCAGGGTCGTGCAACCATTCCAAAAGTCCCCCAGATGTCTCTGTCCATTCCAGAGGAACCTCTTTTCCCTTCACCGGCTCGTATTTCACGCCGAGGATCGACTCACACCAAGTTGGCACTTGGCACAGCCCTGTGGGAAAGCCTCGTGGGAAAGCCTCGAGGGAAAGCCTCGAGGGAAAGCCACAGATCCTTTTATCCACGTGACAGGAAGCGTGACCCTACTGCTGCAGCTCAGGAGGGAATCGCACGTGCATGCCCCCACTCGAGACGAGGCCTGACTCCCCTGGGGAGACTGAGAGGCACCCCAAGATCCATGTCAACACTGGAGAGGAATCCTCAGGTTCCGGACCCGACTCCACACAAGGTCTTAGGCCCCGGGTTCGATGGGAGAGGAATCCCGAGATGGCCCCTAGCAACTCGCATGGGGATTGGCCCTTCCTGAGGCCACCAGAGCGGGTCCCTGAGGTCCCCGTCGTAACTCGAGAAAACCTGCCGCAACTCGAGAATATCCAGGAGGTTCTCCCCTTCAGGCGAGATGAGGCTCATTTCCGCAGAGGCTTCTTGGGGCTAATCACACCTCATCTCTGGAACGTCAAAAGGTTCCTTCCCACCCTTGGTAAAACTGAAGAAGTTTCCTGACATACCCGTCTCCATTCGAGAGGAAACACGAGGGTCCCGCCCACATCCAGAGGAGCCCCGTTTCCGCCTCGTAGCTCGAGGTGAGGGATCCTTTCCCTGCTTCGTCGGGAAAGAATTCCGGGCGTTCCCGTCGCATCTGAAGAGGAGGCCCTCTCAACAGGAACGGCGAGAGGAACTCCAGGGTCGTGCCACCATTCCAAGAGTCCCCCAGATGTCTCAATCCTTTCCAGAGGAACCTCTTTTTCCTTCACCGGCTCGGCTTTCACGCCGAGGATCGACTCACACCAAGGTGGCACTTGGCACAGCCCTGTGGGAACGCCTAGTGGGAAAGCCTCGAGGGAAAGCCTCGAGGGAAAGCCACAGATCCCTCTATCCACGTGACAGGAAGCGTGACCCTACTGCTGCAGCTCCGGAGGGAATCGCACGTGCATGCCCCCACTCGAGACGAGTCCTGACTCCCCTGGGGAGACTCACAGGCACCCCAAAATCCATGTCAACACTGGAGAGGAATCCTCAGGTTCTGGCCCCGACTCCACACAAGGACTTAGGCCCCGGCATCGACGTGAGAGGAATCTCGAGATGGCCCCTAGCAACTCGCATGGGGACTGGCCCATCCTGAGGCCACCAGAGCGGGTCCCTGAGGTCTCCGTCGTAACTCGAGAAGACCTGCCGCAACTCGAGAATATCCAGGAGGTTCTCCCCTGCAGGCGAGATGAGGCCCATTTCCGCAGAGGTTTCTCGGGGCTAATCACACCTCACCTCCGGAACGTCGAAAGGGTCCTTCACTCCCTTGGTGCAACTCGAGAAGTTCCCCGACATACCCGTCTCCACTCGAGAGGAAACACGAGGGTCCCGCCCACATCCAGAGGAGCCCCGTTTCCGCCTCGTAGCTCGAGGTGAGGGATCCTTTCCCTGCTTCGTCGGGAAAGAATTCCGGGCGTTCCCGTCGCATCTCAAGAGGAGGCCCTCTCAACAGGAACGGCGAGAGGAACTCCAGGGTCATGCCACCATTCCAAGGGTCCCCCAGATGTCTCAATCCTTTCCAGAGGAACCTCTTTTTCCTTCACCGGCTCGTCTTTCACGCCGAGGATCGACTCACACCAAGGTGGCACTTGGCACAGCCCTGTGGGAAAACCTCGTGGGAAATCCTCGAGGGAAAGCCTCGAGGGAAAGCCACAGATCCCTTTATCCACGTGACAGGAAGCGTGACCCTACTGCTGCAGCTCGGGAGGGAAGCGCACGTGCATGCCCCCACACGAGACGAGTCCTGACTACCCTGGGGAGACTCTCAGGCACCCCAAAATCCATGTCAACACTGGAGAGGAATCCTCAGGTTCTGGCCCCGACTCCACACAAGGTCTTAGGCCCCGGCATCGCCGGGAGAGGAATCTCGAGATGGCTCCTAGCAACTCGCATGGGGACTGGACCTTCCTGAGGCCACCAGAGCGGGTCCCTGAGGTCCCCGTCGTAACTCGAGAAGACCTGCCGCAACTCGAGAATATCCAGGAGGTTCTCCCCTGCAGGCGAGATGAGGCCCATTTCCGCAGAGGCTTCTCGGGGCTAATCACACCTCACCTCTGGAACGTCGAAAGGGTACTTCACTCCCTTGGTGCAACTGAAGAAGTTCCCCGACATACCCGTCTCCATTCGAGAGGAAACACGAGGGTCCCGCGCACATCCAGAGGAGCCCCGTTTCCGCCTCGTAGCTCGAGGTGAGGGATCCTTTCCCTGCTTCGTCGGGAAAGAATTCCGGGCGTTCCCGTCGCATCTCAAGAGGAGGTCCTCTCAACAGGAACGGCGAGAGGAACTCCAGGGTCGTGCCACCATTCCAAAAGTCCCCCAGATATCTCTGTCCATTCCAGAGGAACCTCTTTTCCCTTCACCGGCTCGTCTTTCACGCCGAGGATCGACTCACACCAAGGTGGCACTTGGCACAGCCCTGTGGGAAAGCCTCGTGGGAAAGCCTCAAGGGAAATCCTCGAGGGAAAGCCACAGATCCTTTGATCCACGTGACAGGAAGCGTGACCCTACTGCTGCAGCTCGGGAGGGAATCGCACGTGCATGCCCCCACTCGAGACGAGGCCTGACTCCCCTGGGGAGACTGAGAGGCACCCCAAAATCCATGTCAACACTGGAGAGGAATCCTCAGGTTCCGGCCCCGACTCCACACAAGGTCTTAGGCCCCGGCATCGATGGGAGAGGAATCCCGAGATGGCCCCTAGCAACTCGCATGGGGACTGGCCCTTCCTGAGGCCACCAGAGCGGGTCCCTGAGGTCCCCGTCGTAACTCGAGAAGACCTGCCGCAACTCGAGAATATCCAGGAGGTTCTCCCCTGAAGGCGAGATGAGGCCCATTTCCGCAGAGGCTTCTCGGGGCTAATCACACCTCACCTCTGGAACGTCGAAAGGTTCCTTCCCACCCTTGGTACAACTGAAGAAGTTCCCCGACATACCCGTCTCCACTCGAGAGGAAACACGAGGGTCCCGCCCACATCCAGAGGAGCCCCGTTTCCGCCTCGTATCTCGAGGTGAGGGATCCTTTCCCTGCTTCGTCGGGAAAGAATTCCGGGCGTTCCCGTCGCATCTCAAGAGGAGTCCCTCTCAACAGGAACGGCGAGAGAAACTCCAGGGTCGTGCAACCATTCCAAAAGTCCCCCAGATGTCTCTGTCCATTCCAGAGGAACCTCTTTTCCCTTCACCGGCTCGTATTTCACGCCGAGGATCGACTCACACCAAGTTGGCACTTGGCACAGCCCTGTGGGAAAGCCTCGTGGGAAAGCCTCGAGGGAAAGCCTCGAGGGAAAGCCACAGATCCTTTTATCCACGTGACAGGAAGCGTGACCCTACTGCTGCAGCTCAGGAGGGAATCGCACGTGCATGCCCCCACTCGAGACGAGGCCTGACTCCCCTGGGGAGACTGAGAGGCACCCCAAGATCCATGTCAACACTGGAGAGGAATCCTTAGGTTCCGGACCCGACTCCACACAAGGTCTTAGGCCCCGGGTTCGATGGGAGAGGAATCCCGAGATGGCCCCTAGCAACTCGCATGGGGATTGGCCCTTCCTGAGGCCACCAGAGCGGGTCCCTGAGGTCCCCGTCGTAACTCGAGAAAACCTGCCGCAACTCGAGAATATCCAGGAGGTTCTCCCCTTCAGGCGAGATGAGGCTCATTTCCGCAGAGGCTTCTTGGGGCTAATCACACCTCATCTCTGGAACGTCAAAAGGTTCCTTCCCACCCTTGGTAAAACTGAAGAAGTTTCCTGACATACCCGTCTCCATTCGAGAGGAAACACGAGGGTCCCGCCCACATCCAGAGGAGCCCCGTTTCCGCCTCGTAGCTCGAGGTGAGGGATCCTTTCCCTGCTTCGTCGGGAAAGAATTCCGGGCGTTCCCGTCGCATCTGAAGAGGAGGCCCTCTCAACAGGAACGGCGAGAGGAACTCCAGGGTCGTGCCACCATTCCAAGAGTCCCCCAGATGTCTCAATCCTTTCCAGAGGAACCTCTTTTTCCTTCACCGGCTCGGCTTTCACGCCGAGGATCGACTCACACCAAGGTGGCACTTGGCACAGCCCTGTGGGAAAGCCTAGTGGGAAAGCCTCGAGGGAAAGCCTCGAGGGAAAGCCACAGATCCCTCTATCCACGTGACAGGAAGCGTGACCCTACTGCTGCAGCTCGGGAGGGAAGGGCACGTGCATGCCCCCACTCGAGACGAGTCCTGACTCCCCTGGGGAGACTCTCAGGCACCCCAAAATCCATATCAAAACTGGAGAGGAATCCTCAGGTTCTGGCCCCGACTCCACACAAGGTCTTAGGCCCCGGCATCGCCGGGAGAGGAATCTCGAGCTGGCTCCTAGCAACTCGCATGGGGACTGGCCCTTCCTGAGGCCAACAGAGCGGGTCCCTGAGGTCCCCGTCGTAACTCGAGAAGATCTGCCGCAACTCGAGAATATCCAGGAGGTTCTCCCCTGCAGGCGAGATGAGGCCCATTTCCGCAGAGGCTTCTCGGGGCTAATCACACCTCACCTCTGGAACGTCGAAAGGGTCCTTCACTCCCTTGGTGAAACTCGAGAAGTTCCCCGACATACCCGTCTCCACTCGAGAGGAAACACGAGGGTCCCGCCCACATCCAGAGGAGCCCCGTTTCCGCCTCGTAGCTCGAGGTGAGGGATCCTTTCCCTGCTTCGTCGGGAAAGAATTCCGGGCGTTCCCGTCGCATCTCAAGAGGAGGTCCTCTCAACAGGAACGGCGAGAGGAACTCCAGGGTCGTGCCACCATTCCAAAACTCCCCCAGATGTCTCTGTCCATTCCAGAGGAACCTCTTTTCCCTTCACCGGCTCGTCTTTCACGCCGAGGATCGACTCACACCAAGGTGGCACTTGGCACAGCCCTGTGGGAAAGCCTCGTGGGAAAGCCTCGAGGGAAATCCTCGAGGGAAAGCCACAGATCCTTTGATCCACGTGACAGGAAGAGTGACCCTACTGCTGAAGCTCGGGAGGGAATCGCACGTGCATGCCCCCACTCGAGACGAGGCCTGACTCCCCTGGGGAGACTGAGAGGCACCCCAAGATCCATGTCAACTCTGGAGAGGAATCCTCAGGTTCCGGCCCCGACTCCACACAAGGTCTTAGGCCCCGGCATCGATGGGAGAGGAATCCCGAGATGGCTCCTAGCAACTCGCATGGGGACTGGCCCTTCCTGAGGCCACCAGAGCGGGTCCCTGAGGTCCCCGTCGTAACTCGAGAAGACCTGCCGCAACTCGAGAATATCTAGGAGGTTCTCCCCTGCAGGCGAGATGAGGCCCATTTCCGCAGAGGCTTCTCGGGGCTAATCACACCTCACCTCTGGAACGTCGAAAGGGTCCTTCACTCCCTTGGTGAAACTCGAGAAGTTCCCCGACATACCCGTCTCCACTCGAGAGGAAACACGAGGGTCCCGCCCACATCCAGAGGAGCCCCGTTTCCGCCTCGTAGCTCGAGGTGAGGGATCCTTTCCCTGCTACGTCGGGAAAGAATTCCGGGCGTTCCCGTCGCATCTCAAGAGGAGTCCCTCTCAACAGGAACGGCGAGAGAAACTCCAGGGTCGTGCAACCATTCCAAAAGTCCCCCAGATGTCTCTGTCCATTCCAGAGGAACCTCTTTTCCCTTCACCGGCTCGTATTTCACGCTGAGGATCGACTCACACCAAGGTGGCACTTGGCACAGCCCTGTGGGAAAGCCTCGTGGGAAAGCCTCGAGGGAAAGCCTCGAGGGAAAGCCACAGATCCTTTGATCCACGTGACAGGAAGCGTGACCCTACTGCTGCAGCTCCGGAGGGAATCGTACGTGCATGCCCCCACTCGAGACGAGGCCTGACTCCCCTGGGGAGACTGAGAGGCACCCCAAGATCCATGTCAACTCTGGAGAGGAATCCTCAGGTTCCGGCCCCGACTCCACACAAGGTCTTAGGCCCCGGCATCGATGGGAGAGGAATCCCGAGATGGCTCCTAGCAACTCGCATGGGGACTGGCCCTTCCTGAGGCCACCAGAGCGGGTCCCTGAGGTCCCCGTCGTAACTCGAGAAGACCTGCCGCAACTCGAGAATATCCAGGAGGTTCTCCCCTGCAGGCGAGATGAGGCCCATTTCCGCAGAGGCTTCTCGGGGCTAATCACACCTCACCTCTGGAACGTCGAAAGGGTCCTTCACTCCCTTGGTGAAACTCGAGAAGTTCCCCGACATACCCGTCTCCACTCGAGAGGAAACACGAGGGTCCCGCCCACATCCAGAGGAGCCCCGTTTCCGCCTCGTAGCTCGAGGTGAGGGATCCTTTCATTGCTACGTCGGGAAAGAATTCCGGGCGTTCCCGTCGCATCTCAAGAGGAGGTCCTCTCAACAGGAACGGCGAGAGGAACTCCAGGGTCGTGCCACCATTCCAAAAGTCCCCCAGATGTCTCTGTCCATTCCAGAGGAACCTCTTTTCCCTTCACCGGCTCGTCTTTCACGCCGAGGATCGACTCACACCAAGGTGGCACTTGGCACAGCCCTGTGGGAAAGCCTCGTGGGAAAGCCTCGAGGGAAATCCTCGAGGGAATGCCACAGATCCTTTGATCCACGTGACAGGAAGCGTGACCCTACTGCTGCAGCTCGGGAGGGAATCGCACGTGCATGCCCCCACTCGAGACGAGGCCTGACTCCCCTGGGGAGACTCAGAGGCACCCCAAGATCCATGTCAACACTGGAGAGGAATCCTCAGGTTCCGGCCCCGACTCCACACAAGGTCTTAGGCCCCGGCATCGCCGGGAGAGGAATCTCGAGATGGCTCCTAGCAACTCGCAAGGGTACTGGACCTTCCTGAGGCCACCAGAGCGGGTCCCTGAGGTCCCCGTCGTAACTCGAGAAGACCTGCCGCAACTCGAGAATATCCAGGAGGTTCTCCCCTGCAGGCGAGATGAGGCCCATTTCCGCAGAGGCTTCTCGGGGCTAATCACACCTCACCTCTGGAACGTCGAAAGGGTACTTCACTCCCTTGGTGCAACTGAAGAAGTTCCCCGACATACCCGTCTCCACTCGAGAGGAAACACGAGGGTCCCGCCCACATCCAGAGGAGCCCCGTTTCCGCCTCGTAGCTCGAGGTGCGGGATCCTTTCCGTGCTTCGTCGGGAAAGAATTCCGGCCGTTCCCGTCGCATCTCAAGAGGAGGTCCTCTCAACAGGAACGGCGAGAGGAACTCCAGGGTCGTGCCACCATTCCAAAAGTCCCCCAGATATCTCTGTCCATTCCAGAGGAACCTCTTTTCCCTTCACCGGCTCGTCTTTCACGCCGAGGATCGACTCACACCAAGGTGGCACTTGGCACAGCCCTGTGGGAAAGCCTCGTGGGAAAGCCTCAAGGGAAATCCTCGAGGAAAGCCACAGATCCTTTGATCCACGTGACAGGAAGCGTGACCCTACTGCTGCAGCTCGGGAGGGAATCGCACGTGCATGCCCCCACTCGAGACGAGGCCTGACTCCCCTGGGGAGACTGAGAGGCACCCCAAGATCCATGTCAACACTGGAGAGGAATCCTCAGGTTCCGGCCCCGACTCCACACAAGGTCTTAGGCCCCGGGATCGATGGGAGAGGAATCCCGAGATGGCCCCTAGCAACTCGCATGGGGACTGGCCCTTCCTGAGGCCACCAGAGCGGGTCCCTGAGGTCCCCGTCGTAACTCGAGAAGACCTGCCGCAACTCGAGAATATCCAGGAGGTTCTCCCCTGAAGGCGAGATGAGGCCCATTTCCTCAGAGGCTTCTCGGGGCTAATCACACCTCACCTCTGGAACGTCGAAAGGTTCCTTCCCACCCTTGGTACAACTGAAGAAGTTCCCCGACATACCCGTCTCCACTCGAGAGGAAACACGAGGGTCCCGCCCACATCCAGAGGAGCCCCGTTTCCGCCTCGTAGCTCGAGGTGAGGGATCCTTTCCCTGCTTCGTCGGGAAAGAATTCCGGGCGTTCCCGTCGCATCTCAAGAGGAGTCCCTCTCAACAGGAACGGCGAGAGAAACTCCAGGGTCGTGCCACCATTCCAAAAGTCCCCCAGATATCTCTGTCCATTCCAGAGGAACCTCTTTTCCCTTCACCGGCTCGTCTTTCACGCCGAGGATCGACTCACACCAAGGTGGCACTTGGCACAGCCCTGTGGGAAAGCCTCGTGGGAAAGCCTCAAGGGAAATCCTCGAGGGAAAGCCACAGATCCTTTGATCCACGTGACAGGAAGCGTGACCCTACTGCTGCAGCTCGGGAGGGAATCGCACGTGCATGCCCCCACTCGAGACGAGGCCTGACTCCCCTGGGGAGACTGAGAGGCACCCCAAGATCCATGTCAACACTGGAGAGGAATCCTCAGGTTCCGGCCCCGACTCCACACAAGGTCTTAGGCCCCGGGATCGATGGGAGAGGAATCCCGAGATGGCCCCTAGCAACTCGCATGGGGACTGGCCCTTCCTGAGGCCACCAGAGCGGGTCCCTGAGGTCCCCGTCGTAACTCGAGAAGACCTGCCGCAACTCGAGAATATCCAGGAGGTTCTCCCCTGAAGGCGAGATGAGGCCCATTTCCTCAGAGGCTTCTCGGGGCTAATCACACCTCACCTCTGGAACGTCGAAAGGTTCCTTCCCACCCTTGGTACAACTGAAGAAGTTCCCCGACATACCCGTCTCCACTCGAGAGGAAACACGAGGGTCCCGCCCACATCCAGAGGAGCCCCGTTTCCGCCTCGTAGCTCGAGGTGAGGGATCCTTTCCCTGCTTCGTCGGGAAAGAATTCCGGGCGTTCCCGTCGCATCTCAAGAGGAGTCCCTCTCAACAGGAACGGCGAGAGAAACTCCAGGGTCGTGCAACCATTCCAAAAGTCCCCCAGATGTCACTCTCCATTCCAGAGGAACCTCTTTTCCCTTCACCGGCTCGTATTTCACGCCGAGGATCGACTCACACCAAGGTGGCACTTAGCACAGCCCTGTGGGAAAGCCTCGTGGGAAAGCCTCGAGGGAAAGCCTCGAGGGAAAGCCGCAGATCCTTTGATCCACGTGACAGGAAGCGTGACCCTACTGCTGCAGCTCAGGAGGGAATCGCACGTGCATGCCCCCACTCGAGACGAGGCCTGACTCCCCTGGGGAGACTGAGAGGCACCCCAAGATCCATGTCAACACTGGAGAGGAATCCTCAGGTTCCGGCCCCGACTCCACACAAGGTCTTAGGCCCCGGGATCGATGGGAGAGGAATCCCGAGATGGCCCCTAGCAACTCGCATGGGGATTGGCCCTTCCTGAGGCCACCAGAGCGGGTCCCTGAGGTCCCCGTCGTAACTCGAGAAGACCTGCCGCAACTGGAGAATATCCAGGAGGTTCTGCCCTGCAGGCGAGATGAGGCTCATTTCCGCAGAGGCTTCTCGGGGCTAATCTCACCTCATCTCTGGAACGTCAAAAGGTTCCTTCCCACCCTTGGTACAACTGAAGAAGTTCCCCGACATCCCCGTCTCCACTCGAGAGGAAACACGAGGGTCCCGCCCACATCCAGAGGAGCCCCGTTTCCGCCTCGTAGCTCGAGGTGAGGGATCCTTTCCCTGCTTCGTCGGGAAAGAATTCCGGGCGTTCCCGTCGCATCTCAAGAGGAGGCCCTCTCAACAGGAACGGCGAGAGGAACTCCAGGATCATGCCACCATTTCAAGAGTCCCCCAGATGTCTCAATCCTTTCCAGAGGAACCTCTTTTTCCTTCACCGGCTCGTCTTTCACGCCGAGGATCGACTCACACCAAGGTGGCACTTGGCACAGCCCTGTGGGAAAACCTCGTGGGAAATCCTCGAGGGAAAGCCTCGAGGGAAAGCCACAGATCCCTTTATCCACGTGACAGGAAGCGTGACCCTACTGCTGCAGCTCGGGAGGGAAGCGCACGTGCATGCCCCCACACGAGACGAGTCCTGACTCCCCTGGGGAGACTCTCTGGCACCCCAAAATCCATGTCAACACTGGAGAGGAATCCTCAGGTTCTGGCCCCGAGTCCACACAAGGTCTTAGGCCCCGGCATCGCCGGGAGAGGAATCTCGAGATGGCTCCTAGCAACTCGCATGGGGACTGGCCCTTCCTGAGGCCACCAGAGCGGGTCCCTGAGGTCCCCGTCGTAACTCGAGAAGACCTGCCGCAACTCGAGAATATCCAGGAGGTTCTCCCCTGCAGGCGAGATGAGGCCCATTTCCGCAGAGGCTTCTCGGGGCTAATCACACCTCACCTCTGGAACGTCGAAAGGGTACTTCACTCCCTTGGTGCAACTGAAGAAGTTCCCCGACATACCCGTCTCCACTCGAGAGGAAACACGAGGGTCCCGCCCACATCCAGAGGAGCCCCGTTTCCGCCTCGTAGCTCGAGGTGCGGGATCCTTTCCGTGCTTCGTCGGGAAAGAATTCCGGGCGTTCCCGTCGCATCTCAAGAGGAGGTCCTCTCAACAGGAACGGCGAGAGGAACTCCAGGGTCGTGCCACCATTCCAAAAGTCCCCCAGATATCTCTGTCCATTCCAGAGGAACCTCTTTTCCCTTCACCGGCTCGTCTTTCACGCCGAGGATCGACTCACACCAAGGTGGCACTTGGCACAGCCCTGTGGGAAAGCCTCGTGGGAAAGCCTCAAGGGAAATCCTCGAGGGAAAGCCACAGATCCTTTGATCCACGTGACAGGAAGCGTGACCCTACTGCTGCAGCTCGGGAGGGAATCGCACGTGCATGCCCCCACTCGAGACGAGGCCTGACTCCCCTGGGGAGACTGAGAGGCACCCCAAGATCCATGTCAACACTGGAGAGGAATCCTCAGGTTCCGGCCCCGACTCCACACAAGGTCTTAGGCCCCGGGATCGATGGGAGAGGAATCCCGAGATGGCCCCTAGCAACTCGCATGGGGACTGGCCCTTCCTGAGGCCACCAGAGCGGGTCCCTGAGGTCCCCGTCGTAACTCGAGAAGACCTGCCGCAACTCGAGAATATCCAGGAGGTTCTCCCCTGAAGGCGAGATGAGGCCCATTTCCTCAGAGGCTTCTCGGGGCTAATCAAACCTCACCTCTGGAACGTCGAAAGGTTCCTTCCCACCCTTGGTAAAACTGAAGAAGTTTCCTGACATACCCGTCTCCATTCGAGAGGAAACACGAGGGTCCCGCCCACATCCAGAGGAGCCCCGTTTCCGCCTCGTAGCTCGAGGTGAGGGATCCTTTCCCTGCTTCGTCGGGAAAGAATTCCGGGCGTTCCCGTCGCATCTGAAGAGGAGGCCCTCTCAACAGGAACGGCGAGAGGAACTCCATGTTCGTGCCACCATTCCAAGAGTCCCCCAGATGTCTCAATCCTTTCCAGAGGAACCTCTTTGTCCTTCACCGGCTCGGCTTTCACGCCGAGGATCGACTCACACCAAGGTGGCACTTGGCACAGCCCTGTGGGAAAGCCTCGTGGGAAAGCCTCGAGGGAAAGCCTCGAGGGAAAGCCACAGATCCCTCTATCCACGTGACAGGAAGCGTGACCCTACTGCTGCAGCTCCGGAGGGAATCGCACGTGTATGCCCCCACTCGAGACGAGTCCTGACTCCCCTGGGGAGACTCACAGGCACCCCAAAATCCATGTCAACACTGGAGAGGAATCCTCAGGTTCTGGCCCCGACTCCACACAAGGTCTTAGGCCCCGGCATCGACGTGAGAGGAATCTCGAGATGGCCCCTAGCAACTCGCATGGGGACTGGCCCTTCCTGAGGCCACCAGAGCGGGTCCCTGAGGTCTCCGTCGTAACTCGAGAAGACCTGCCGCAACTCGAGAATATCCAGGAGGTTCTCCCCTGAAGGCGAGATGAGGCCCATTTCCGCAGAGGTTTCTCGGGGCTAATCACACCTCACCTCCGGAACGTCGAAAGGGTCCTTCACTCCCTTCGTGCAACTGAAGAAGTTCCCCGACATACCCGTCTCCACTCGAGAGGAAACACGAGGGTCCCGCCCACATCCAGAGGAGCCCCGTTTCCGCCTCGTAGCTCGAGGTGCGGGATCCTTTCCGTGCTTCGTCGGGAAAGAATTCCGGGCGTTCCCGTCGCATCTCAAGAGGAGGTCCTCTCAACAGGAACGGCGAGAGGAACTCCAGGGTCGTGCCACCATTCCAAAAGTCCCCCAGATATCTCTGTCCATTCCAGAGGAACCTCTTTTCCCTTCACCGGCTCGTCTTTCACGCCGAGGATCGACTCACACCAAGGTGGCACTTGGCACAGCCCTGTGGGAAAGCCTCGTGGGAAAGCCTCAAGGCAAATCCTCGAGGGAAAGCCACAGATCCTTTGATCCACGTGACAGGAAGCGTGACCCTACTGCTGCAGCTCGGGAGGGAATCGCACGTGCATGCCCCGTCTCCACTCGAGAGGAAACACGAGGGTCCCGCCCACATCCAGAGGAGCCCCGTTTCCGCCTCGTAGCTCGAGGTGAGTGATCCTTTCCCTGCTTCGTCGGGAAAGAATTCCCGGCGTTCCCGTCGCATCTCAAGAGGAGGCCCTCTCAACAGGAACGGCGAGAGGAACTCCAGGGCCGTGCCACCATTCCAAGAGTCCCCCAGATGTCTCAGTCCATTCAAGAGGAAACTCTTTTCCCTTCACCGGCTCGTCTTTCACGCCGAGGATCGACTCACACCAAGGTGGCACTTGGCACAGCCCTGTGGGAAAGCCTAGTGGGAAAGCCTCGAGGGAAAGCCTCTTTTGGAAAGCCACAGACCCCTTTATCCACGTGACAGGAAGCGTGACCCTACTGCTGCAGCTGGGGAGGAAAGCGCACGTGCATGCCCCCACTCGAGACGAGGCCTGACTCCCCTGGGGAGACTCAGAGGCACCCCAAAATCCATGTCAACACTGGAGAGGAATTCTCAGGTTCCGGCCCCGACTCCACACAAGGTCTTAGGCCCCGGCATCGCCGGGAGAGGAATCTCGAGATGGCCCCTAGCAACTCGCATGGGGACTGGCCCTTCCTGAGGCCACCAGAGCGGGTCCCTGAGGTCCCCGTCGTAACTCGAGAAGACCTGCCCAACTCGAGAATATCCAGGAGGTTCTCCCCTGCAGGCGAGATGAGGCCCATTTCCGCAGAGGCTTCTCGGGGCTAATCACACCTCACCTCTGGAACGTCGAAAGGGTCCTTCACTCCCTTGGTGCAACTCAAGAAGTTCCCCGACATACCCGTCTCCACTCGAGAGGAAACACGAGGGTACCGCCCACATCCAGAGGAGCCCCGTTTCCGCCTCGTAGCTCGAGGTGACGGATCCTTTCCCTGCTTCGTCGGGAAAGAATTCCGGGCGTTCCCGTCGCATCTCAAGAGGAGGTCCTCTCAACAGGAACGGCGAGAGGAACTCCAGGGTCGTGCCACCATTCCAAAAGTACCCCAGATGTCTCTGTCCATTCCAGAGGAACCTCTTTTCCCTTCACCAGCTCGTATTTCACGCTGAGGATCGACTCACACCAAGGTGGCACTTGGCACAGCCCTGTGGGAAAGCCTCGTGGGAAAGCCTCGAGGGAAAGCCTCGAGGGAAAGCCACAGATCCCTTGATCCACGTGACAGGAAGGGTGACCCTACTGCTGCAGCTCCGGAGGGAAGGGCACGTGCATTCCCCCACTCGAGACGAGGCCTGACTCCCCTGGGGAGACTCAGAGGCACCCCAAAATACATGTCAACACTGGAGAGGAATGCTCAGGTTCCGGGCCCGACTCCACACAAGGACTTAGGCCCCGGCATCGACGGGAGAGGAATCCCGAGATGGCCCCTAGCAACTCGCATGGGGACTGGCCCTGCCTGAGGCCACCAGACCGGGTCCCTGAGGTCCCCGTAGTAACTCGAGAAGACCTGCCGCAACTCGAGAATATCCAGGAGGTTATCCCCTGCAGGCGAGATGAGGCCCATTTCCGCAGAGGCTTCTTGGGGATAATCACACCTCACGTCTCGAACGTCGAAAGGTTCCTTCACACCATTGGTGCAACTCAAGAAGTTCCCCGACATACCCTTCTCCACTCAAGAGGAAACACGAGGGTCCCGCCCACATCCAGAGGAGCCCCGTTTCCGCCTCGTAGCTCGAGGTGAGGGATCCTTTCCCTGCTTCGTCAGGAAAGAATTCCCGGCGTTCCCGTCGCATCTCAAGAGGAGGCCCTCTCAACAGCAACGGCGAGAGGAACTCCAGGGTCGTGCCACCATTCCAAGAGTCCCCCAGATGTCTCAGTCCATTCCAGAGGAACCTCTTTTCCCTTCACCGGCTCGTCTTTCACGCCGAGGATCGACTCACACCAAGGTGGCACTTGGCACAGCCCTGTGGGAAAGCCTCGTGGGAAAGCCTCAAGGGAAATCCTCGAGGAAAGCCACAGATCCTTTGATCCACGTGACAGGAAGCGTGACCCTACTGCTGCAGCTCGGGAGGGAATCGCACGTGCATGCCCCCACTCGAGACGAGGCCTGACTCCCCTGGGGAGACTGAGAGGCACCCCAAGATCCATGTCAACACTGGAGAGGAATCCTCAGGTTCCGGCCCCGACTCCACACAAGGTCTTAGGCCCCGGGATCGATGGGAGAGGAATCCCGAGATGGCCCCTAGCAACTCGCATGGGGACTGGCCCTTCCTGAGGCCACCAGAGCGGGTCCCTGAGGTCCCCGTCGTAACTCGAGAAGACCTGCCGCAACTCGAGAATATCCAGGAGGTTCTCCCCTGAAGGCGAGATGAGGCCCATTTCCTCAGAGGCTTCTCGGGGCTAATCACACCTCACCTCTGGAACGTCGAAAGGTTCCTTCCCACCCTTGGTACAACTGAAGAAGTTCCCCGACATACCCGTCTCCACTCGAGAGGAAACACGAGGGTCCCGCCCACATCCAGAGGAGCCCCGTTTCCGCCTCGTAGCTCGAGGTGAGGGATCCTTTCCCTGCTTCGTCGGGAAAGAATTCCGGGCGTTCCCGTCGCATCTCAAGAGGAGTCCCTCTCAACAGGAACGGCGAGAGAAACTCCAGGGTCGTGCCACCATTCCAAAAGTCCCCCAGATATCTCTGTCCATTCCAGAGGAACCTCTTTTCCCTTCACCGGCTCGTCTTTCACGCCGAGGATCGACTCACACCAAGGTGGCACTTGGCACAGCCCTGTGGGAAAGCCTCGTGGGAAAGCCTCAAGGGAAATCCTCGAGGGAAAGCCACAGATCCTTTGATCCACGTGACAGGAAGCGTGACCCTACTGCTGCAGCTCGGGAGGGAATCGCACGTGCATGCCCCCACTCGAGACGAGGCCTGACTCCCCTGGGGAGACTGAGAGGCACCCCAAGATCCATGTCAACACTGGAGAGGAATCCTCAGGTTCCGGCCCCGACTCCACACAAGGTCTTAGGCCCCGGGATCGATGGGAGAGGAATCCCGAGATGGCCCCTAGCAACTCGCATGGGGACTGGCCCTTCCTGAGGCCACCAGAGCGGGTCCCTGAGGTCCCCGTCGTAACTCGAGAAGACCTGCCGCAACTCGAGAATATCCAGGAGGTTCTCCCCTGAAGGCGAGATGAGGCCCATTTCCTCAGAGGCTTCTCGGGGCTAATCACACCTCACCTCTGGAACGTCGAAAGGTTCCTTCCCACCCTTGGTACAACTGAAGAAGTTCCCCGACATACCCGTCTCCACTCGAGAGGAAACACGAGGGTCCCGCCCACATCCAGAGGAGCCCCGTTTCCGCCTCGTAGCTCGAGGTGAGGGATCCTTTCCCTGCTTCGTCGGGAAAGAATTCCGGGCGTTCCCGTCGCATCTCAAGAGGAGTCCCTCTCAACAGGAACGGCGAGAGAAACTCCAGGGTCGTGCAACCATTCCAAAAGTCCCCCAGATGTCACTCTCCATTCCAGAGGAACCTCTTTTCCCTTCACCGGCTCGTATTTCACGCCGAGGATCGACTCACACCAAGGTGGCACTTAGCACAGCCCTGTGGGAAAGCCTCGTGGGAAAGCCTCGAGGGAAAGCCTCGAGGGAAAGCCACAGATCCTTTGATCCACGTGACAGGAAGCGTGACCCTACTGCTGCAGCTCAGGAGGGAATCGCACGTGCATGCCCCCACTCGAGACGAGGCCTGACTCCCCTGGGGAGACTGAGAGGCACCCCAAGATCCATGTCAACACTGGAGAGGAATCCTCAGGTTCCGGCCCCGACTCCACACAAGGTCTTAGGCCCCGGGATCGATGGGAGAGGAATCCCGAGATGGCCCCTAGCAACTCGCATGGGGATTGGCCCTTCCTGAGGCCACCAGAGCGGGTCCCTGAGGTCCCCGTCGTAACTCGAGAAGACCTGCCGCAACTGGAGAATATCCAGGAGGTTCTGCCCTGCAGGCGAGATGAGGCTCATTTCCGCAGAGGCTTCTCGGGGCTAATCTCACCTCATCTCTGGAACGTCAAAAGGTTCCTTCCCACCCTTGGTACAACTGAAGAAGTTCCCCGACATCCCCGTCTCCACTCGAGAGGAAACACGAGGGTCCCGCCCACATCCAGAGGAGCCCCGTTTCCGCCTCGTAGCTCGAGGTGAGGGATCCTTTCCCTGCTTCGTCGGGAAAGAATTCCGGGCGTTCCCGTCGCATCTCAAGAGGAGGCCCTCTCAACAGGAACGGCGAGAGGAACTCCAGGATCATGCCACCATTTCAAGAGTCCCCCAGATGTCTCAATCCTTTCCAGAGGAACCTCTTTTTCCTTCACCGGCTCGTCTTTCACGCCGAGGATCGACTCACACCAAGGTGGCACTTGGCACAGCCCTGTGGGAAAACCTCGTGGGAAATCCTCGAGGGAAAGCCTCGAGGGAAAGCCACAGATCCCTTTATCCACGTGACAGGAAGCGTGACCCTACTGCTGCAGCTCGGGAGGGAAGCGCACGTGCATGCCCCCACACGAGACGAGTCCTGACTCCCCTGGGGAGACTCTCAGGCACCCCAAAATCCATGTCAACACTGGAGAGGAATCCTCAGGTTCTGGCCCCGAGTCCACACAAGGTCTTAGGCCCCGGCATCGCCGGGAGAGGAATCTCGAGATGGCTCCTAGCAACTCGCATGGGGACTGGCCCTTCCTGAGGCCACCAGAGCGGGTCCCTGAGGTCCCCGTCGTAACTCGAGAAGACCTGCCGCAACTCGAGAATATCCAGGAGGTTCTCCCCTGCAGGCGAGATGAGGCCCATTTCCGCAGAGGCTTCTCGGGGCTAATCACACCTCACCTCTGGAACGTCGAAAGGGTACTTCACTCCCTTGGTGCAACTGAAGAAGTTCCCCGACATACCCGTCTCCACTCGAGAGGAAACACGAGGGTCCCGCCCACATCCAGAGGAGCCCCGTTTCCGCCTCGTAGCTCGAGGTGCGGGATCCTTTCCGTGCTTCGTCGGGAAAGAATTCCGGGCGTTCCCGTCGCATCTCAAGAGGAGGTCCTCTCAACAGGAACGGCGAGAGGAACTCCAGGGTCGTGCCACCATTCCAAAAGTCCCCCAGATATCTCTGTCCATTCCAGAGGAACCTCTTTTCCCTTCACCGGCTCGTCTTTCACGCCGAGGATCGACTCACACCAAGGTGGCACTTGGCACAGCCCTGTGGGAAAGCCTCGTGGGAAAGCCTCAAGGGAAATCCTCGAGGGAAAGCCACAGATCCTTTGATCCACGTGACAGGAAGCGTGACCCTACTGCTGCAGCTCGGGAGGGAATCGCACGTGCATGCCCCCACTCGAGACGAGGCCTGACTCCCCTGGGGAGTCTGAGAGGCACCCCAAGATCCATGTCAACACTGGAGAGGAATCCTCAGGTTCCGGCCCCGACTCCACACAAGGTCTTAGGCCCCGGGATCGATGGGAGAGGAATCCCGAGATGGCCCCTAGCAACTCGCATGGGGACTGGCCCTTCCTGAGGCCACCAGAGCGGGTCCCTGAGGTCCCCGTCGTAACTCGAGAAGACCTGCCGCAACTCGAGAATATCCAGGAGGTTCTCCCCTGAAGGCGAGATGAGGCCCATTTCCTCAGAGGCTTCTCGGGGCTAATCACACCTCACCTCTGGAACGTCGAAAGGTTCCTTCCCACCCTTGGTACAACTGAAGAAGTTCCCCGACATACCCGTCTCCACTCGAGAGGAAACACGAGGGTCCCACCCACATCCAGAGGAGCCCCGTTTCCGCCTCGTAGCTCGAGGTGAGGGATCCTTTCCCTGCTTCGTCGGGAAAGAATTCCGGGCGTTCCCGTCGCATCTCAAGAAGAGTCCCTCTCAACAGGAACGGCGAGAGAAACTCCAGGGTCGTGCCACCATTCCAAAAGTCCCCCAGATGTCTCTGTCCATTCCAGAGGAACCTCTTTTCCCTTCACCGGCTCGTCTTTCACGCCGAGGATCGACTCACACCAAGGTGGCACTTGGCACAGCCCTGTGGGAAAGCCTCGTGGGAAAGCCTCGAGGGAAATCCTCGAGGGAAAGCCACAGATCCTTTGATCCACGTGACAGGAAGCGTGACCCTACTGCTGCAGCTCAGGAGGGAATCTCACGTGCATGCCCCCACTCGAGACGAGGCCTGACTCCCCTGGGGAGACTGAGAGGCACCCCAAGATCCATGTCAACACTGGAGAGGAATCCTCAGGTTCCGGCCCCGACTCCACACAAGGTCTTAGGCCCCGGGATCGATGGGAGAGGAATCCCGAGATGGCCCCTAGCAACTCGCATGGGGATTGGCCCTTCCTGAGGCCACCAGAGCGGGTCCCTGAGGTCCCCGTCGTAACTCGAGAAGACCTGCCGCAACTGGAGAATATCCAGGAGGTTCTGCCCTGCAGGCGAGATGAGGCTCATTTCCGCAGAGGCTTCTTGGGGCTAATCACACCTCATCTCTGGAACGTCAAAAGGTTCCTTCCCACCCTTGGTAAAACTGAAGAAGTTTCCTGACATACCCGTCTCCATTCGAGAGGAAACACGAGGGTCCCGCCCACATCCAGAGGAGCCCCGTTTCCGCCTCGTAGCTCGAGGTGAGGGATCCTTTCCCTGCTTCGTCGGGAAAGAATTCCGGGCGTTCCCGTCGCATCTGAAGAGGAGGCCCACTCAACAGGAACGGCGAGAGGAACTCCAGGGTCGTGCCACCATTCCAAGAGTCCCCCAGATGTCTCAGTCCTTTCCAGAGGAACCTCTTTTTCCTTCACCGGCTCGGCTTTCACGCCGAGGATCGACTCACACCAAGGTGGCACTTGGCACAGCCCTGTGGGAAAGCCTAGTGGGAAAGCCTCGAGGGAAAGCCTCGAGGGAAAGCCACAGATCCCTCTATCCACGTGACAGGAAGCGTGACCCTACTGCTGCAGCTCCGGAGGGAATCGCACGTGCATGCCCCCACTCGAGACGAGTCCTGACTCCCCTGGGGAGACTCACAGGCACCCCAAAATCCATGTCAACACTGGAGAGGAATCCTCAGGTTCTGGCCCCGACTCCACACAAGGTCTTAGGCCCCGGCATCGACGTGAGAGGAATCTCGAGATGGCCCCTAGCAACTCGCATGGGGACTGGCCCTTCCTGAGGCCACCAGAGCGGGTCCCTGAGGTCTCCGTCGTAACTCGAGAAGACCTGCCGCAACTCGAGAATATCCAGGAGGTTCTCCCCTGCAGGCGAGATGAGGCCCATTTCCGCAGAGGTTTCTAGGGTCTAATCACACCTCACCTCCGGAACGTCGAAAGGGTCCTTCACACCCTTGGTGCAACTCGAGAAGTTCCCCGACATACCCGTCTCCACTCGAGAGGAAACACGAGGGTCCCGCCCACATCCAGAGGAGCCCCGTTTCCGCCTCGTAGCTGGAGGTGAGGGATCCTTTCCCTGCTTCGTCGGGAAAGAATTCCGGGCGTTCCCGTCGCATCTCAAGAGGAGGTCCTCTCAACAGGAACGGCGAGAGGAACTCCAGGGTCGTGCCACCATTCCAAAAGTCCCCCAGATATCTCTGTCCATTCCAGAGGAACCTCTTTTCCCTTCACCGGCTCGTCTTTCACGCCGAGGATCGAATCACACCAAGGTGGCACTTGGCACAGCCCTGTGGGAAAGCCTCGTGGGAAAGCCTCAAGGGAAATCCTCGAGGGAAAGCCACAGATCCTTTGATCCACGTGACAGGAAGCGTGACCCTACTGCTGCATCTCGGGAGGGAATCGCACGTGCATGCCCCCACTCGAGACGAGGCCTGACTCCCCTGGGGAGACTGAGAGGCACCCCAAGATCCATGTCAACACTGGAGAGGAATCCTCAGGTTCCGGCCCCGACTCCACACAAGGTCTAAGGCCCCGGGATCGATGGGAGAGGAATCCCGAGATGGCCCCTAGCAACTCGCATGGGGACTGGCCCTTCCTGAGGCCACCAGAGCTGGTCCCTGAGGTCCCCGTCGTAACTCGAGAAGACCTGCCGCAACTCGAGAATATCCAGGAGGTTCTCCCCTGAAGGCGAGATGAGGCCCATTTCCGCAGAGGCTTCTCGGGGCTAATCAAACCTCACCTCTGGAACGTCGAAAGGTTCCTTCCCACCCTTGGTAAAACTGAAGAAGTTTCCTGACATACCCGTCTCCATTCGAGAGGAAACACGAGGGTCCCGCCCACATCCAGAGGAGCCCCGTTTCCGCCTCGTAGCTCGAGGTGAGGGATCCTTTCCCTGCTTCGTCGGGAAAGAATTCCGGGCGTTCCCGTCGCATCTGAAGAGGAGGCCCTCTCAACAGGAACGGCGAGAGGAACTCCATGTTCGTGCCACCATTCCAAGAGTCCCCCAGATGTCTCAATCCTTTCCAGAGGAACCTCTTTGTCCTTCACCGGCTCGGCTTTCACGCCGAGGATCGACTCACACCAAGGTGGCACTTGGCACAGCCCTGTGGGAAAGCCTAGTGGGAAAGCCTCGAGGGAAAGCCTCGAGGGAAAGCCACAGATCCCTCTATCCACGTGACAGGAAGCGTGACCCTACTGCTGCAGCTCCGGAGGGAATCGCACGTGTATGCCCCCACTCGAGACGAGTCCTGACTCCCCTGGGGAGACTCACAGGCACCCCAAAATCCATGTCAACACTGGAGAGGAATCCTCAGGTTCTGGCCCCGACTCCACACAAGGTCTTAGGCCCCGGCATCGACGTGAGAGGAATCTCGAGATGGCCCCTAGCAACTCGCATGGGGACTGGCCCTTCCTGAGGCCACCAGAGCGGGTCCCTGAGGTCTCCGTCGTAACTCGAGAAGACCTGCCGCAACTCGAGAATATCCAGGAGGTTCTCCCCTGCAGGCGAGATGAGGCCCATTTCCGCAGAGGTTTCTCGGGGCTAATCACACCTCACCTCCGGAACGTCGAAAGGGTCCTTCACTCCCTTCGTGCAACTGAAGAAGTTCCCCGACATACCCGTCTCCACTCGAGAGGAAACACGAGGGTCCCGCCCACATCCAGAGGAGCCCCGTTTCCGCCTCGTAGCTCGAGGTGCGGGATCCTTTCCGTGCTTCGTCGGGAAAGAATTCCGGGCGTTCCCGTCGCATCTCAAGAGGAGGTCCTCTCAACAGGAACGGCGAGAGGAACTCCAGGGTCGTGCCACCATTCCAAAAGTCCCCCAGATATCTCTGTCCATTCCAGAGGAACCTCTTTTCCCTTCACCGGCTCGTCTTTCACGCCGAGGATCGACTCACACCAAGGTGGCACTTGGCACAGCCCTGTGGGAAAGCCTCGTGGGAAAGCCTCAAGGCAAATCCTCGAGGGAAAGCCACAGATCCTTTGATCCACGTGACAGGAAGCGTGACCCTACTGCTGCAGCTCGGGAGGGAATCGCACGTGCATGCCCCGTCTCCACTCGAGAGGAAACACGAGGGTCCCGCCCACATCCAGAGGAGCCCCGTTTCCGCCTCGTAGCTCGAGGTGAGTGATCCTTTCCCTGCTTCGTCGGGAAAGAATTCCCGGCGTTCCCGTCGCATCTCAAGAGGAGGCCCTCTCAACAGGAACGGCGAGAGGAACTCCAGGGCCGTGCCACCATTCCAAGAGTCCCCCAGATGTCTCAGTCCATTCAAGAGGAAACTCTTTTCCCTTCACCGGCTCGTCTTTCACGCCGAGGATCGACTCACACCAAGGTGGCACTTGGCACAGCCCTGTGGGAAAGCCTAGTGGGAAAGCCTCGAGGGAAAGCCTCTTTTGGAAAGCCACAGACCCCTTTATCCACGTGACAGGAAGCGTGACCCTACTGCTGCAGCTGGGGAGGAAAGCGCACGTGCATGCCCCCACTCGAGACGAGGCCTGACTCCCCTGGGGAGACTCAGAGGCACCCCAAAATCCATGTCAACACTGGAGAGGAATTCTCAGGTTCCGGCCCCGACTCCACACAAGGTCTTAGGCCCCGGCATCGCCGGGAGAGGAATCTCGAGATGGCCCCTAGCAACTCGCATGGGGACTGGCCCTTCCTGAGGCCACCAGAGCGGGTCCCTGAGGTCCCCGTCGTAACTCGAGAAGACCTGCCCAACTCGAGAATATCCAGGAGGTTCTCCCCTGCAGGCGAGATGAGGCCCATTTCCGCAGAGGCTTCTCGGGGCTAATCACACCTCACCTCTGGAACGTCGAAAGGGTCCTTCACTCCCTTGGTGCAACTCAAGAAGTTCCCCGACATACCCGTCTCCACTCGAGAGGAAACACGAGGGTACCGCCCACATCCAGAGGAGCCCCGTTTCCGCCTCGTAGCTCGAGGTGACGGATCCTTTCCCTGCTTCGTCGGGAAAGAATTCCGGGCGTTCCCGTCGCATCTCAAGAGGAGGTCCTCTCAACAGGAACGGCGAGAGGAACTCCAGGGTCGTGCCACCATTCCAAAAGTACCCCAGATGTCTCTGTCCATTCCAGAGGAACCTCTTTTCCCTTCACCAGCTCGTATTTCACGCTGAGGATCGACTCACACCAAGGTGGCACTTGGCACAGCCCTGTGGGAAAGCCTCGTGGGAAAGCCTCGAGGGAAAGCCTCGAGGGAAAGCCACAGATCCCTTGATCCACGTGACAGGAAGGGTGACCCTACTGCTGCAGCTCCGGAGGGAAGGGCACGTGCATTCCCCCACTCGAGACGAGGCCTGACTCCCCTGGGGAGACTCAGAGGCACCCCAAAATACATGTCAACACTGGAGAGGAATGCTCAGGTTCCGGGCCCGACTCCACACAAGGACTTAGGCCCCGGCATCGACGGGAGAGGAATCCCGAGATGGCCCCTAGCAACTCGCATGGGGACTGGCCCTGCCTGAGGCCACCAGACCGGGTCCCTGAGGTCCCCGTAGTAACTCGAGAAGACCTGCCGCAACTCGAGAATATCCAGGAGGTTATCCCCTGCAGGCGAGATGAGGCCCATTTCCGCAGAGGCTTCTTGGGGATAATCACACCTCACGTCTCGAACGTCGAAAGGTTCCTTCACACCATTGGTGCAACTCAAGAAGTTCCCCGACATACCCTTCTCCACTCAAGAGGAAACACGAGGGTCCCGCCCACATCCAGAGGAGCCCCGTTTCCGCCTCGTAGCTCGAGGTGAGGGATCCTTTCCCTGCTTCGTCAGGAAAGAATTCCCGGCGTTCCCGTCGCATCTCAAGAGGAGGCCCTCTCAACAGCAACGGCGAGAGGAACTCCAGGGTCGTGCCACCATTCCAAGAGTCCCCCAGATGTCTCAGTCCATTCCAGAGGAACCTCTTTTCCCTTCACCGGCTCGTCATTCACGCCGAGGATCGACTCACACCAAGGTGGCACTTGGCACAGCCCTGTGGGAAAGCCTCGTGGGAAAGCCTCGAGGGAAAGCCTTGAGGGAAAGCCACAGATCCCTTGATCCACGTGACAGGAAGCGTGACCCTACTGCTGCAGCTCGGGAGGAAAGCGCACGTGCATGCCCCCACAGGAGACGAAGCCTGACTCCCCTAGGGAGACTCAGAGGCACCCCAAGATCCATGTTGACACTGGAGAGGAATGCTCAGCTTCCCGCCCCAACTCCACACAAGGTCTTCGGGCCCGGCATCGACTGGAGAGGAATCCCGAAATGGCCCCTAGCAACTCTCATGGGGACGGGCCCTTCCTGAGGCCACCAGAGCGGGTCCCTGAGGTCGCCGTCGTAACTCGAGAAGATCTGCTGCAACTCGAGAATATCCAGGAGGTTCTCCCCTGCAGGCGCGATGAGGCCAATTTCCGCAGAGGCTTCTCGGTGTTAATCCCACCTCACCTCTGGAACGTCGAAAGGGTCCTTCACACCCTTGGTGCAAATCAAGAAGTTCCCCGACATACCCGTCTCCACTCGAGAGGAAACACGAGGGTACCGCCCACATCCAGAGGAGCCCCGTTTCCCCCTCGTAGCTCGAGGTGAGGGATCCTTTCCCTGCTTCGTCGGGAAAGAATTCCCGGCGTTCCCGTCGCATCTCAAGAGGAGGCCCTCTCAACAGGAACGGCGAGAGGAACTCCAGGGTCGTGCCACCATTCCAAGAGTCCCCCAGATGTCTCAGTCCATTCCAGAGGAACCTGTTTTCCCTTTACCGGCTCGTCTTTCACGCAGAGGATCGACTCACACCAAGGAGGCACTTCTCATAGCCCTGTGGGAAAGCCTCCTGGGAAGGCCTCGATGGAAAGCCTCGAGGGAAAGCCACAGATCCCTTGATCCACGTGACAGGAAGCGTGACCCTACTGCTGCAGATTGGGAGGGAAGCACACGTGCATGCCCCCACTCGAGATGAGGCCTGACTCCCCTGGGGAGTCTCAGAGGCACCCCAAAATCCATGTCAACACTGGAGAGGAATCCTGAGGTTCCGACCCCGACGCCTCACAAGGTCTTAGGCCCCGGCATCGACGGGAGTGTATCGCGAGATGGCCCCTAGCAACTCGCATGGGACTGGCCCTTCCTGAGGCCACCAGAGCGGGTCCCTGAGGTCCGCGTCGTAACTCGAGAAGACCTGCCGCAACTCGAGAATATCCAGGAGGTTCTCCCCTGCAGGCGAGATGAGGCCCATTTCCGCAGAGGCTTCTCGGGGCTAATCACACCTCACCTCTGGAACGTCGAAAGGGTCCTTCACTCCCTTGGTGCAACTCAAGAAGTTCCCCGACATACCCGTCTCCACTCGAGAGAAAACACGAGGGTCCCGCCCACATCCAGAGGAGCCCCGTTTCCGCCTCGTAGCTCGAGGTGAGGGATCCTTTCCCTGCTTCGTCGGAAAAGAATTCTGGGCGTTCCCGTCGCATCTCAAGAGGAGGTCCTCTCAACAGGAACGGCGAGAGGAACTCCAGGGTCGTGCCACCATTCCAAAAGTCCCCCAGATATCTCTGTCCATTCCAGAGGAACCTCTTTTCCCTTCACCGGCTCGTCTTTCACGCCGAGGATCGACTCACACCAAGGTGGCACTTGGCACAGCCCTGTGGGAAAGCCTCGTGGGAAAGCCTCAAGGCAAATCCTCGAGGGAAAGCCACAGATCCTTTGATCCACGTGACAGGAAGCGTGACCCTACTGCTGCAGCTCGGGAGGGAATCGCACGTGCATGCCCCGTCTCCACTCGAGAGGAAACACGAGGGTCCCGCCCACATCCAGAGGAGCCCCGTTTCCGCCTCGTAGCTCGAGGTGAGTGATCCTTTCCCTGCTTCGTCGGGAAAGAATTCCCGGCGTTCCCGTCGCATCTCAAGAGGAGGCCCTCTCAACAGGAACGGCGAGAGGAACTCCAGGGCCGTGCCACCATTCCAAGAGTCCCCCAGATGTCTCAGTCCATTCAAGAGGAAACTCTTTTCCCTTCACCGGCTCGTCTTTCACGCCGAGGATCGACTCACACCAAGGTGGCACTTGGCACAGCCCTGTGGGAAAGCCTAGTGGGAAAGCCTCGAGGGAAAGCCTCTTTTGGAAAGCCACAGACCCCTTTATCCACGTGACAGGAAGCGTGACCCTACTGCTGCAGCTGGGGAGGAAAGCGCACGTGCATGCCCCCACTCGAGACGAGGCCTGACTCCCCTGGGGAGACTCAGAGGCACCCCAAAATCCATGTCAACACTGGAGAGGAATTCTCAGGTTCCGGCCCCGACTCCACACAAGGTCTTAGGCCCCGGCATCGCCGGGAGAGGAATCTCGAGATGGCCCCTAGCAACTCGCATGGGGACTGGCCCTTCCTGAGGCCACCAGAGCGGGTCCCTGAGGTCCCCGTCGTAACTCGAGAAGACCTGCCCAACTCGAGAATATCCAGGAGGTTCTCCCCTGCAGGCGAGATGAGGCCCATTTCCGCAGAGGCTTCTCGGGGCTAATCACACCTCACCTCTGGAACGTCGAAAGGGTCCTTCACTCCCTTGGTGCAACTCAAGAAGTTCCCCGACATACCCGTCTCCACTCGAGAGGAAACACGAGGGTACCGCCCACATCCAGAGGAGCCCCGTTTCCGCCTCGTAGCTCGAGGTGACGGATCCTTTCCCTGCTTCGTCGGGAAAGAATTCCGGGCGTTCCCGTCGCATCTCAAGAGGAGGTCCTCTCAACAGGAACGGCGAGAGGAACTCCAGGGTCGTGCCACCATTCCAAAAGTACCCCAGATGTCTCTGTCCATTCCAGAGGAACCTCTTTTCCCTTCACCAGCTCGTATTTCACGCTGAGGATCGACTCACACCAAGGTGGCACTTGGCACAGCCCTGTGGGAAAGCCTCGTGGGAAAGCCTCGAGGGAAAGCCTCGAGGGAAAGCCACAGATCCCTTGATCCACGTGACAGGAAGGGTGACCCTACTGCTGCAGCTCCGGAGGGAAGGGCACGTGCATTCCCCCACTCGAGACGAGGCCTGACTCCCCTGGGGAGACTCAGAGGCACCCCAAAATACATGTCAACACTGGAGAGGAATGCTCAGGTTCCGGGCCCGACTCCACACAAGGACTTAGGCCCCGGCATCGACGGGAGAGGAATCCCGAGATGGCCCCTAGCAACTCGCATGGGGACTGGCCCTGCCTGAGGCCACCAGACCGGGTCCCTGAGGTCCCCGTAGTAACTCGAGAAGACCTGCCGCAACTCGAGAATATCCAGGAGGTTATCCCCTGCAGGCGAGATGAGGCCCATTTCCGCAGAGGCTTCTTGGGGATAATCACACCTCACGTCTCGAACGTCGAAAGGTTCCTTCACACCATTGGTGCAACTCAAGAAGTTCCCCGACATACCCTTCTCCACTCAAGAGGAAACACGAGGGTCCCGCCCACATCCAGAGGAGCCCCGTTTCCGCCTCGTAGCTCGAGGTGAGGGATCCTTTCCCTGCTTCGTCAGGAAAGAATTCCCGGCGTTCCCGTCGCATCTCAAGAGGAGGCCCTCTCAACAGCAACGGCGAGAGGAACTCCAGGGTCGTGCCACCATTCCAAGAGTCCCCCAGATGTCTCAGTCCATTCCAGAGGAACCTCTTTTCCCTTCACCGGCTCGTCATTCACGCCGAGGATCGACTCACACCAAGGTGGCACTTGGCACAGCCCTGTGGGAAAGCCTCGTGGGAAAGCCTCGAGGGAAAGCCTTGAGGGAAAGCCACAGATCCCTTGATCCACGTGACAGGAAGCGTGACCCTACTGCTGCAGCTCGGGAGGAAAGCGCACGTGCATGCCCCCACAGGAGACGAAGCCTGACTCCCCTAGGGAGACTCAGAGGCACCCCAAGATCCATGTTGACACTGGAGAGGAATGCTCAGCTTCCCGCCCCAACTCCACACAAGGTCTTCGGCCCCGGCATCGACTGGAGAGGAATCCCGAAATGGCCCCTAGCAACTCTCATGGGGACGGGCCCTTCCTGAGGCCACCAGAGCGGGTCCCTGAGGTCGCCGTCGTAACTCGAGAAGATCTGCTGCAACTCGAGAATATCCAGGAGGTTCTCCCCTGCAGGCGCGATGAGGCCAATTTCCGCAGAGGCTTCTCGGTGTTAATCCCACCTCACCTCTGGAACGTCGAAAGGGTCCTTCACACCCTTGGTGCAAATCAAGAAGTTCCCCGACATACCCGTCTCCACTCGAGAGGAAACACGAGGGTACCGCCCACATCCAGAGGAGCCCCGTTTCCCCCTCGTAGCTCGAGGTGAGGGATCCTTTCCCTGCTTCGTCGGGAAAGAATTCCCGGCGTTCCCGTCGCATCTCAAGAGGAGGCCCTCTCAACAGGAACGGCGAGAGGAACTCCAGGGTCGTGCCACCATTCCAAGAGTCCCCCAGATGTCTCAGTCCATTCCAGAGGAACCTGTTTTCCCTTTACCGGCTCGTCTTTCACGCAGAGGATCGACTCACACCAAGGAGGCACTTCTCATAGCCCTGTGGGAAAGCCTCCTGGGAAGGCCTCGATGGAAAGCCTCGAGGGAAAGCCACAGATCCCTTGATCCACGTGACAGGAAGCGTGACCCTACTGCTGCAGATTGGGAGGGAAGCACACGTGCATGCCCCCACTCGAGATGAGGCCTGACTCCCCTGGGGAGTCTCAGAGGCACCCCAAAATCCATGTCAACACTGGAGAGGAATCCTGAGGTTCCGACCCCGACGCCTCACAAGGTCTTAGGCCCCGGCATCGACGGGAGTGTATCGCGAGATGGCCCCTAGCAACTCGCATGGGACTGGCCCTTCCTGAGGCCACCAGAGCGGGTCCCTGAGGTCCGCGTCGTAACTCGAGAAGACCTGCCGCAACTCGAGAATATCCAGGAGGTTCTCCCCTGCAGGCGAGATGAGGCCCATTTCCGCAGAGGCTTCTCGGGGCTAATCACACCTCACCTCTGGAACGTCGAAAGGGTCCTTCACTCCCTTGGTGCAACTCAAGAAGTTCCCCGACATACCCGTCTCCACTCGAGAGAAAACACGAGGGTCCCGCCCACATCCAGAGGAGCCCCGTTTCCGCCTCGTAGCTCGAGGTGAGGGATCCTTTCCCTGCTTCGTCGGAAAAGAATTCTGGGCGTTCCCGTCGCATCTCAAGAGGAGGTCCTCTCAACAGGAACGGCGAGAGGAACTCCAGGGTCGTGCCACCATTCCAAAAGTCCCCCAGATATCTCTGTCCATTCCAGAGGAACCTCTTTTCCCTTCACCGGCTCGTCTTTCACGCCGAGGATCGACTCACACCAAGGTGGCACTTGGCACAGCCCTGTGGGAAAGCCTCGTGGGAAAGCCTCAAGGCAAATCCTCGAGGGAAAGCCACAGATCCTTTGATCCACGTGACAGGAAGCGTGACCCTACTGCTGCAGCTCGGGAGGGAATCGCACGTG